>NW_005841998.1:2262610-2288391 GCF_000455745.1 Alligator sinensis | reverse complement strand
TAACAAGCCTCCGTCTCCACAGCAGGGCGTCTCTCCCCACCCCCTTCTCCTGCCCTGTTTCGGGTTTTTTGGGTCATTTCTCCTCAATATTGATTTATTTTCCCCTCCACCTCTGGCTTTATATTCCTGTCCCCCCCCCCTCCCCCCCTCCTTCATGTGAGGCTTTTTTTTTTTTTTTTTTTTTAATAAGTGTCCCCCCATTCCCCACAACCCCATTTCAGGGATGTAGCCGTGTAGGTCAGAGACAAAAAGAAATGCAAAACTCTAGAACTCTTGGTTCAGAGAGGATACCTTTTATTAGACCAATGAGGAAATGGCAACAAAAAAACTTATCTTTTTCTACAAGCTTTTGGGCTCAAACGCCCTTATTCTTTCGTTTTCCCAGAGCCTGAAAGCTTGCAGAAAAAGATATATATTTGCCATTTCCTCGTTGGTTTAATAAAAGGTATCATGTCTGAACCAAAAGTCTAGATTTTTGCATTCCCCCATTTTAGTTTTTTTGGTTTTTTTAAGGTATCCTCCTCTTCCCCGCCCCCCTGGGGCTTCTTCAGGTGTGCTTCCCCTGTGTGCTGACCAGGCCAAAATCCCTGTTTTCTTCCCATTCATCATGCCTGCTGTTCACTGGCCAGGCTAAAGTCCTGTCCCATCCTGTCCTCCCCCTCCACTGTTCACTGGCTAAGCCAAAATCCAGTCATGAGTTTCCCTGCTGATGATTATTCACAGCCTTAGGGAAGTTTGCTGCCAGATGCAGACTTTAATCTAGTCTCCCTAAACAAGAGCACAAAAAGACTTGTATCCTTTGTTAAGAACAAAGAAAAAGCAAGTCCTGCCTATAGCTACTGCAAAATTGCCTGGATTAGAGACTGGCTGGTTTCCCATAATAGGTGTGGGTTAGCATCACCTCTGCTTAGGAGATGGGTTTTGGCTTGGGTTTGTGACTGGGTCAGTTGAGCAGCATCATTTTTGTGACAGACTCAACTCACCTGCTTTGTCTAAGAAGAAGCTTGTTCAGTTAGGAGAGGGATCAATGTCTGTAGTCCTAAAGGCTCATGTAGGCAGCACAGAACTAGAAATCTCTGTGGTGACTTGGGGTCTGAAGTGGGACAAGCTGAGCAACCCTGCTCAGGGGGCTGAAGACAAGATCCTCAGGTACCTAAACAGATAGGTACCACTGATATCTTCAAAACCGGTACCAAGCTGCAGCCAAAACCTGTAAACTTGCAAGTGCCCCAGGTACCTATTTTTCTGCAGCCTGAGTTATCATCAATGGACATAAATGCTGATCTGCACAGGAACTGTTTGGGTCCCTGGCTCAAGTGGGAGTCTTGGAAGAGGGGTTCTTAGAATAGGTGTTTTCTGGCCTACCTTGTCAGTGGGGCACTAGTCCATTGGGCGATTGGGTGGTGGGGAGTTGTCATCCACAGAGTTCTTGGGGTTAGTGACCTCCTGGGACATGCAGCAGGGGCCTCTCACATCCCACTGCTTTAACCACCAAGCTATTGGATAGTCTGCCTGGATTTCCTGTTTTGTTTTTCACTTGCGAGTGGGTGGATTTTATAGCTAGACTGGGGGAAGTATGAGAATCAATATATCCAAGTGTGGGAGACTGAAGTGCCAGAGCAAGAGGACCACCTGTTTATCAGCCTGCAAGGAGAAACGGAGTAGTAAATCTGATTCCAGATCAAGAAATACGCTGCCCATTTGATTGCCATTTGAAATATTAACTTCTTCAGTCAGTGAAGTGAATTTCAAATGTTGCCTGGTCCTCTCATTGACTTCAGTGGGTGTAGGATGGAAGCCCATGTTGGGTATATGACAAGAGCAGTGATAGCTGTTATCTCCAGCTGTCTCCTAAATATAATTGTTAATTGGAATTCCCTTTAAGAGTTGCACTGTAACCCAGCAACAGCTGCAAACTGATTAGATTTAAAGCTACTGACAAGGGCAAATTCAGTTTTCTGATCGTTCCCTTTACAGGGGAAAACAGCTGGCTTTGAATGCTGAAACAATGGCCTACAATTATAGAGTTACAGAGAGTGGAAGAAATATGACAGACAACCTGAGGAAAAATCAAGTAAGCTAGAGCTGCAGTACGCAGAGATTTCTGTGTAATTTTCCTGGTGAAAGAATTCCCATCAAATCCTGCTATGGGTTCTATCTTGTAAAGTTTTATTTATTCACACCTGACAGTCATTAACCAATCACACCAAGAAAAGATTTTCTTGTGGTTATGGATGTGAGCAAAGAGGAAAACAGATTTGCAAGATCCAAAAAAATTAGTGCAAGGACTGTTACTTTCTTTTGTAGGAAATAAGGCATTAGTGCCATAATCTTTAGGAAAGCAAAGGTTTCTACAATTATGTTTAAGTACATAAACTAACATTTTCACACAAGTGCCTAAAAATGGGCATTTACATTCATCTTTATGGAAGTTCAGAGCATTCAGCATCCAAAAAATCAGACAGCTCGATACAGTGCTTTAACTATTGATGGTTCAGACAGCAATGCTTATATTTAAATTTTCCCTATTTTTTCTGTAAATAAGATCCAGTTTTCTGTCATTGATAAGTTTGCCAAATTTAACTATTTGAGCTGAAATTGTTCATATTAATTCTCTATCTCAGATTTTTTTTTAAGTTTCCACAAAACTTACTTGTCCGTTTTGCATAATGAGGCTGGGGAGGGAGGCGGGGGATGGAGTTATTTTTGCCAATATTTTGGCAAAAAGGTTTCCAATTATTCCTTTAAAAAGGTCTGCTACTTTTCCAGGTTTCTAGAAAAGGGAATAATCAGAAGATGTGCGCCCATATTTAATGATTTAGAGATTGTATTGAACGCTCTTTAACAATGACACAACAAAAAAGACTGAAGTTAAACCCATTGATTTGCTTTTTTTCTTTTTATTGTTAGGAGTGCTTTGTTATTATTAGTCATAGTCCTAATCTCTTGGGACTAAACATTCTGGGGTGGGGCATGCCTGAGAACTGGTATTTAAGCAAACAATTAAAATGTATTCCTTGTTTCTTTAGGCTATTATTTGAAGCAGCTTTAGGACAAGCTTGCTTGTTGCTCAGTGTCTGTAAAACACTTTTTTCTCTACCTCAAAAACCTTTATTCACTAATGAGCATATTACACATATGCATCAGCCAAGTCTTCTCACACATTACTATAAATCAAATGGAAGCATTGTTTACTAGCCTACCTATGAAAATGGGCAATAACAATTGTGGCTGACAAAGATAAATCATGTTCAGAACTGGTGCAGATGCTGAAGTTCAAAGGTGGGCTCCAGTGTTTAAGAATGGAGTTAGTTGAAAACTTAGATTATTCTTTATTTGGATGATTTGAGATTTTAAAAAAATGAAAATGGCTCTTTTTTGGGCATATTTGTCATGGCTAATCCTTTTTTTTTTTTATTCCTGTCTTCCTAATAATAAACCCCCACATTCTGAAATATTGGTATATTATGACATTGGTTTACACCAGAAGCAGATTTAAACACAGGAAAGTGTTTAAAAAATTACAGTATTTGAAAGCTAGATATAATATATCGACAGTATTTAGAATCATACTCTAATTTGGTTACTTTTTGTTAGGTATTTTCAAACTAATTTTAAAACTGTATTCTGTTACTGTTAATAAACTACATCCATCTATGTTGCTGTCTATTTAAACATTATTTTATCCATTGTAAATTAACATGGAAAGCAGTGCCATACTGAAAACATTCTAATCCTGGTATAAATCCTGCTATAAATTAATTTGACTTTCTGGTACTCTCATATGTGCTTGTTATTTTCAGAATATGTTATATGGAAATACTTTTTTTTTTACTTTTAAGAGGCATTTATTCCAGGGAGGGTGACAAATCGGGGCCAGTAAAGAGTATGTACAGGTTGGCCCGAACACCTGGGCCTCACGGACATGGTCCTGGGCTCACGGCCTGCAAGGCCTGCCCGTACACTCTAGACTAAAAAACCATAGAGCGCCAAAGGTCTATTTACATATTTACATTTCTGCCAGCGGGGACAGTAGTTCTAGAAATAACAATTCTGACTATTTACCATAATAGTACTAAGTACATATTATATACTTTGCATGTTCAAGGCATTTTATGTACACTGACTTATTTGTTATTAGACATGCTTGGCTTTAACATGTTTTCTAAAAAAGGAAATCATTTAACCTCCCCCACCAGTGTTCTGACATTCAGCTGTTTAAAAGAAGCAAGATGATCCACTTCTACAAAAGCATTTTACTGAGTGAGTCAAAGCTGAATTCATTCTTCAAGTTTGCAACGTGCCTTGGCTGCAGTTGGTGTGTAAAAGCACATTTGGTTCCTGAGTCATATAATAAAGGACTAGCTTTCTGAGCTGGGGATCCATCTGCACCGTTTGCATCAGTAGCTCTTTTCCCTCTTAATGTGTAGGAGGACTATCAATTGAGAACACCCTAAATAAGCCTGCTCCCACCTGTTGTTTCTGGCTGTAGGTTTTAAGAACTGATGAATCCAAGTGAAGTGTAGCTGTGAAGGAAATGCAGTCCCTCCATTCATGAGAAATTTCAAATTTTACCAATGGCTTCTATTATGCTGAATGCTGCTTATACATTCCTTTGCTTAACTGCTTGCTGCCTTAGGCCATCTAACACCAGGCTTGTCAACAGCATTTACTTGTCACTTGGTGTAAGAGTGTGAACAATGTTAACCAACTATTTTTCCCCATAGTGGATTTTTGTTCAACGTCTAATTTGTCCTTTCAAGGTTGAAATAAATGTGAGACGTGATGATGGGCAAACTTCCAGATATTTGGTGGTTTAACTAAGTGCCCCAATATGAGGAATTTATTGTACCTGCTCCCATACGTAGAGTAAAACTAACTTGTAAAACCCACTTCATGTAGACCTATGTCATAGTGCACAGTTAACCAACCGTTGGTAACCTCCTTCAAACAACAAAATTATAGAATTAATGATAAGACCACAGTTAAGCTTGATGAGGATTATGAATAGACTAATATGATGTCTGAAATGGCATAAGTTAAAGTCATGTTAAGAACCATATGGAGGTCTAAGCTGGCCACCAAGTCTAGACTGACCACAGTGGGGAGATATTTGTTTTGGCAGAGTAAAACTCTTGAATGCACCTTTTTGATCTATAAATAACCCTCATATTATTGCTACAAGCTGGCTGACTTGCTGACCGTGTATATGGATAGATGGGGCAAGAGAGGAAAAAAGAGGAAATAAATAGAGACAACTGCAAGACATGAGGAAATAGTACAAATATATATGATGAATATGAATAAGAATCAACAAGTGATGTAAGCATGAAATCAGCTAGAATCCAAATAAGGAAAGGTAGAATGTAATTGGATGACCGCAAACAAAGGGACTGAGAAGTGTAAAAGAAGAGTTTTGTGAACAGTGACTTGGGTACTGGGAACTGAAGACACCACTGTGCACGTATGCAGAAGTCCCCTTGCCTGATGACTGCACCTGGCCAGCAACGTCACTGAGCAAGGCTACTCATCCCACATGTAATGTTTCGTGCTGCTTTGTTTTGTTTAATCTGTCAATAAATCAGTGTATCCCGTATGACTGGAATGGTCTAAGGTCTCTTTTATTGTTGCTGCCCTGGCCACCTGTAAGTACAGGTGTAACACCTAGACCGGAGAGCTGCCACCTGGCCAGTGGGACTGCTTGCAATCTGTCCACCACTGGGGGCCACCAGCCTTTGCTAACACCCAAGCACTCCCTGCAGCCTAGCGCTCTCATGCCTTTCATCCCACCCCCATCCCTCACTACTTATGCCTAGATTGCCATGGCCAACAGCCTTGCTGAAGAACAAATGTTATGTGGTGAGGTAGGGTTGGAACATCAGTTGTGTGGAGTGCAGCACAAGAATGAGTTGAGATAAACTGTGAGCCTCAGGACCCTAGGGATGCCATCTCTGCAGACCCTGGCCCTGCAGGGGACAGCCATGGGCTGGATCCAAACTCATGGAAGGGCACTCAGGGTGTAGGGCTAATTTGTGGCACACCTACCTACAAAAAAGGTTGGCCCCTACTGATCTAGCAAATGGGAAAAGAGAGGCATGCCATTCAATAGTCTCTCCAGTCACTTTGGGAATGTCTGGTGCACTGCATGTGACAAAAGTCACTGCTTTACCTTGCCACAGGCCTTGTCCTCTTGTTAAAGCAGTATTTCCCCCTTTTGTTGGAGCCACTTGCACTTGCCCATACCTGCTTTTAAGATGCAATACTGTTGGCTGCAGATATGGTTAGTAGCTGAAACACTGGCAGTTGCAAATTCTGAATTTAGCATAATCTTAAATTATGACAATATGTGCTTTAGCTTGCATTTTAGTGGTAAGTAATAGCCTGGGAAATAGAAAAAGAATCTATTAATCAAATTAATATTAGGCTAGGACAAGTGCAAATAATTGCTTTTTAGATCACGCTTGATAGTAGATACAAGTAACAACTGAAGTTTCGCCTTTTGATAAGAAAAAATTGAATTGTATATAGTCAGTTAAAATCCATTTGAAAGAATAAGATGTCTTTGTTAACTGAGTATGGTAAGGTGGAAACGTATAATCACCCACAGCCAGCTTTAACCATTTTCAAGAGGTCTATGCCAAATTACCGAAGTGTGGCAAGAACAGGAGGTCTGAAAAGCCTGTTTCTGGATGACTGCAGAATTAACCTTTGCAGATGTAACAACTAGCTTAGTTAGCAAAGGACAGAAAGCAATTAACATGTCCAGCAAAAGGTCTGAAAAGACATTGTAAAAGGAGACTTTGAAATAAATACTCCAAATACGTTATATCGTTATTAATTGAAAATCTGAGTAGTGATTGATATAACCACATGTTGGATACAGTTCTGAAGTTTCTAAGATAAGTCGTAAAAACAAGGCAACCTTATCAGCAAAAGTCATAAACCAAGGTAAAAAGGAAACAAAAAGCAGCATTCTTTGACAGCAATGAAATCCTCCCTTTGACAGTAAGAAATCCTCCCTTCCAAAACTGTGACTTTCACAAAGCCATAACACTGGGTCAGCTCACACCCAAAAGTTTCAGTGAAACAAATGTAACTCTTCTGCTGGGCACTGGTCGGCAACAAGAAGGGCCACATTCACATTTTAGGGTACCCCATAAATTATGCTAGTGCCTCGAGACCGCACCCAGAAATCTAGGAACACTCAGTTTGCTGGGGCACACTGTATAAACAAAACCCCCTCCTCCCAAGCAGTGTAAACATGAAGCCCAAATTTATTACAGAAAATAAATACCAAAAAACCCACCAAATATAATTAAATATAATTAACTATAAGACAAGTCTATCGGTGACACCCTCTTGGGGAAGCTTCACCCATGCCCAGACAGTCTGGGACTTAGGGCTCCCCAAAGGATAGGTCTAGAGGCCTGCACCCCTATACCTACCCTTCAGCAATGGGCTGGAGAGGGAGGCCCACACCAGAGAATCCTATGAGCTGCATCTTGGGTTCACTGTGCCACGGGGAGCTGCTTAAGACTGTGGGTCCTTCTGCATTACAAGGAGTTCTGGCACTCTACCACTTCTCCAGGAGCAACAATCTCCACTTCTGCATGGTGGCTTTCAGGAGTTAACTGTGGCTTTCATCATCATACCACACCCTAAAATTCCTAGTCCCAATCCCTGCTCTGAAAACTACAAAAAGAACTTGAAGGAAAGGTCAGGCCTACCTTATCTTGGGCCTGAATTACCACTTGGTTGGGACAGACTACAAAAGGGACAAGAGGAAACCCAGGCAGCACCCCCAAATACATTAATTATGATAAATTATCAAGGCCTGGCAGGTGAGTGGAGGGGGATCTGGATTAGGGAAATGTAGCATGCCCCTAAGGGGTGTTGCAGTCCCCTGTGAGGCAGCACCTATTACAGTAGTTATATGAAGAGCAGATTGAACTTGCTATACTATCCAGAGTATCATCTATTATTATTATTATTATATTATATTATTATTATTAATATAGTAATAATATAATTAATATTGATTATTTGATTAATTCATTCATTCATTAAATAATAATAATAATAGATAAGAATCCTTTAAAAGTTACTTGATTTAATTTTCTATTGTGAACACACTGGATCTGGTGTTTCAAGCTTTTTCCCTAACCAGAATTATGGCTGAAGCCCAATAATTGATCAAAGACTCTGTTATGCCTTCCTGATGCGTTTCTTCAGTGGCTTGTAGTACCTCTTCCATCTTTGCTATTGATAAATAGGAAGGCTATTGTTAGGTGGGACCTTCCAGTATCAATCTATGGAACAGTATGCTATAACCAGGAGCAAGAGAACAACTACCAATTCTTAATCATAGTAAAAGGTATTTCACTAAATACCTACAATACACTGTGCCAGGCAACTTCATGTTTTTTTCTGTTATTGCTAATGTCCCTTGTTTTACAAGACCAGTTGACCACTATTTTTAATCATTCAATAGTATTATAAACCAGACTAGAATCTCCTTATCCTTCTTCCAATTTAGACACAGAACTGTCTGTCTAGGGGTAGTGGCAGCAGGATTCCATCTCCTTTCACTACTGGCTATATTTTATGGTTTATAGTTTCAAGGATAGATTAAAGTTCCTTGGCAAATTACACGGTCTCTCATAGTGCCTCTGTCTAATTGACACTGCTCCTAAAACTAAGTCCAGCTGAGCACCTGTTCACTGAAACTGGTCCATTGTCAGTGCATCTCAGAAGTCTTTTGGGTTATAAAACCATACATCTCCTCAGGTTCCCTGCCAGTTTAGGTGTCTTTTTATCTCCTCCTAGCTCTTGGCTGTCCCTAGCCTAGGTCAGGCTGATGGCTGTCTATAAACTACATATCAAAGGCTGGTACCAGTTCCGGATCAATGAGTCATGTTAAGGTTAAATTCTGGAGCACTATCAGAGCTAGGCTAGGCTACTCAAGTTGCCTACCAAAAGCATGCCCAATCTATTCATCGTTCCAGCCACAAATTTGGCCTATAATTAAATTAAGACAGTCTCCCAGTATTTGAAAAGGCGTTTTCTCATTTTTCTGAGTTTGGTGAAGAGTTGCTTAGGATTTACCAAATCATTAATTACCTAATTAAGATGAATACTAATACTCAAATAGCTTTTTACAATATTTGCTATCTATAGTATAAGCAGCCTAGTTATATTTGTACCCAAATCATCTTTATATTCATCTAATATAATGTTTTTCAACAGTTTCTATATAAATTTACATATAGATGCAAAATAATGGCAAATATATCTCTCATCTTAAGCCCTGGCAGAAATGAGATTTAATGCTTAAGCAGAAACATAAATAAACATATCCACAAAGTAACTCAGAAATATAGAAGCACCATACAGACATTTCCCAACTATAAATATCCTCCTTAACATCTGAAACATTTAAGATATTGGGTATTATTCTAGCTATTTCTTAAGGAAAGCAGATACAGTAACTGCAGCTTTAGAGTTTTGTGCACGATTAACGTAAAGGGTTCCCCCTCCCCCTTTGTAAAGAAGAGGGAGAAGAGAGATTTTTACATCTTGTATTGTAGCTTTGATAACATACATGAAACACCACTCTTTGAAGTATCCTGAAAAATATCCTGGCATTTTTTCACACTAGTAGGATTTTTTTCAAAACATAAATAACTTACAGAATGTATTTTGTTATACATCAAAAAACATCTCTTATACAAGATGTCTTCTTGATAAGACACTATTTATGGCTTGTTTCCAATTGACCGGGTGGTTTTTATGACCTACTGTTGTAGGATGCTTACAGTTTGCAATTAAATACTCTTATCAATGGAACTTTCTTTACAAAGCATGAAGCACACAAACTAAGACTTATTGTTCATCTCCCAAAACATGGTGTAAAAGACAATGAAGTTGAATATGAAAACAAAAAACAGGTTGTACAGCACAGTTTGGATGGAGACAATGAACATGGTTATATGGCTAAGTAGGTGTCACTTGGGTGATTAACCAGAACGCAAGGCAGGGTGGCACCTTGGAGCCCTCCTAATTCAGAGAAGCATGAGCTTTCATAGGTGACAACCTATGCCTACATTGTCACGTGAAAACTCATGCCCCTCTGAACCCATTAGATTCTAAGGTGCCATCCTGCACTACCTTCAGCCTTGTCCTAACACAGGTAACCACCTCTCTCCATTGGTGATTTTTAACTGATGGATGGAAAGCAGAGTTTGTGAAAAAATTGTCTTCAATTACTTGAAATATTTAGTATAATTAAATAATCAACTAAAGCCATGTATAAAAATAATATCTTAAGAACATAAAAAGTGACATACTAGGTCAGAGCAGTGGTCCATCTAATCCAAAATCCTGTCGCTGGTGCTGGCAGAAGTGAAAGCCTTGAACTAAACATCTTTAGAGTCATCTATCTTCTCTTCAGTACCCCCCCTAGCATCCACCACTTATTGGGTTAGAGATGCCAGAGGAAACATCTCCATTTTGTTCAATAGCCTTTAATAGATCTATCATTCATAAATTTATCCAATCCCTTTTTGAACCTGGCTAGGCTGTTTGCCTTCACTAATTCCTGTAGCAATGAATTCCACAAGTTAACTATGTGCTGCATAAAAAAGTACATTCTCTTGATAGTTTTAAACCTGACACCTATTCATTTCATTGGGTACCCATTCATTCTAATGTAACCCTGGCAGTGGTGCTACCACAGCCATGTCCAAATTTTTGGGTTGCCAATAGGTCTTGGTCTACTCCCACTCCATCCACAGGCTGGGAGCCACCACTCAGCGGAGTGTCCTCCCACGGGCCTACCCACACCAGACCACACACTAAAAAAATATTTACAATAATTTATTATTTACAATTATAACTGAGAGAGTGACAAATTCAACATCCCATAAATAACAAGAAACAAACAAACTATTTTCAATGAGCACGATAATAATCTATACCAGCAGATAGAGCAAATGCTTATCTTGTAGCAAAAAAGCAATTTTGTTATCAACTTTAACACTCAAGCAACTTATAACAGGTTTATACACTTAATCAGCCAGGTCCCCACAGAATCACTCTATCCACAGCAAAGTTGCCCACTGTGGAGCGGCTGCAGGTGAGCATCCATGGAGCAGTGCTTGCTCTGCCTCAGAAGAGGGGTGGCGATGCCATCATCTGGACAGAAGATGGGGGTGCCTGTCAGGACCTCAGGTGTGGCTGCTCCAGAGACCAGGGTTTTGTCCCTTTTCCAGTTTTTCTTGGATGCCTGCAATCAATCACACCATTCCCCAGACACTTCCCAAGGCAGCTCCCCTGTGTTTGGCACCTGGAGTGCCCCTTCTTACTGTACTGAGCTCTTTGCTGGAGCTCCCACACAGCCATGATTCCCTGATACTTTCTTTAGCTCTCTTACCAAAGAACCTCCTCTAGCAACCCCTGTCCCCGATTCCCTCCCAGTGACTCTCTGCACCCAGGGAATTTAAGAGTGGGATGGGAAGCCCGTTTGCACAACCCCTGCTCCTTTAGTAAAGGATACCAGGTGATCCTGCAGGGTACTCAGTAGCTTGTGGCTCCTCTGCCCTCAGTAGCAGTTCACTCAGCAACAATTCTGCCAGTCGTCCTCTCAGAAGCAATTATCCTGGTAGCAGCCCTTCTCAGCACAGCTTCGGCTACCCTCTCCCCAGCTAGTCTCCCCTGTTTCCCCTGGCTTCGCGCCCTGGAGTTGCAGCTGTCCAATCAGTGCACGTATTGTGTGTACAGCCTGCTGCAGCATCCCAGCCGCCTATGGACGGTTCAGGATTGAGAGTGTGGTGGGGGGTAGAAAGGTAAAAACGGTTTATTGACTTAACAAACACACAACTATGCATAAATAACAAAACAAGGACAGACAATAATTATTCGTGTCAGCAACTTATCAGCAGTCCCCTCTGATGCCTGATGTACAACAAGTTTCTCTTCTGCAAAGCTCAGCGAGGTCAGGCATCCCCGATCAGCACTGTCCAAGGGGTAACGGGAAGGACCTTGGTATTCAGTCCTTGGGCTCCTCGAGATCCACAGGCCCACCGAATCCAGGCCAGCAGCAATCTTAAATCAGGAGCTTCTTTTTCAGAGCTGCATCTTCCTTCTAAATGATTTCCAGATGTGCCAGTCAATTTGTAACTTCTGAGCTATGCTGATAACTTACAGCCATCCAGATTCTCCCACTGCAAACTTTCTTTAGGACTGACCAATAGCAGTACAAGCCTTGCATTCTTTTGATAAGGTTAATTTTTACAACGCCACAGAGCCTACCATTACTTCTACAAGGCCTTGCTAAATTTACTAGGCCTCATTACTACATACAAGGCCTCACTACATCTTTGACTTTAATTAGGCTCTTAACAACAACATATAGCTAAATATTTGAACAAATGACAGAAAAACACTTAGTCTAATCTTCACAGGGTTCAGCAAGCACCTTAGACACAATTTTCAGCTGTCACACTGCAGATCCTTGTCCCAAGAGAGCAAACACCCTGACTGAGCTTGCAAGCTCTGAGGAAACCCTTCAGCATCTTTACACCAGTATTTCAGGACTTGGTGAACAACAGCTCCCTGTTCCCTGGGTTCATGCTTTCATGATTTTATAAATCTCTATCATATCTCCCTTGGCCTTCTCCTTTCCAAACTGAAGAGTCCTAACCTTTTTAGTCTCTCCTAGTATGATAACTTCCCCAGACTCCTGATCATTTTGGTTTCCTTTCTCTACATCTTTTCTAATTTGACAACCGCTGTGAGATATAGGGAACAGAACTGCACATGCTATTCAAGATGTGGGTGCCCCATGGATTTGTATCATCTCATGGTGACGGTCTCTTTTGTTTTCAATTCCCTTCTTAATGATGCCCTACCTTTTATTGGCTTATTTGGTTGCTGCTGCACATTGGACTAACATTTTTAAAGACATATCTACAATGAATCCAAGGTCTCTTTCCTGAGTCATAACAACTAGTTCAGAAGCTAGCACAGTGTATGTGTAATTGAGGTTAATTTTTCCCCTGGTGCATTACCTTGCACTTGTCAACATTGAAGTTAATTTGTAATTTTTTTGCCTGCTCACTTAGCTTGGTGAGATCTTTCTGCTACTCGTCTCCATCAGCTTGGGACATGACTACCCAGAATAATGTGGTCTCACCTGCAAACTTGGAGATTTCATTGTACACCCCCATGTTTAGGTTATTGATTAACATGTTGAACAAAACAAGGCCCAACACAGAACCTGGCGAGTCCCCACTTTTGATGTTCCACCCTCCTAAAAAGTGACCATTTAGCCCTGCCTTTTGCTTTCCTCTTTTTAATCAGCAATCTGATGGCAATACAGTTTTATTTAAAGCCTTTGGTGAGGGACCTTGTCGAATGCTTTTTGATAGTCCGGATGTATTATGTTAATTGGATTCCTCTTGTCGACATGCTTGTTGACACTCTCAGAGAATTCCAGCAGATTCTGGCTGTAACCAGAGCAGTTTTGGTCTCAGCTTGTATATAGTTAAAAGATGATATAATGGTTATGCGTTACAAGCATGGGCAGGCGAAGCTACCCAGAAAAGACTTTGGAAGGAGATGAACTTTCAACTTGCTGAGCGGGGCATGCACAGTCAAGACAGAATGTGCAGTGTATGTTCTGAGGTGAAGGTGAGCGATTGATGCAATTGATGGATGAATGTATCAAGCGTGAATGAAAATGATTGGCAAATGTTTGATGGACAGTGATGGACAAGCCCTTTACCCAGACTGATTGGAGGTAAGGAAGTGGCGTGACTTTTGGGAATAAAAACCTGCTGACTGAAGCATCTCTGCGTGTAAGTGTGGTCTGAATATTTGGGTGCATGATTGAGTTTGTGTGTCGTGGGCTTGAGTAGTGATATTTGGTGATTTGTGTCTGTGCTGTTTGGTGTTTGTGGATTGCTGTACTTGGCTGTGTCCGGAACTGCATGGTGTGAGTAGTATCCAAGTTCCCTGTGGAGGGTTGAGCAGTGAGTGGTACTACTACAAACACCCCATTCCAATCGTGACCTATTCAATTGGATATTCTGCTTGATTCAACTGGTTCTGACCTCAGATTGCCCTCATTTGACTTGACTTGTTCCTCTGGATCTGGATTGCTGGAAATTACTGTTCACTGTACTCCATGTTCTTCTGTGTTACATTTGGTAAGGAACTGCCCTGTTCTATATCACTGTGTATATGCCAGGTTGTTTCCTGCATGCCTTATTATTGTTACCACTATTGTATTTTCCTTGCTTTATTTCCAGGTTTAATAAATCCTTTCCTATTTTGTACCCTCAACCTTGTCCTCATGTGTGTCAGATACACTAATGAAACTCAGGGCAGGCATCCAGCCAGCAGTACTAAAGGGAAACCAGTACTGTTGGTCAGCCTGATTTGACCCAACCCTCTTGCTCCACCCTACCGAGACAAATTCACCTTTGTGGGGTTAAGTCTTCCAGATTTGGCCCCTGCAACAAGGCAGGATTGCCCTTTACAGAAACCAAGTTGATGTTTCCCCAGCAGATCATATCTGTCTGTGGGACTGTCGATTTTATTCTTTACTGTTGTGTCTACCAACGTGGCCAGGGATGGAAGGGAGATTCACTGGTCTGTGGTTCCAAGGATCACCTCTAGAGCCCTTTTTGAAGATGAGTGTTATGTTGGCAACCAGCCAGTCCTCTGGCACATGGACTATTTGTAATCATAGGTTACATATTATTGAGAGCAATTGTGCAATTCCACCTTTGGGTTCCTTCAGAGGAACTCTCAGGTGAATGCCATCTGGCCCAGGTGATTTAGTAGCATGTACTTTGTTGATTTGTTCCAAAACTTCCTGTGTAGTCTAATTCTTCAGACTCACCTACTAGAAAGGATTGCTCTGGCATGAGAATTTCTGCAGTATCTTCTATGGTAAACACCAATGGAAAGAATTTGTTTAGCTTCCTGCTATCCCTAAGTGCACCTTTTACACCTTGGTCATCTTCAGTTCTCTAGCTGACTTCTTGCTTCTGATTATTCAGAAAAGTTTTTATTATTGAATTATTTATCTTAATTTTTATCTTAAATGTATCTTATTAAATGTGTCTTATTTTTATTACATTTTTATCTTAATTTTGATAAGCTACAGAAAAGTTTGTAATGACCTATTATCAGAATAAATTATAATTTTATTAATAATCATTTTTATTACCATTGCTGTTTAGTGACTACATTACCTATAAAGAAATTCAGTGTGTGAAGAAGATTCTTATGTTCTCAGATCTCCATCCCACTCAATTCTGTTGTTATGACAGTCGGTTTGTGGTAACCAAGTCATTTTCAATTTTACTTCTTGTAAGTATCGTAGATCAAGCCCTGTTCTCTTTTACAGGCTCTCTACTTCAACAAACTGTCATTGGGAAAAACAGACTTAGTGACACAATGTACAGTTTTAAAGATAGATGAGTCTGAAGGCTGATTGTTTAAGTGGGAACATAAGACTTCAAGGGATCAAAAAGTTCAGTTCACTGCTATTGGAAGCACCAGGTTTTAAAATTTCTTTCATGAATTACTCAAACTACATCCTAAAAGTAGTTAGGCTTTTTGGACACACTTTTTCTTCTGAAAGTCTTTTCCAAACCCTCACTCTTCTGGTGGTAAGATATAATTTTCATCCTAAATGTATTCATGTCCAGTTTACACCCATTTGTTCTTGTGCTAATGTTGTCTTTCATTATAAATAGCATAAATCAGATTTTGACAAGCAGTGAGGGGAGGCACAGAAATTTTTACCAATTTGTTTTAAAGCCCAAGCTAGTCTAGTCCTAGAGTAACACCTGTGTCCTTGTCGCAGAGCACTTAGGTGCCCTGCTCCTAAAGAGGGGAAACTGCTAGGGACTTGTGAAGAGTCCCTAGGAGAACGACAGTGGTTCTGAAGCAACTGCAGAGCAGGGTTGAAAAATAAGAAACATAGCTGACGGCAAGAGGAGAAGAAGCAGAGGAGGGTATATCTACACTGCAGTGCAAAGGTGTGACTGCACCTCGAATAAACACTTAAGCAAGCTTTAAATTAGGTAGCTCAGGGAATGAGAGCAACATGGAACTCAGTAGAGAGTAGGCACCCAAGAAATCACTTGGGTCCTGTGCAGCTGTCACAGTTCAAACAGGACCTCGTATTACACCAGCTACTCTGCTAGTAATACCCAGGCTAGCTAGCTTAAGGCAAGCTAAGGTAGGATTCAGGATTGCAGTGCAGACATTTCAAGAGTAGTACAGTGTATGAAAGCACTAGCTGGGGATGCAGATGATCTAGGTTCCAGAGATGGCTCTCCTACTAGCCTGTAGAAGGACTGTCACAGGGCACTGAGGTGCCCTGTTCCTAAAGAGGAGAAACTGCTGGGGAAAGAGCCCTAGCAAGGAATAAGGAGCCCAGCTGTGGGTTGCCAGGGGAATGGGAGCTAACAAGCAATCACACCTTGCAGCGGTCAGCTGATTGAAAGGGGCAGGGCCTGGCTCCCTTATAAACCCTAGGAGGTGGGGTCAGAGGCAGTTCACTGCCAGCAGACAGGGAGGAAGGAGCTCTTTGCCATGGAAGAGAGGAAAAACCTGAATGTAGGAGCAGCGCCTGACACTGCTGAGGGATGGAGTATTCCCTGGTAGGCTGTACTGTTGTTATGGCTGGGTGGCTTCCATTTTTGTTATAGCCAAGTGGCTTACGTTTGTGTTGCTGTTTGTTAGACCGGTGGTTTGGGTGAGGCTATCAGGGGATGGAGGAGGCCTCATAGGGGCCTCACAGCAGTGTGGAGACCCCAGCACCAGTGAGGGTGCAGCATTTCGGGTGCACAGACCCCAGCCTCAGAGAGGGACAGTTGAGAAGCCCCAGAGAGGGGGAGTTGCTGAGAAGCCCCAGTGCAGGCACGGTGAGCCCCCGGAGAGGGGCGGCACTACTGAGGAACCCTGGAGAGGGGGCACTGCTGAGAAGCCCAAGTGTAGGCGTGGTAAGCCCAGAGAGAGGGCGGCATTACTGAGAAGGCCCAGTGCAGGCGCAGTGAGCCCCAGAGAAGGGGGCAGCATTGTGGTGAGCCCCAGGAAAGGGGGCTATGCTTGAGAAGGCCCCAGAGAGAGGGCGGCATTACTGAGGCGGCCCCGGAGAAGAGGGCACATGGTGAGAGAGGGCTGGGGAGAGCCCTAGCGCTGGAGAGGGCGCGTATCAAAGGAAGGAAGGCCCAGAGAGGAGCCAGACTGTAATAAGGCTAAGATATAACGTCTATTCCATCGGCGAGGCATGGGCTGCGGTGTAGGGGAGGAAACGGAGCCGCAGATAGCGCCCCCTGGCAGCAGGGTGGTACAAGGGCAGCCTCCCACTAATTAACAGCAAGGCATGGCAGGAGAGAAGGCAGGCGGTTGCCCCAGGAACAGGTGTGCGGGCCATGTTTAGATCGGCCCAGAGCGGATACCTGTTACAGTCCTCCTTGTGCAACTGGAACAGCCCATGACCCGATGGCATCTGGCTTTGTCTCTCAAGTCCCATGAAAGAAATGAGTGGTGAATTTACAAAAGAAGAGACTTGTGTTAAGGATATATTCAGCAGAATAATAAGCTTGAGAGGAAATCATGCCAAGTAGGCTCAGGAAAACCTAATATTCTTTTGGTTGAACCTGACACTAGTTCATGTTTGTGTTTGAGTAGTAGAGGAGTAATAATTATAACCCCGTGAAGATTATACCAACCAGTCTCTTCCATGGCGGTGTCACAAAATAGGTTTGGAGAATCCACATAATCCTTTCTGGGCCTTAACAGATAGTTGCTAGGGCAAACACTGCTTCCCATCTTTTACCCACCTGTGCTGTGCTGTGCTGTTCTGTGCTGGTGGATACAGGTCTCAGGACTCATGAAGGTATTCACGTCGGAGGCTTCTGTTCTTTTCAGAAAGAAACTGCAGCAGAAATGTCCACAGGCAGGAGCAGGCAGCTGAACGTGGGCTAGCTGGAGGAGAGTAGGCAGCCAGGGAACTAAAGGGTGGCAAGTGCCTACTGCGGGACTACTTGCATAACAATAGGATAGCAGGGTAGAGCCCCAGGTAGGCAGCAGGGAAAGAACTGCAGCTTAGCCAAAGAACCATCAGTAGCTTGCTGTTGAAGCTGAGAGGCCACTGGTCAGGAATGCACCTGACTGGAAGAGAAGGCACTCAGGGGATATAAGTCTGGGTTCCCCAAAGCACAGGGTCAGTGCAGCCCCAAACTCTGCAAGGATCTGAGCTGGCAAGGAGTGGAAGCTGCAGGTCGCAGGGCAGGTACTCCCAGGGGCTAAGGGAGTTGGTGAGAGTGGAGGTAGCTTTGACAGCCATATGGCAGCCCAGAGGCAGCTTTGAGTGTTTGTTAGAAGTGGTTTACTTACGTTGAAGGATTGGGCGATATGAAAGGATCCTGGTTTTCTCTGTTTAAAAAGTACACATTCTCTGATAAAAATCACAAATGCTCTGATTAAACCCCCCAAAATCCATGGTTTTCTGTGATTAAAATGAAAAACTACTATATAAATAAATATCAGTCAAACACACTGTTTTATTGATATTTTTACAATTTTAAAGCAATTCAGAAGCCTATCAGTGCCTTAATCACTATAATAAAATAAATTATAAACACCTTGGTGTTTTTTTGTCATGGAAAGTCAGAGTTCCCCCTGCCCCCTTCGCTCACCAGGATGTGGATCCAGCTGCAGCTGTCCCCCTCCCCTCTGTTCTGTGGTGCTGAGCAACCCTTATATGTTGTTGCACTACCCATGCCATTGTCCCTCACTCCCGACCCACAGCCCTTCAGCCCTGCCGGTGCCCCTCACTCTACTCACAGCCCCCAGCCCTGCTGGAGGGGGACCCCTGTTGCCAGGGCTATGAGGCCAGGGACCCGGGCCCTCTGCCCTGAACTTAGGTGCGGTAAGAGAGAGTGGTGCTGTGAATCACCAACACAACTTTTTGTCTATGGAAAAATACAACAGCAATTCCTGTTGCAAAGAACTCAGACCACAACAGGTCAAAATATTTTTAACACTTTGGCTTCCTATTTGAAAATTCAGGGCTTATCTTGTGAATCATGTTTGTATACCAAGCAGTACTAACACTGCATGGCACCCTATGGCACCCTTGAAAGGATATCAAAGTACCCCTGGGTGCCACAACACCCTGGTTGAGCTAGTTAAATTACCCATCAAGAATGGAAGATCTAATTAATTCTGCAGGACTTTTTTTAAATACTCAATGAAATATGCCTTGCTAATATGTTTCAAGATCCTGAAACCCTAATAAATGCCTTTTTTTGTTGCTTTCCAGCAGAAATACTGTGCTAATACCATTAATGAGAATGAATCAAGCAACTTCACAATGCTGCAAACTGTAATAGCTGTCAGCCCACCTCCATTATGAACCATTCCTTTGCCAGCCCACACTCTTTTGTGCTTGCTTAGTTCTTTCATGTAGCTCCAAATCCCCCACAAAATTGACATCACTGCTGTAGTGGCTGTGGAAAGGGCAACATTGAAACTCCCCATTTTCAGAAGCAAGTGGGTGTAAAGAATAGTGACCCTGATTGCTTTAAATGCACATATGTTCTTGTTCTTAGTGTGTTGCATCTGAAGAAACAATAGAACCCCTAGCAAAATCTTTAGCAAGATTTTACCAAATTTAGACATTCGTCCCAGTGCTTGCGCATTTGCATTTAAATCAAATACTAGGTCCTTAACTTGAGTGTGCTGAACTGAAGAACAGAGATAGCCCCAGCCCTCATTTGCTACCTCCCAGAACAGGAATCTCCCTAATTTTACCTTTCTCCTCTGAGCCTGATGATATCTATTCTAATTCCAGAGACACCCCCGCCTCCCCAAGTGGTGCAAGATGCACCACAGCTCCAACCAGCTCCCAGCTTCAGGCTGCTAATCAGTCTCTTTTTGGCCATCATTATAGACTACTGGCCTGGAGCCACTTGGGGATCCTTTTTAAATCTTATGTTTCCTTGGGATGATCTTGCAATAAGCCTAATTTTGCCATTATTAATTTCACAACAAAGAAAGGGGGACATGGCACAAGGGAAAGGAAACCTGGAGTTGGGAATCCTGGCTAATAACAGCTAAGGGTCAGAGGCACTACAGGGCAGCTCTGCACCCCAGACAGCAGCACTGTCCTGAGAAGGACCAGCTGCTGTGCCCTGGTGGTGGCAGCATGGCCAGCTGTGGCAGTGGCTATTTTTACGTCCCTCTCTGAATATGGCTCCTGGAGCTGCTGATCCAGTTTCCACGCCCCCACCCAGTTATGCTACTTCCAAGACCGATCAGATCTATATCGGGAACAGTCAGCATGGATTCACCAGTGGCAAATCATGCCTGACTAATCTGATTGCCTTCTATGATGAGATGACTGGTTCTGTGGATGCGGAGAAAGCCGTGAACATGATATACTTTGACTTTAGCAAGGCTTTTGATCTGGTCTCCCACACCATTCTTGCAAGCAAGCTAAGGAAGAATGGGTTGGATGAATGAACTGTAAGGTGGATAGAAAGCTGGCTGGATTGTCAGACTCAATTGGTTGTGATCAATGGCTTGACATCTAGTTGGCAACCAGTATCAAGTGGAGTGCCCCAGGAGTCAGTCCTGGGGGTGGTTTTGTTCAATATCTTCATTAACAATCTGGCAGATGGGATGGAGTGCATATTTGTGGATTACACTAAGCTGTGGGGGGAGCAGTAGATACGCTAGAGTGCAGGGCTAGGATTCAGAGATATCTTGAAAAATCGGAGGATTGGGCCAAAAGAAATCTCATGAGGTTCAACAAAGATAATTGCTAAATTCTGCATTTAGGACAGGATAATCCTACACACTGCTATAGGCTTGAGACCAACTAGCTAAGCAGCAGCTTTGCAGAAAAGGACCTGGGGGTTACAGTGGACAATAAGCTGAATTATGCCCTTGTTGCCAAGAAGGCTAACAACACACTGGGCTGCATTAGTAGGACTGCTGCCAGCAGATCAAGGAAAGTAATTATTCCACTTTATTTTGCACTGGTGAGGCAGCCACATCTGGAGTACTGTGTCCAGTTTTTTTCCCCCCGCTACAGAAAGTTTGTGGATAAGTTGGAGGGAGTCCAGCAGAAGGCAATGAAAATAGTTATGGGGCTGGGACACACGAGGGGAGGCTGAGGAAACTGGACTTATTTAGTTTGCAGAAGAGAAGACTAAAGGGGGATTTGATAGCAGCCTTTAACTATCTGAAGGGGGGGTTGAATGAGGATGGAGCTAGACTGTTTTCAGTTGTGGCAGATGACAGAACAAGGAGCAATGATCCCAAGTTGCAGCAGGGGAAGTTTAGGTTGGATATTTGGAAACACTCTCTCACCAGGAGGGTGGTGAAGCAGTGGCATGGGTTACCTAGAGAGGTGGTGGAATCTCCATCCTTGGAGTTTTTTAAGGCCTGACTTGACAAAGCCCTGGCTGGAATGATGTAGTTGGGGATGATCCTGCTTTGAGCAGGGGGTTGGACTAGGTCCTGAGGCCCCTTCCAACCCTAACTTTTTATGATTCTATTATTCTGCATGTAGTTAAATGTCTCATTGGCTCTATCTTCCAGCAGCCAAAAATATTCCGTTTCCCCAGCACAGTGCATCTTAACTATTCCTCCATAACCCTCAGAAAATGACCAGACTTTAAGGTGCTAAATGTCTAAAGATTCAGTAAGAATAGTCTGTTTGCTCGATTAATTCTGACCTTTTGTTTGTGTGGAAAACTGACTATCTCCTGAATGGTGTTTCTTTTATAGGCTTGTTATATTGGGATGTTTATGTTGGAACCTGGACAGTAGAAACAGTCCTGGACAGTAGTACAATAAAGCCAGTTAGGTTTTCGACTATGGAACCTTAAAATGATATTGGCCTGGTACCAATTGTCCTTCTTTTCACATGCTGCCTATAGAGTCTATTTTTACTGACAAATGATAAGGAAATTCTGTATGGAGATTTATATCCATAGATTTATATCCACTACAGTAAGTCGATTTTATGTTTAGGTTGCATCTACAACGCAAGATTGCTTCCCCACACCCTGAATCTATCATAAGGGTTGAAAGGCTTGACCCAGTAATTTTGATGTGTTTTTATAGTTCAAAGCCAAATAATATAATTTTATCAGAGATCTTTTTGATTCAAGAAAAATGTTTTGATACGGGAAGGGCCAATTTACATTTCTATATTATGTTTAATTTCACTTTATTAACTAGAAGAACCTTGGCTTGAAGAGAGGCTGACAGATTGCTTTAGATTAGTAATTTATTACTCCAATTTTTATTTTCCAGTTACCATATTTTCTTGCATACAACACATCCTGGGAACAGTAATGCAACTTGTTTATGAAATGCAGAAGTAAGAAAAAAGATGTTTCCAGCATTATAGCTGCACAGAGCTGGGACAGAGCCTAATCTTTAGGTAACTCACCCTCCCTTTCCTGCTCAACTAAAAGCTGTTGCTGAAGATTGGTCTTAATGGATAGATTTGATTCTGAAAAAGGTATGGAGTTTCCAGGGCTGTTGAAATAGGAGGAGAGACATCAGGAACAACTAGTAAACAGCAAAATTGCTTGAAGAAAAGGTAGCTTGATTAGTGGATCATCAAGGCCATTAAAAAGCAGATGATTATTAACGTATGTAGAATGAAGAACAATCACTAAATCAATTGACTACCCCAGCTTCCTAAATAGTAATGCTACTGCTGCTTCATTGTGAAGCAAGTATCAAAGTGGGTCTGAAAATCTGGGCAGAAAGTCTTTCCCACTTAAATCAGATACCCTAATTTGGAGGGGCTGATTTTTGGGGTAAAGGTATGTGTGTGGCTTGTGAGTAAATATGGTATATTTTCAGGAGAATATTTCTTACTACTGTTTTAACCAGAAATACAAGATTTTCTAGTATCTCTGTAGGACTCAGGTTAATCTTCATTATATCAAGTTTTCATTAAATAGCCCAAAAGTTCATAAATAGCATTAGGATCAAGGCCAAAACCCAAACCTTTCCCCCTGCTATGGCACTGACCAGGTTTACTAAATGCCAGTCAGGTCTCCTCTTGAATGTTCTTGTTTTGGTCCCGGGACTGTGACATTCCTTTCTGCTAGGGACACTGGGCAGTGGCCCAGCTTCAGCAGAGAGGATGGAAGATGTCCTAAGCCTCCAGCTCCATCATCCTAATTCATATAAGTGCCTTCCCTCTTCGTGATTTGGACCCTCATATGATAGAGGCATATGTACAGTACAGAGTGAGACACCTGGGCTAGGGACAGACATTACACACAAACTGGTTTAAGTGATCAGAAACTGGTTTAAACCTGTAAGAGAACAGATGTTTAGTGCACATAAACCAGTCTGAAAATGGCTGAAACTGGTTTGAGATAAACTTGGTTGAATATAGTATCAGACGTAACTGATTTGTATCAAACCAGTTTATGCCATGTCTGTCCCAGACCTCTTCCTAGTTCAAGTTAAACCAGAGTCCCCTAGCATCCCAGATGCTTTGTGGGGCTGTCTGCTGGAGCAGAGCAGGGGTGGTCCTGCCCCTCTCCTTGCTTGCCAGAGCACTATCACTGCTCTGACTGGCTGAGGGATTGCAGCAGCTGCCAGGCTTTTCCCTCCCTCCCACCCCCCTCTCCACTGGCTGCTTAAGCAGGGATCCCCCTCTTGCCCCTCTCCCATGGCAGGGACTCCAGCAGTTGGACCTGGCATCTGGCCATTTCCCCGGCTCTCCCCCCCGCCATGCTAGCTAATGCTGAGAGGTGTCTATGTGGGTCTCCAATTTAATGGCATAAAGGCAGACAGCTAGTGGCTTGCAAATGCAAATGCACTCTGCAGATAAAAAGAGGTTGAAATTAATGAGGGCTTGATGGGATGATAAACTGGCTGCAATCTGTCAGTCCTCAAGAGCAGACAGAGAAAGGTGTTAGAAATGGCCTGGTTTGCAGACAGTCTGAAGAAGCAGGGAGACAGAGATTGAAAATCTCAGTATCAACAGATGCAGGGTCCGGCAACATTCCCACACCTTGAACAGTGAGCAGGAAAAAGCCTGGGACGGTGCAGGCAGGGTGAGGGGTTTACATCCCTCCCTAATCAGAGCGTCCTGCTGGGGCCTGGCTACCCCTCCTCAACTCAGCACTGTGGAAGGGAAGGGAGCATAGCTGTCCCTAGGGCTGTGCGATGCCTGAGACATATCAGCCTGTGTGGGGCTGGGAGGGAGGGGTGGTGAGTGGCCTGAGTGTGGAGTGGCCAGAGGGGAGGTGGCGAGCGGCTGGAGCAGGGGGGCAGGGGGCACAGGTGGAGGATGAATTGATTCCCCTTGCCCCTTAACAAAACAGGGGCCCAGACAGGAAAGTAGACAATGTAGACAAAGTAGACCAGTTCTTAGCTGGTAAGCAGTCTCTGGATACCTGACACATGGAAGATATCACAGTTTTAAATAAAATCTTCATAATTTCCCAAGGAGGGAACAAGTTTGACCACCTGAAACCTGAGATATTGCTCATGCCTTTGTTCAAGGTAATTTGAATCATCACAGGGCATCACAAGAGAGCTGAGAGACTCCTTACCAGCTAAGAACTGCCTGCCCAGAGAAGTAGTCCATCTATTGACTCCTCTGTAAATTCCTATGAAATATGAACTTTCATTTCTACCCAGGAGAACTTTTACAATCTTTTTTCTGATGCCTGATGAAGGGTGTTTGTTCCTGAAAGCTTGCAATGAAAGAATTTTGTTTTGCAAAAATCTTGTTGGTCTAATAAAAGTTATTACCTCTACTGCGAGCCCTGATTGCTTTAAGACAATCAAAGCATTTATTGAGCTCTGCAGGCAACGTGTAAAATGCAGTGGTGGTTGTGGGTGAGCGCTGGGACTAGCATAGCCACATGGCCAGCTGGCAGAAGCCCTACCGGGGTTAGGGACAGATAGCAGATAACAGCCAGCTGTGTCAGCACAAGAGAAAAAAAGAAACCTTTTCCACAAAAGCCCACTGTCTTATCTTCTTCTCTCCCTCTGTTCCAACCTTCCTCCAAACTTCTAAAAAGGGACACGTGATGGCAGGAGTCCCACGTGGGAAACCTTATCTCAGTCACTGCTCTGGCAGTGAGACTGACTACCTGGTTCTGCACCTGCAGAGTCTGGCAGGAGACACATCTGCACTTTTGACAGTCCCCTCTGATCTGATCCATGGGTAAAGTCATTTGGGGGCTGGCTGATGGTGATTATCATGGTGAAGGCACTCACTGAACAGACCCCTCCAGGCAACCTCCAACCCCCACCCATCAATCACAACTCCATCCCAGCCCTGGTGCAACACCCCGCTGCCACGCAACCCTCCCCAAGCCCTTAAAGCAAAACAACCCCACCCCCACACCTCCCAGAGTAGAGGAACGGTGCTGGAAAGACGAGGGCGACACATGGCAAGCCTCTTGGTAGGCAGCCAGGGTTGTGGGAATTACTTTCCTGATCAGGTCACAGGCTGAACAGGCTGTCAAGAGTGTTGGCAATCGTTAACTCATCCTGAGGCATCAGCATTTCATAGATTCATAGATGCTAGGGTCGGAAGGAACCTCAATAGATCATCGAGTCTGACCCCCTGCATAGGCAGGAAAGAGCGCTGGGTCTAGATGACCCCAGCTAGATACTCATCTAACCTCCTCTTGAAGACCCCCAGGGTAGGGGAGAGCACCACCTCCCTTGGGAGCCCGTTCCAGACCTTGGCCACT
>NW_005841998.1:2259980-2260305 GCF_000455745.1 Alligator sinensis | reverse complement strand
CTACCGCCTCCTTAGTTTTTATGGTCTCCGAGAGCTGCCTCAGGAGCCCCAAATCTAGCTCTTCCCCTTGGTGTGGGGGTCTGTAGGAGACCCCTGCCACCAAATCCCTTTCTCTTTGACCCCCATGTAACCTAACCCACAATCCTTCTACTTTCTCCTCCTTCGATTCCATCTTGATAAGGGTCGATGTATATTGCTCATTGACATAGAGCACAACCCCTCCCTCTTTCTTCCCCACTGTGACAGTGGCGTGCTGCCGTCACGGCACAGACAGAAGGCAGGAAGGATTGGGAGGCAGCAACAGCCCCTAGACAGAACACCGGGC
>NW_005841998.1:2257616-2259873 GCF_000455745.1 Alligator sinensis | reverse complement strand
GTTCCGGGTAAGGGGAACAGCTGAGCCAATCACAGCGACCGCAGCAGCCACCGCGGGAGAGTTTAAAAGCCCCAGCAAACCCCGCGGGAGGGGGAAGCAAGGGAGAGAGAGAGAGGACGTGCAGCACGTCGGTGGTGCTGCAGCTTCCCCAGAGCAAAAGCCTCAATCAGGCAGCTCCTTATCAGCCCAGCAGCTGAGGCTAAATCCAAACCCCCCAGCACGGGCAGAAGGAGTGGTCCCTAGCGATTGCCGGGGCCAGGGCGATGGTCCGGGAAGCCTCCCCATCCCGGAGGAATATTATTTCTAAAACCATGGGAGGAAAGCGAGACGACCTGAGCTGACGGAGGAGCCAGCAGGATTTGAAGGCAGGCTGGCTGAGGGCGACCGTTAGCCCTAGGTCCCTACGGTCGGAGGACACCTCCAGCAAGTAAGCCTGCAGAGAACAGCAGGCCACCATCCCACCAGCAAGTGACCAGTTGGCAAGTGGACGGGGTGTAGGGGTGGCGGAGCCCCGTGGAACAATGGAAGCATCAACCGTGAGTACACCCGCGTCGGGGAACCCCTCTGGTAAAAGAGCTCCACTGAAGCCCTCCTTCGAATCACCCGTAACATCAAAGTCATGGCAGGCGGGACAAGGGGAGGGGCTACCTAACAGCTGGTGGTACTGGACGTGAGGCTCTCCAACGTCACAGTGGTGCATTGGCCGGGAAGCGGTCGCGTCGATACCCGGAAGAAGGGTGGAATTGCCCTATGGTCACAGCCTGGATAGGCAGCAAGGCTGTGCGGGCAATGTTGGACACGGGATGTTCCCAGCCCTTGCTCCGGGCGGACCTCGCCCTGCTGGCAGGAAGAAAGGAGGCTGGCACCATCAACATGACCTGCATCTTAGGCGGGGAAATGCGATTCCGCTGCTGTTATGTGCCCATTAGGGTGATGGGGTTCCATGGTGAGCTGCGGGTGGGCTTGGCCCCAGCATTGGTGTGCGAAATGATTTTAGGACAAGAATGGGAACCATTCTACAGGGTGTTAGGGCGAGTGCGAGCAACTGAAGAGGAAAGGAGGTGGATTAAACGGATGGAAGGATGGGCGGCTGAGAACTCTGAACCCTCCAGTCGGGAGGTCTTGGAAGGCATTAACGTGGAGTCCCTGGTGAGTGCAGCGCAGTTTCGACAGGCTCAACAGGAGGACCAGAAACTCCAGTGGCTGAAAACCAGTGACCCCGGAGAGGGAACGTCTCGGAGGAAGGAAGCCTTCGAGGTAATGGGCGATTTACTATATTGGGTGCAACAGGAGGAGGGAGGCGCGTTGAAAGGGAGGCAGCTAGTGGTCCCGTCTCCCCTATGGCACCTCGTCTGGAAACTGGCCCATGCTTCTCCGCTAGGGGGTCACCTGGGACGTACCAAAACCCAGGTTAGATTGACCCAGGAGTTCTTCTGGCCACACCTGCATGAGGATGTGGATCGGTGGAGGGCAGCGTGCCCAGAGTGCCAGAGAGCCCAAGAGTGGGGGCCACCTAAAGCACCCTTAAGACCAATGCTGATAATTGAGACCCCATTTTCCAGGGTAGCATTGGACATAATAGGTCCCCTCCCAAAATCACACAATGGCTTCCAGTACATCCTGGTTTTGGTGGATTATGCCACCCGATTTCCAGAAGCAGTCCCACTGCAGTCCATTACAGCCCCAAGAGTGGCTGAGGAGCTACTCAAATGGATAGCGCGGGTAGGCATCCCACAAGAAATACTTACTGATCAAGGGACGAATTTTATGTTGGGTGTAATGAAGGCCCTTTGCAAGATCCTGGGCATCACTCAGCTAAAAACGTCAGTTTATTATGCCCATACCAATGGCCTGGTGGAAAGACTGAATGGTACCATCAAAAAACTACTCAGACGCTGTTCACAGGAAGATCCCCAACGGTGGGATACCCTGTTGACACCCTTACTATTCGCGCTGCGGGATGCCCCCCAAGAATCAACCCACTACTCACCATTCCAGTTGGTATATGGCCACAGTCCTAGAGGCTTATTACAGGTGGTCCGAGAAGAGTGGGAACGGCCAGTAGGATTGGGGGTCTCTGTGGAGAGATACTGTCAGGAGCTGCAGGCCCATATACAGAAAGCCCAACGGATCGCAGGACACAACATGAGGGATGCACAAGAGCGGCATGAGACCCAGTACAACAAAAGGATGAAGGCCCAGACCTTCCAACCCGGGGACCAGGTCTTGGTATCCATACCTACCACCTTGAGTAAGC
>NW_005841998.1:2255823-2257606 GCF_000455745.1 Alligator sinensis | reverse complement strand
GGAGCAACAAGTCTACCATATAAATCGGCTGAAGGAGTGGAAAACCCCTCAAGCCTGGATGGCACAAGAAAAAGCAGGAAAGGGGGATCTAGGACCCCTTTGCCCAGGGTTAGGACGGGCCACACGGGAAGAGGCCGTACACTTGAGTAAGGAATTGAACGGCCACCAACAACAGGAATTACTAGCCTTAGTAGAGGAGTTCCAAAAAGTATTCCAAGAAACTCCAGGGAGAGTAACAAGCATCCAGCATGAGATAAGAACGCCACCTGGCACGTTGGTAAGGGAGAGGTGGAGGCCGATACCCCAGCAATGGCAGCATGAAGTACAGCAAGAAATCTCAAAGATGCAGGAGCAGGGGATTATACGGCCCTCACGTAGCCCGTGGCGTAGCCCAATCATACCGGTGGCAAAGCCAGATGGCTTACTAAGGTTATGCATAGACTTTAGGAAGTTGAATGCCCTAACAACATTCGACGCCTTCCCAATGCCATATGTGAGCCACCTCATCGAGAAAATTGGGGAGGCACGATATATATCTACCCTCGACCTGGCTAAGGGATATTGGCAAATTCCCTTGCGACACGCTGATTGTGCCAAGACTGCGTCTGGAACTCCTTGGGGCCTATTTGAATTCGTGAGAATGCCCTTTGGCCTTAATGGAGCGGCCACCACCTTCCAGAGGTTAATGGATACGTTACTAGTGCTGCATGCAGCCTATGCTGTGGCTTACATAGACGATATTATCATATTCACCTCTAGCTGGGAACAACATCTCAGGGCCCTGAGGGCTGTCTTAGGAGAGCTCCAAATGGCAGGACTAACCGCCAACCCTAAGAAGTGCAAACTGGCAGAAAGGGAAATGGCCTACTTAGGGTTTCGGGTAGGACAAGGAACAATACGACCCCTGTCCGATAAAATCAAGGTCATAAGTCAGTTTCCGGAGCCCCGGACACGAAAGCAACTACGTTCCTTTTTGGGACTCATTAACTACTACCATCGGTTTATACCGCACTTTGCGAGTATGGCAGTGCCCCTCACGGATGCGTTGGCCGGAGCCCCCTCAGCAAGTTTGAAGTGGACCCAAGGGATGACAGACAGCTTCCACCGTTTAAAAGAGGCGATGCATCAAGATGTCATGATGCACACACCAGATTTTAATGCCCCTTTTATCTTACAGAGGGATGCGTCGGGACGGGCGTTGGGGGCCGTGTTATTACAGGAGGGGAAAGAAGGTGAACGCCCGATTGCCTTCACTAGTCAGAAGCTTAGCCACACGGAGACAAGGTACGCTACAGTGGAAAGGGAATGCCTGGCCATACGATGGGCCATAGAGCACTTCCAATACTACCTCATGGGGAAGGAATTTCTGGTGATAACAGACCATGCTCCTTTGCAGTGGTTAACGAGAAAGCATAGCACGAATGCCAGAATTACCCACTGTGCGCCGGCATTACAACCTTTTAAATTCACCATAGTGCATCGTCCAGGCAAGGATAACTTTGTAGCTGATTTTTTATCCAGATGGGAAGATCCGGACCAGCCGGGAGAACCAGACCACTACCATGATGAGGAAAACCAAATCGAACAGGATGCACAACACACTGACCAGACGCCACAAGGCGACTTGAGGGGGGAGGACTGTGACGGCGGCATGCCGCCGTCATGGGCATAGACGGAGGGCAGGAAGGATTGGGAGGCAGCGACAGCCCCTAGACAGAACCCCGGGCCAGGTTACTTACCCCCGGGAGGGACGGCAGCGTCGGAGCTGGGACCACGGCAGGAG
>NW_005841998.1:2251863-2255813 GCF_000455745.1 Alligator sinensis | reverse complement strand
GCGCGGGGAGCCGGCATTACGCCGGCTGTTTAAACAGGTGTTCCCGGTAAGGGGAACAGCTGAGCCAATTGCGGTGACCGCAGTGGCCGCAGCGGGAGAGTTTAAAAGCCCCAGCAAACCCCGTGGGAGGGGGAAGCAAGGGAGAGAGAGAGAGGACATGCAGCATGGTGGTGCTGCAGCTTCCCCAGAGCGAGAGCCTCAATCAGGCGACTCCGCATCAGCCCAGCAGCTGAGGCTAAATCCAAACCCCCCGGCAGGGGCAGAAGGAGTGGTCCCTAGCGATTGCTGGGGCCAGGGCGTCCTAGGGATTGCCGGGGCCAGGGCGTTGGTCCAGGAAGCCGCCCCATCCCGGAGGAATATTATTTCTAAAACCAGGGGAGGAAAGTGAGACGACCTAAGCTAGCGGAGGAGCCAGCAGGATTTGAATACAGGCTGGCTGAGGGCGACCGTTATCCCTAGGTCCCTACGGTCGGAGGACACCTCCAGCAAGTAAGCCTGCAGAGAACAGCAGGCCACCATCCCACCAGCAAGTGACCGGTTGGCAAGTGGACGGGGTGTAGGGGTGGTGGAGCCCCGTGGAACAATGGAAGCATCAACTGTGAGTACACCCGCGTCGGGGAACCCCTCTGGTAAAAGAGCTCCACTGAAGCCCTCCTTCGAATCACCCATAACATCAAAGTCGTGGCAGGAAGGACAAGGAGAGGGGCTTCCTAACAGCGGGTGATACTGGATGTGAGGCTCTCCAATGTCACACCCACCCTGTCCTTTCTGTACAGCTTATAACCCTCAATATGTACCGCCCAGTCGTTGGAAGAATCCCACCAGGTTTCTGTTAGCCCTAGTAAGTCGTAGGTGTTTTCTGCAAGCAGGAGTGCTAGTTCATCCTGCTTGCTCCCCATGCTCCTAGCATTAGTATATAGGCACTTGAGCCCTGTGACTGGCGCCTTTGCTGCCCCCCAGCTCTGATTCCCAAAGGGCCCCTTATTGCTTACCTGCTTATTGCTTACCTGTGCTGTACTGCTGGCCGCCCCATGGATTGCAGGTTCCTGACTGGGCTGTCCTTGTGGGTGCCACATGGTTTGGTGGTCCACGGCTTCCCCCGCCCTCATCTTTCCCTCCCCCCAACGAGCCTAGTTTAAAGCCCGCCGGAGGAGATCCGCCAACCTAGAAGAGAAAGTGGAGCCACAGGTACCACTCGAGGTGGATTCTCACATTGTATGGCAACCCGGGCTTTCCTGGGATGTGCCAAAGCAAATGGCTCCTCTCCAGTTGTCAAGATGCTCCTGGGATACCATGTCCAACAGCAGGAGTACAGCATAGCGGCTGGGGCTCCCCCCAGGACAACTGGAAAAGCTCATTCCTCCAGGCCTGGCCAACTCTCACCATTTTGAACTATTATGCAATCACCTCTATATACACAACAAAACACACATATCAGGACAAAAATATTTTTGAAATAAAATTAAAATATGTTATTTTAGATTTTTAGTATACAATTTAGGTGTTTAGTATACAATTTAGGGTTTTTTCAGTTGCAAGATGTTTCCCCCTCCTCCCCCCCATCCCAAAAGGAATACTTCTGGGGCAAAGGGAGGGACTTCCAGTGGCAAAGGTTGGAGGTTAGGGGCAGGACCCCCGGTGACAAGATGGTGACCAGGAGGCAGGGCACCCGTTGAGGGGTGGGGCTACCCTTGCAGCCCTTGACAACTCACCAAAACACATTAAGCAGCTCTTCAGCCAAAATAATTGCCTGCCCCTGCCCCAGACCTTGTGCTCAACAGTCTGGAGGTGGTGCCAGAGAACCCTGGCATCCATAGCATCCAGGATGGCCTCATCTTCATCGGCCATGAGGAAGTTGGAGGCACAGTCAAGGATGCTTGGCAGGCACAGGGAAGGGTGGGTGGCCAGAAGCAGGACTGACAGCTGTGTGCTTGCTGGCGTAAGGGCACATGCTAGGACCACGTACTGCCACATCAGGTTTGTCTGGGCAGGCATGATGTCCCACAGCCTCTGGTGAGAGTCATGCAGGGTAATCAGCAGGACCTACTGCAGCTCCTGGGTCTGCCTGTTATGCATGGGAAGCAAGATGCTGTAGTGTGCTGAGGGATGGCCGGGACACAATAAGGAGATAGTGATGACAGCAGGGGTTTGCACATGTGCTGGCCCTGGCTGTCATGATACATGCTGCTGGGGTAGGATTCTAGGAAGAGAGCCTTCCCTTCTGCAGCATGACTGGACATGCTGTCTGTTGGCTTTGCATGCAGAGAGTCTTGCCAGCAGCCCTAGCTGCCATGCCAGGAGCTGGGGCAAGCAGGGAATCTGACCCCCCTGCATTGCAAGCCTGGGCTGGTTCCTCCTCAAGACCCCAGCAGTAGTACTGGGCCAGGCCCATGTGTCATAGGGCTTTGATTCCCTCCTGCCCCCAGGTCCTGGCATGATCATCATCCTGATAGCAGCCCTGGTTGCCAGTCCAAGAGCTGGGATAGGGTTGGGGGATGGAATCTGAGCCCCCTCCCCACCTCACAGGTCCAGGCCCACTGCCCCCCAAGACCCCAGCAGAGGTAGTCAGGCTGGGCCCATGCGGCATGGTGGCTCAGACCTCTCTCCGCCCACTCCAGCTCCTGGCGCAATCATGTTGACAGAGGTATCTTCTTCCACCATCCCCATTCCCTTCCCCCTCCCTTCTCTGCTGTGCATGGAGAAGACTCTATCTCCTTTCTGTGGCAGCCCCAGGGGTGAGTTAATTTGAGGCAATTCTGTCCACATACCATGTGCCTTTATGTGCCTGGGCTGGTGCTCACCCTTACAAGCATCAGCCCAGCCCCACAAAAGCACATTGGATGGGCAGAATCACCCAAAATTAACCCTCACAGAGAACCTGTACACAAGCTCCCTAAGGTGCTCTGCTCTAGAGCGCCTTCATTTAATAGCTGATTTAATGAGGGTTAATTTTTTGTGGGGTTAGCCATTTTAAAAGTAGTCTGCAGCCGTCAACGTTTGTTATGTTACGGCTGTAGAGCGCTTTCACAGGGTCTTATCACATGAAAAATGTAACTTCTGTAAGCACCCTGTGTTGCTACAACTACACTGGCGTAGTTATGTTGGGAGAGCCCCTGATGGGCATACAGTGTATGACATCAGAAAGGGCTTTTCTGCTAGCATAGTTGTATGATCTATAAACTAACCTAGCAGAAGCCTTCTTTTTCAGTATCACTGTATCTACATCTGGGAGTTTGCTGGCATAGTTACACTGGTTAGTGGATATGATCTTTTTACTTCTCTGACAAAGCCATGCCCATGACATCTTGCAGTGCAGAACTGGCCATCCTCTGCATCAGTATTTGGCTATGACCTCTGCTCTCTGAGCTCCAAAAATAATCATGTTAAGACTGCAGTAAACCATGACAATGTAAGATGCATGCCATACATGGTAAAACATGTTCACAAAAGCCTATTAGTCTGTGACTTAAAAGAGGAGCTGAAGGTTTTATGCCATTGAAAGAGGCACAGCTAAATTCCATCCACATAGATTTTGCCTGGACCTCTGTAATCTACATCAGACTCCACTGACTTCAGTGGGCCTATGCACAGTAATAAGAGTCTGCTCATACAGTTCAGACTGTCAGGCTGGGACCCTTGACTGCATTGTAGAAGGTCAGGAGACAATTACTATATCCAGGTCCTTTGATTGGGGATGTGGTTATACAGTAGATTAGGCTATAGTGTTATATTTATGCAGCAAATGATTTGGCAGGAGTTTGAATGCTCTGGGCGCTGGCAGATGTCAGGGAACACCCCCCCAGCACATTACTAGAAGAGGCATCATGTCAGTGGGACCTGGCTCCCCAATGTGTAAATCGTGTGCTTCAGTGGTGCTTTTTGGCAATTTTATCCAATAGCTGTTTTAATCACTCTGAAAAAAATTCAATAGTAGGTTCAGTAACAGTCAG
>NW_005841998.1:2215435-2251853 GCF_000455745.1 Alligator sinensis | reverse complement strand
GTTGGGGGGGGGGGGGGAGGGGAAGCCAGTGCTCTATTTTCAGCACATGGAAAAAATAAAAATAGTGCTTTGCTTTCATTTTGGTGCACCCCTGCACCAAGCACAGTGTATGCCCAGAAGAGGAATTGCATAGTTGGACCCAGCTCACCCAGCATCTGTATAGCTCATGTGTTTCAGCGGGGCTTTTTGGCACTTTTATCTACTAGCTGATTCCTTTCCTTCCTAAATTTAGTTTTATTTACTCATGTTAATTAATATCTCTTTAACTCAAAATCCTGATAAAAAAATCAGAAAAATCTTAAGATAGATAATGTCTAAACACGAAGCCTTCCACAACCTCCTGCTTCCCTGAAGGGCTAAGAGTGATGTGGATTTTCAGCTGAAAACTTGAACTTAAAAGTATTATTTCCTTTAAATTATTGCATTTAAGAGGGCAGTTCTCCGAATTCTAGTTTTTTCCTTTAATGGTGCAGAACAGTTGGATATAGATGGACAATCTTCTTGCTTACCATGGACATATATATCTCAACATCAAGCCCAGAGGGCATGAGGAGCAGTTTTTAGAACCTTCCTAGCATCTAGATGAGGGGATTGTGGGTATTTGGCTTGATGCACAGCTACATATTTTTAGAAAAGGATTTTTTTTTGCTTGGGGAGAGGCAAATCCAAACAAAAAAACCCAAACAAAAACTTAACAGCTTAATTGATGTCTGGTACTCCAAACTATTTGACTGACAGCCTGAAAGTGAGTCTAAACATTAATCTTGTTTCCTCATTGGAAAACAAGAACAAGAATGATATGTATATTGTAAATAAAAATAGCTAGGAAGAGTTTTTTTTTACTTCTTTCAAAAAAAGAAACAACCCAAACCTAGAGTACATATCTTTTCCAAGCGCTCAAAAGCTGTGAAAGTCTGTTATTTTCCTGAAAATATAGTAGAACAAATGATACTTTCCATCTATTCTTACCTAAATTGTTTGTGCAGACAAGTAAACAAAATTAATGTGTGATATAAATAATCTTCAGAAAATTTCAAATTAGAACAGTGACATGGCAGCTTCTTTAATTAGTTACACCTCCACTTGCATAGGGATATTAACTTTTTAAGCACTAAATACCAACTTGTCACTAACCACCACTATTGTGGTTACCAGCCATTTAAACACCTCTCAAGTAATTAAATACCAATCTCTTGGAGAAAGCTTTCCCCAAAACAATTGCAGCTATGGGGGCAGTACTATTGACCTTTTTTGAATAAAAGTGGCAAGAAATGTAGTTGTCAGATGGTGCCTTTAGTGGGACTTCTGTTTTCTTTTTCTGTGCACTCTGTCCCCCTTCTCCCCTCTTTAGTAATCCCTTTCTCATCTCTTCTGGCCTTTTCCCTCCTTCTCAACCTGTCTCTCTCTGCCCCAAATTCCTCTTTCACTTCTTCTCTTCTAATGTTTTTTTTTCCCCATTTCACCCCTATTTCTCCCGAAATCAAAGGTGAGACCACACCAGCAGAAACTTAGCCTGTTGCAGTCTCCCATTTTTCTGCTCCCCATGTTCTGATGGGGATCTAAGTTTCTGAAAGAATCCAGGGCCAACTTTTCAAGCACTCAGCATTAACACTTGAAACTATAATGTCAAAGTAACTCAGACCCTTTTAAGCATTTAAATAAGGACCAGATTTTTCCAAAGGCTCAGCACCTACCAGCTCTCATTGTGATACCTACAGCCAACTTATCAAATAGCTCACCTCTTTGGAAAATTTGGCTCTGGTTTTGGATGCTGTGGATTCTTTCAAAATTCAGCCCATGCCCTCTTCTTCATTCCCCCCTCCCCCCAATGCTTCATCCCTATGGAAGTCTGCTGTGACATGGGCTTTTGTGTATTGGCTGCCTCATTGCTTGTCCTGCCTCCCAGAGATCTGGGACAAAAGCCAGTGTTTAATATTGTTAATAGTGTCTGACATTTTAGACTCACATGTCACATGTTTGCCAAAACAGCCATGGGACTGAAGAAAGAAAACAGATACAAGAAACTATGTAGCACTTAAATAGGACCATTGCTGATTTGAGATAAGCACAGAAGGCGGATTATATATGCAAACTGAGAAATACCCTAAGTTTCTAACCATGGAGAAAACAAATTTCAGACAGTTTGTAGAAAAACTGTTTATCACTCTCTGCAATGGCATATCACTTGATTACAAACTGTACTGAGTGCTAGATGAGCAAGCTACTGCAATTTCTATTGGTAAGAATGGTTAATGTTCATTGTAGAAAATGAAACAGAACTTGCTCGAACTGTGTTGGAAAATAAAATATAGAATATGCTCATCCTGACACACTCGTGAACTGGGACAGGGTGTGGAGCATTCTGTCAAGTCCACAGTGGGGTTATAGCAATAGTAGAGGTGGTAGCATTCAATATTTTGAACATTAACTCTGGAGCTTGTGTAAATATTCTTTTTCTGCCGAATTTTTTTGAGTTTTCTGACTGAAATTTAGAAATTGAAAGTCTTCAATTGGAAACTCAAATACTGAAATATTTTGTCCTAAAAACTGAAAAATTCTGAACTATTTTAACAACTCATTTTTATTGATGAAAGCAGATAATTTGTGTAAAAGAATTTAATCTAAAACCCCATTTTCTATTAAAGAAAGTTTAGATACAAATTGTTGACCACCCCAATTGTGCCATTAGCTTTGTTTTGAAGTACTTTGGAAACAGCTTTCTGATGTCAATTTTCCAATGTGCTGCTTGATTTCAGAGTTTTCTTTATAAACAGGAATTTTCTAGACCACCACACATAATTAATAGAATTATTGTAGCATGGGAACCTCCTGACCCAAGGATGGATGTTGGGATCTTGCCCGTAAGGTCTGTATATGGAATATACACACTTATTAAGCCTTATCAAACTTATCACCATGTAAAACAGTGGTCAGAAATGTCTGAAGGAAGTCAGACTGTGAGTATCTGGGGGAACGTTTGTTCACCAGAGCGCCCCAAGGGATGACGAGGTTGAATGGTCACAAACTACTTCAAGATCGTTTCAGGCTGGACATAAGGAAGAACTTCTTTACTGTCCGAGCCCCCAAGGTCTGGAACAGCCTGCCACCGGAGGTGGTTCAAGCGCCTTCATTGAACACCTTCAAGATGAAACTGGATGCTTATCTTGCTGGGATCCTGTGACCCCAGCTGACTTCCTGCCCTTTGGGCGGGGGGCTGGACTCGATGATCTTCCGAGGTCCCTTCCAGCCCTGATGTCTATGAAATCTATGAAATCTATCTGTGAATGGCTCTGGAAAGAAGCACAAAATTGACTACTTACCCCTAGTCTTTTTCTCTGAGTCCTTAGAACCTGGATCAGACAAACCTATGAAAGTGCAAAAACAACTGAAAATTGCTTTGAACTGTCTAAACTAGGGATTGTCAAAGACCCTAGGTGTGCCATCTGGTCCAGTAGTCTTGTTCTTGGTTTCCTTGAAATGCCAAACTACTTCTAGGACAGGAGGGTTGGCAAAGAGTCCCCTTTCAGACTGAATTTAATGGAGGTATCCATCACAGCTGACTCACGATTCGGGAGTGCCTCAAAACTAGCCATCTAGCTTGGCTAGCTTTGTTGTTTATGAGGAGCATTGAACCATCCTGCTTGTATAGGAATGTAGGACTGTGGGAAGTTGAACCATAGATGGCTTTCATTGTCTGGAAAAAACTGTGCTTAAGGGACTGGGCATAGGCGGTCTGGTCACCAAGGGAGAGCAGGGTCTGGGCCTGGGTCAAAGGGCAGGAGCCATATACCAAAACTTGAGGGAAATCCAGAAGCAGAGTAGCCAACGAAGTCCAGGGTCAGGATCCAGGGGTCAGATGCTGAGCATAAATCCAAGAGGCAATCTACAGATTAAAGTCTGAAAACAGAACCAAAGCAAGTTCAGGAGCCAGAAGACAGAACTGCAGGGAAATCCAAAGCCAAAGTGCAGAAATAAGTTGAAAGCCAGGGTCAGGAACCAGGAGAACCAGAGTGCACGAACCAGGAGGCTTTCAACAGCAGAACTATTGACAGGCCTGGAAACCCAGGGCTCCCACTGCTGCTACATGGATAGGTGGCGCTCCCAGCAGCAAATCAGGGTGCTTGCTGCTCCTAACTTGGGGCAGAGTTCATTAGGCTGGGCTGCTGACGTACTTGGCTCAGACTGGTCTGCCTGATCATCAGTGTCCATGGATGGATAGGTCGCATGACTGGAGCACTGCCATGGATGGGTACAAATTGTTCAGGAAGGACAGGCAGGGGAGAAGAGAAGGAGGAGTTAACATTTTATGTAACAGAGCCATATGATTGCTCAGGACTCCAGTCTCTGGAGCCTACTGAAAGTCTCTGGGTTAAGGTCAGAGGGGAGAGCAACAAGGGTGATGTTGTGGTGGGGGTCTGCTATAGACCACCAGCCCAGGAAGATGAGGTAGATGAGGCTTTCTTCAGACAAGTGGCAGAAATTTCCAGACCAGAGGCCCTGGTTCTCATGGGAGACTTCAATCACCCTGACATCTCCTAGAAGGGCAATACAGCAGCGCACAGGCAGCCCAGGAAGTGTTTGGAGAGTGTTGGAGACGACATCTGGTTTAAGTGTTGGAGAGATCAACTAGAGGCCATGCTTTTCTTGACCCACTGCTAACAAACAGGGAAGAATTGGTGGGGGATGTAGAAGTGGATGGAAACTTGGGCAGCAGTGACCACAAGATGACTGAGTTCAGGGTCCTGACAAAAGGAAGAAAGGAGAAGAGCAGCAGAGTATGGATTCTGGACTTCAGAAAAGCAGAGTCTGACCTCATTAGGGAACTGATGGGCAGGATCCCCTGGGAAGCCAGTCTGAGGGGGAAAGGAGTCCAGGATTGCTGGTTGTATTTTAAAGAAACCTTACTGAGAGCCCAGGAACAAACCATCCCGATGTGCAGGAAGAATAGCAAGTGTGGCAAGCAACCACCTTGGCTTAGCAGAGAACTTTTCAGTGAGCTTAAACACGAAAAGGAAGTTTATAAGAAATGGAAGTTTGGACAGATGCCTAGGAGTGTAAAAATATTGTGTGGACATGCAGGGATGAAGTCAGGAAGGCCAAAATGCAATTGCAGTTGCAGCTAGCAAAGGATGTGAAGGGTAACAAGAAGGGTTTCTACAAGTATATTAGCAGCAAGAGGAAGGTCAGGGGAAGTGTGGGTTCATTACTGAATGGGGGACGCAACCTAGTGACAGATGAGTAGGCAAAGACTGAAGTACTCAAGGCCTTTTTCACCTCAGTCTTCACAGGCAAGGTCAGCTCCCCAGGCTATTGCACGAGGCAGCACAGTTTGGGGAGAAGGAGAGCAGCCCTCAGTGGTGAAAGAACAGGTTAGGGACTATTCAGAAAAGCTTGACATGTATAAGTCCATGGGGCTAGATGCAATGCAGCAACTGAGGGTGCTGAGAGTTGGCTGATGATTGCAGAGCTTCTGGCCATTACCTTTGAAAACTTGTAGTGACTGGGGGAGGCCCCAAATGATTGGTAAAGGACAAATATAATAGTGACCATCTTTAAGAAAGGGAAGAAGGAGGATCTAGGGAAGTACAGACTAGTCAGCCTCACCTCAGTCCCTGGAAAAATTACGGAGCAGGTCCTTAAGTAATCCATTTGTGAGCACTTGGAGGAAAAGAAGGTAATCAGGAACAGTCAGCATGGATTCACCAAGGGCAAGTCATGCCTGACCATCCTGATTGCCATCTCTGATGAGATGACTGACTTTGTGGATGCAGGGAAAGCAGTGGACATGATATACCTTGACTTTAGCAAGGCTGTTGATATGGTCTCCCACAGCATTGTTGCAAGCAAGCTAAGGAAGTATGGGTGGGATGAATAGACTGTAAGGTGGACAGAATGCAAGCTGGATTGTTGGGCTCAATTGGTTGTGATCAATGGCTTGATGTCTAGCTGGCAGCTGGTAGCAAGTAGACTGCCCCAGGGGTCGGATCTGGGGCCAGTTTTGTTCAATATCTTAAAGATCTGGAAGATGGGATGGAGTGCACCCTCACCAAGTTTGTGGATTACACCAAGCTGGGGGGAGTAGTAGATACACTGGAAGGTAGGGCTAGGATTCAGAGTGACCTCAACAAATTAGAGGATTCGGCCAAAAGAAATCTCATGAGGTTCATCAAGGAAAAATGTGAAGTCCTGCACTTAGGACAGAAGAATTCCTTGTACTGCTATAGCCTGGGGACTGACTGACTAAATAGCAGCTCTGAAGAAAAGGACCTGGGGGGTTACAGTGGACAATAAACTGAATATGAGACAACAGTGTGCTCTTGTTACCAAGAAGCTAACAGCACACTGGGCTGCATTAGAAGGAGCACTGCCAGCAGATTGAGAGAAGAAAATATTCCCCTCTATTTTGCACTGGTGAGGCCACATCTGGAGTACTATGTCCAGTTTTGGGCCTCCCTCCACAGAAAGGATGTGGACAAGTTGGAGAGAGTCCAGCAGAGGGTAACAAAAATGGCTAGGGGCTGGAGCACATGACTTCTGAGGAGAGGCTGAGGGAACTGGACTTATTTAGTGTGCAGAAGAGAAGACTAAAGCGGGATTTGATAGCGGCCTTTAACTATCTGAAGGGGTTTGAATGAGGATGGAGCTAGATGGCATGATCCTTTCCCCCTCAGACTGGCTTCCCAGGGGATCCTGCCCATCCGTTCCCTGATAGAACTAGATCAGTGGTGGCAGATAACAGAACAAGAAGCAGTGATCCCAAGTTGCAGCAGGAAAAGTTTAGGTTGGATATTTGGAAATACTCTCTCCCCAGGAGCATGGTGAAGCAGTGGCTTGGGTTATCCAGATAAGTGGTGGAATCTCCATGCTTGGAGTTTTTTAAGGCCTGGCTCAACAAAGCCCTGGCTGGAATTATATAGTTGGGGATGGTCCTGTTTTGAGCAGAGGGTTGGACTAGGTGACCCCCTGAGGTCCCTTCTGACACTACTTTTCTATTATTTTGTCATGTTTGTCAGCATATAGCTGGATCTCCTTGGCTTTATCTTATCACCACTGATTTTTGATTTCCAAGATCTTTCTTTGAGCTTCATCAGCTTTGAGGACCTAATGCACACATCTCCTTCTTCTGCTGAACTAAAGTGTCATCTTGCCAAGTAGAATGATCCCATTCTTCTGATTGCAGAGGGCTTTGATTTTGGCATTGTTTTCACCAAACAAGTCTTGGTGTGGATGGATGGTATGGGCGATAGATTCAGCACAGGCCATATGGATGGTGGTTTTAAATCAGGGGTGGGCAATTATTCGGGCTGGAGAGCCACTTAGGGAGTTTTGATGAGCTGTTGTGGGCCAGGGCAGCATGCCCTCCCAGCTGCAGCAGCTCACCAAAACTCCCGAAGTGGCTTTGCCCCAGGGCCTGGCCCCCCACTGTCACTGTTCACTGATCATGACCCAGGACTCCCTGGACCAGATGTGCTCAGTCAGGCAGATGGGATGGGGCTACAGCTGGGTGGGAAGCAGCATCTGGGAGCCAGACAGGTGGGCAGGGCTGGGGCCAGGATCATGCAGCGGTGACAGCATGGGGCTGGAGCCTGGGGCACAGCCATGATCCACTGCTAGCACACCCCTACCTGTAGATCTGGCACCCATCACAGGGATGTGCAAGCAGCAGATCATTTTGCCCTAGGCCCTGGCCCCATGCTGTCACCGCCTCATGATCATGGCCCTGGCCCCAGCCCCAGTCCTGCCCAGCCATCCCACTCCTGGATGCTGCTCCCTGCCCACCTGCAGCCCCATTCCATCCACTCAGTCAAGTGTGTCCTCCCCATGTGGGTCCCTGGCTGGTCTCCATGGAGGGGTCTGCCCACAGAGGGGGCTGGATCCACCCAGTGCCCCTGGTGGTGGGTGAGAGGGAGACAGGCCGGGGTGTTCAGGCAGCAAGTCCAGGTCTGGTGGTAGCAGAGACACTAGCAGCGGGAGCTGAAAGGAGCCACCACTGCCATGGCTGTCAGGACATGGAGTCCAGCTACTGTGCTGCCCCCAACATGCTGTGTGCCTGGGGGTGGCAGAACCAGCTTCACATCTCACTGTATTTTGCCAACCTCTGTTCTAAACCCTTTCCAGAGTTCCTCAATATTGCCTTAATTTGTGGACAGGGCAGAGAGATTTTTATGGAGACACTGTTAGTGATCCTTACAGACCTTCAGGTCTTGAAGAGATTTGATGTTCAGAGTCACATTGCTTTTAGCTGTTTTCTTGGTGTTTTGGAGCAAGCCAGCTATTCATAACTGATCTGACAAGACAGTGATCTGTCTAGCAGTCATCAGTTCATCTCATGGCTTGCAAGATACAGACATCTGTTTGATCATAGACTCTAACAATAACATAGTCGAGGAGGTGCCAGGGTTTAGAGTAAGGATGTTTCCATGTGGTCTTGTATTTGTCACTCTGTCTGATGGTGTTTGTGATGATGAGACTGGTTTGTGCATTTGTTCAAGAGGAGGAAGTTGTTGGAGCTGGCTTTCACTGATCCTTCCTTCCCAACAGTGCTGCTCCAGAGTTTCATGTCACATCCAACTCTGGCACTGAAGTCACAGAAGAGAATGATCTTGTTCTCTGTGCAAGTATTAGTCAGTACATGGTAAAGTTTGGAGTAAAATTGTTCTTTGACATCATTGTCAGCATCAAGCATTGGGGTATATGTATTGATGATGGTGGTGGACTGGTTGTTGCTGAGCTTAAGATGAAGGGTTATAAGACATTAATTAATGCCTACACAGAGCTTTGTAAGTTGACTGATGAGCTGATTCTTGATGGTGAAGCCAACACTATAAAAGCATGTCCTGGGCTGGTTTCCCCTTCCAGAAGAAGGTGTAACTTCCACCCTCTTAAGCTAACCCACATCCAAGGGACTCACTCAGAGCTGCAATGTCAATGTATTTGACTAGTTCTCTGGAGACGATGCCATTTCTTCTTTCTGGTCATTCTTTGTCCTTCAAGGTGCAAATGTTCCATGTTGTAAAAAATCACTGTCATCTTATGATGTTTTTAACTGCAAGAGTGTGAACCTGCTGGATGTGGTTATCCAGCTAGGACCCGATAAGACAGCTTTTCTAGCCATTTTGCCATGTGGGTTGAACAGAGAGCTGCTCAGTCATGGTAGCAGCTGCCAAACTGCACCCCGTCTCAACCCAGCTGCAAGACAACTATCAGGCTACTGCCTCCCGTGTGCAGATTCGTGGCTGGAGACTGCCGGATTCACTAGTTCTGTTTCCATGCTGACTGGTCCATCACTACAGGGCTTTTGGAGATTGGTATAGGACAGTGTGTTGTTTCCTGTGGTAGAAACCTGCATTCAACTTTAATATGAGGAAGCTGGTGCGTTGAAACAGCAACCATATGATCTTAACAAGGTGGAGAAGGAATGGCAAGGGAGAACCCTAGATGACAGGAGACCTTCATCTTGCTGCAGCCTTCTTCTGTCTTCACAGCTGTTGAGGTCCTGAAATCTTCCACCTGATCCACTGTTGAGGACTGGGGGTTGGACTGTGGTTTCTATGAAACCTCACCTCAGGCCTGTTCATCATGGGTGACCTTGCCAAGGCATGACAATTCTCTTGCTAGGATCAAAGCTGGACGTTCCTGGCTAGAAGTTCTTGCTGCTCAGGGTCAGACTGATTGCCATATTTGGGGTCAGGAAGGAATTTTACCCCATGGTCAGATTGGTACAGAGTGTAGGGGGTTTTGCCTTCCTCTGTAGTGAGGGGTGTGGTCCTCTACATGGGACCTCTTGACAGTATATTGACAACATTTTATAGAAGCATGACATTGGCTGTCATGGTTCCCCTGGTTTACTTGTGGCAGGTTAGGGTGTTAGGTCTATGTTGTGTTAGGGTTGAGGGTAGTCTTACATAGAGTTTAGGTTTTGGTATGGTGTGGTTTGGATAAGGATGATCCTGCTTCAGGCAGGGGGTTGGACTAGATTGTCCCTTCCAGCCCTACTTCTTTATGACTCTATGACTTTAGCCAATTCATGTAATGTTCTACTGTTTTCACAAGGCAAACTACACAGAGAATGGCCTGACAATGATTTCAACAGACTCCCTACATTTTGTGAATTTGAGATTAACGCATCTCTATCCCATGATAGAGATGTGTGTGCAGTATATAAAACAGACGGAGCACTCCTTTTGTAAAAGTACTACAATAGGCTGAGTGGAAACTGATGATCCATGCACTGGAGGGTGGAAAGCTGAAAAGGCCATGGACCCTGACAGAGGCATAACAGGGCAGCACAGTACCCTGGGCAACAGTTATGCATAGGACAGCAGCAGTTGCCAACGGCAGCTGTTATTTTCCCTGCAATTCTGCACCCAGCGTTGCTGCCCTGGTTGCCTCTCCACACTTAGACAGACTACTGGACCCTGATAAAACTTAACAACATTTCGACTGTTCAGCATGTCAAAGATCATCTGAGATACAAACCTTTTTTGCTATTCAGATAGAAAACCTTTCCCACTGAATTTCATGCTTATCTGATTGAAGGCTTCCTATTTTCTAATATAATCTGTGATTTCAACTTACTACTCAGTTTAGTGTTCTCAGCAAATCAGAAACGAAGCCATCAGCCTCAATCACCATGGAGAAACTTGCTCTGAATTTGAGATAAAAGATCCAGTAAATTAATAAAAGTATGCTCCCAAACTATTTTAGTTCTTCTTGGAATCTGTGGTACATCAGACAAAAGAAAGATTATCCAAAAATTTCACCGCTTTGCCCATTTTTCTGCTTTTCTTTATTATTATTAGTAGTAGTAGTAGTATTGTTGTTGTTATTTTTTAAAAGCCATGTGCAGTCTAGAAGTGCCCAGTCCAGGCAGCCAGGGATCTTAAACTCAGGATCTTGAGCTCAGAAGACCAGCAAACTGACCTCTGAACTACAACCACTGGCCCTCCTGTTCCACCACTTGATGTGCTGGCAGCACAAATGCACAATAATTATTACATTGGCAACAATATTAGAGTAATTACATTCCACTGCAGATTGTCTGTAACAGGAAGCCTGGGGCTCCTGTTACTTTAAGAGTGGAAAACAGTAGCAGTCTGCAGTCAGGCAGCCCAAGAAGGGCTGGCTGCAAAAGAATAGACAGTCAGAGGTCAGAATCTGAGCAGGACTATTGCTGGGCTAGTTTCACAGCAACAGTATGATAGGACAGAGCCCTGCCAACGCAATAGAGGCCTGGCTATAGTAACTGGGGTAGCAGTAACAGGCTGCCCATTAGAGAGAGAGCAGCAGCTGTGCCAAGGCTAGCCAAACCAGGAGTAGGCAGGGCTTGAATGGTATATAAACCTGGGCCAAAGCCAGGCCAGGCAGTTTGGCCCTGGAGGTTGAACAGGAAAGAGCTCTGCAGTGGGATGCCTGTTGCTGGGAGATGGACTATGAGTATGCTATGCATAGAGACAGCAAGCAAAGGGGCTGGGGGCTAGCAGCAGACTAAGGCCCAAAGCTGGGTAGGAGTTTTTTGGTATATGGCCAGGAGGCTAAGGGTTTAGTTACAGCCAGAGTGCTTATGTTTTTCATTTGAGTTTTGACTGGTGTTTTGGGTTTGGGACTGTCAGGGGAAGGTGGTGCCTGAGCTATGCTAGGGGCTAGGAGCTTAAAACACAGGTCAGGCTTAGTCGGATGGTTGAAGCTTGGGGAAAGTGGCTGAAGCCTAGAAGGGTGAAAGCCAGACAGGGCCAGGGGCCTGGGTCAGGGACAAGGGCCCATAGAAGTACTAGTGACTGATAGGGCTGGAGTCCAAGAAGCCAGGCCTGGGGCAGTGGGTCTAGGGCTAAAGGAAGCAGCCAGAGCAGAGGGATGGAGGCTGGGAAGACTGAGGCCTCTACAAGACAGTGGAAATCTGAGGTGGTCTGGTGGTTGGGGATGAAGGGCCCGCGTAAGTGATGATTGGAAACATCTGCAAGGCATGGGCACAGCTGTAGGGGAGGTTCAGAGACTATGATTAGCCCATAAGGCATCAAGTGCCTTGGGTACATACAGGACAGGAGGGCCTACCTAGCATGAAGGTTGGTTGGGGACCAGTAGGGTCTGAGAGGAATTTTCTGGTAGAAGGACAGAGCAGGGTTCACCTTAGGACCCTTGGGCAGTCTCTCTTTCCAAAGATAATGAAGAACATCAAGGCATGGTCGTGGGGGAGGATTGGGGGAGGATAACCTAGAGCCAGAGTGGAGCAGGAGCCATGTGGCCACCAACGGGCATCACAGCCACCCCTGAGGCACCAGTCCTTTTATACTTACCCATTAATATTATGAACTATGTTTCTGCTTTTTTGTTTAGCCTGGAGCTGATCTACCAGTGACAGAAGCTTGTCTGTGGGAGGGAGTCTTGATAATTAGCAATCACCACCTGCAGTGTGATGAGGGAATGTCTTATACTTCAAGAGATCCAGCTATTTGTTTCCCTGTTTCGCTTTTATGTATAAGTGTAGACCTTGGAGCCTGAGACTTAAGTGGTCACTAGGACCAGGTGGAAAAAAGCATTAAAAAAACCTCTCCTCCTCAGGGACTTGATATATGCTGTTTGCTCACTTGTAGATGTCCCGTGCCAACTCCACAGTGCATTTGCTTATTGTATGCCCACACAGCCTGATTGTTTATGTGGCAGAATATGAGCAGCATAAATATCTGTGACCATTCTCATAGACCACAGTGAGCTCTAGGGTTCTTACAAGGCATTTCAACAGTTCCTGGACTGCCTTCCAGGAGTGTCCAAGTTCTCTCAGAAGAGCCTCTAGTTCCAAAGCCTGAGTTGCAGCATGCTAGCTTTTATTTCCTGCATATATATACTAACTGAAGGCAGGGCAAGGTGGCATCTTAGAATAGTGATTTTTAACTAGGGTGCAGTGGCACCCTGGGGTCCCTTGAGATCCTTTGAAGGTTGCTGCACACTTTTGGCACTGTTTGGTGTGCATACATGATTCACAAGATAAATCAAGAGATTCCACGTGGGAATCTATAGAGCTAAAATAAGAAAAAGCATTTTCTCAGGGGTGCCTCTACTCTAAAAGGTTTGAGAATCATTACCTTGGGGCACTTTTACACGCGCTCTAGAGGTGGTGATGGGGGAGGGTAGTGCTTTAGTTAGCGTGGCTCTGAGAGTGGCTCTTAATATAGACATTGGATTTATGGCACATTTTAACCTGCCTCCCGTCTGATAACCCTGGGTAATCTGTCTGCATTTTACCAGCTACATTTTATCACCTTTTCACCCCCATACCCCACTAACTTTTTACACCTATTGTCTCCCATTCCGTTTGAACCTTACTGCCACACATTTGCATTTTCCACAGGTCTGCAGTTTGAATTTTGGCTTCTATTCTATCTAGGAAAGCACACAAACACCAAGAGACTTTCCCTATTCCTGAAGAAGGGCACTTGTGTCCAAAAGCTTGCAAAGAACAATTTTTCCAACTACTTAGTTGGTTTAATAAAAGATATCACATCTACCCAAAGAACCTTGTCTATTTATAGATGAGAGATCTACATGCTTAGGGTAAAAGGCTAAGCTCAGAGGTAGCTGTACTGGTTGGTGGATGGTGATATGGCCATTGCAGTTTCATGACAGTGTTCAAAAATGAATTTTCAAGGTGGAGCATTCTGTACTCAGTTTGATGGAGGGGATAGAAGTTGTTAAAGTCCTGGTGGAATATTTTTAGATTCCTTCCCATATGTACACAAAATATCATCAATATACCATGGGGATGAGAGAGCAGCTGCAGACTTAAGCAGACTTAAAGGTGTCATAAATTGGCATATTGAGGGGCTGTCCATGTGTCCACGGCAGTGCCTTTCATTTCTAGGAATAGGGAGTCTCCAAATCTGAAATAATTGTGCATCAGGACAAAGCAGTAGAGCGTGATGGAAACAGAAGCTACTGTTCTATCTCTGACCTGTCTTGCACTGAATTCCTGGTAGGTGGCAGCAAATGACCAGGAATGTTCAAACTGTGCTATTGTGGGTCCTCTTTTTACATAACTGAAAATTTCTGCTCTCAAAACAAAATGGTGCTGCTTCTGCCTTAGCAAGAAATATGACATTTGTTAGATTTCAAAATAAGCCAGTACAAAATACAAACAAACAATGAAACAACTCTTTGGTTGTATTTTATTCTCCACAGTGTTTAGGATAAAACACTTTTGTGTTTGTTAATAGGGTTTATTTTGTTTTGCAGTGCTTCTAATTTATCTCCCTATTTCCCAAGAAAGTGCTTTAAACTCATCCTGGATCTTGATCTGTTTTTTACTTTTAACTCTCCCTTTGATGTCATGACAATAATGGCCGTTACCCCTCAAGTTAAACTTTACTGGATATGGCTCTGGGCCTTCACATACTAGCTAGTAATATTGTAGCTAGACCAGTGATTCTCACCCAGGATGTCACAGGACATGGGGTGTGGTACAGTATTAGCACTGTTATGCATGCAAAAACAGGATTCACAAAATCAGATTTCAAATAGGAATCTATAGTATTAAAAATGCTCTGAACTGTTGTGGCCTGTTTGAGTTTTTCAAGGGAAAATTGCTCTGTTGTCCTTCTATAGGTAAAAAATGAATGAAAGCTAAGAGCTGGCATTTTCCAAGGGGTACCCCAAGTCTAACAAGGGATGTCTGGAGTCTAAAAAGGTTGAGAACCACTGAGCTAGACTATTACTACAACCTCAACACAGGTACACTAATACCAATCTCCATTTCTTTTTTTTTTTCTAATAAAAAAAAGTTTAAATAACATTAACATGAGGCTGGGGAGAAAGAGATTGATGTTTGTTTATATCAATAACAGCATATATTGTTGCAAAGTCCCTCAGATTAAGTGATTCTTTGTGCTGAAATCAGCGTGGTTCAGAAAAGGTTGGTGAACTGATTCTCTGGCTTGTTCTGTATTGGCTCCTGCAGTCTGCTCTAATGTATGCTGCTTGGCAACAGTCTGCAAAGGATCATATCTCTGTTGGGGATTGCCAGATCACACCACACTGCAGCCACTCCCCCTTCCCAATAAACCCCTTTCCTATAGCTGCATTTTCAGTTAGTGGCTCATATACTAACCTTGCCAGTTAGTATGTAGGTAAGTAAAAGGGAGCTGAGCAGCAGCAGCTGAGAGCTCATCTCTGTGAAGGAAATTCTGAGTGGGCCATAACAGGTGACTTTTGAAGCCTTTTCCACAACCAGAGCCACATACAAAAATTGGTGTACAGGAGAACGTGGCCCACCAGATGCATTCCACAAATACTGAACTCTGACAAAATATGTTTAGTTATGTTACAGTACTAAAAATGCTCTAATTTGGCAACAGTATCAAGGAAATATCTAGGTATACAAGGTAGAAATAACATTTGGTATCAGTCTGCCTAATGTTTATAACTGAATGAGAACATAATCAAACTGCATATGGTTATAGTAGGAGCCCTGAAATAGCACTCTTACTTACCATCTTTAAGTTTTTCTTCTCATTATGTAAGCAGCATGTAGTCATGGCTATGGACAAGTATAACAAGCACATCAATATGTAAGGATACCAATATAAGCTGAGAGGATGTAACTTTTACCTTTGTGTGATTCTGTAGTGATGCAAGTGTAGCAAAACTGCACCAATTGTATTAAAGTTAAGGAGATTTAGCTTATTGGCACTGCTATACAATGATGCAGATGTTGCAGCTACAGCATGACAGCCTAGATGTGTCTGAACAGCAGATCCACCTCCCTTTTTAAAAAGACTTAAATGTTCATTTGTCTATACCCTCTGAAGCTTTTGTATAGTTCCTTGTCTTGTGATAAACTGAAAGCTCATCAGCTGGAAATGACTAATGCCAGCTGATCACAGGACGATCATGAACCCTTAATGAGTTGCACACTAAGAAAAGGCAAATGCAAACTTAGGATGCATTATTTGAAACACTTCCAGTAGAGGTAAGGAACTATTAATGCACTTGTATCAGGCACCAATGAGACCTCACATGGGATATGGTGTAAAGTTCTAGTCACCCATGTTCAAGAGAGATCACTTCAAACTGGAACATGGGCAGAGACGGATTACCAGGACCATCTGGGGAATGAAGAACCTTTTTTTTCATATGACTAGGTTAAAACAGCTTGGTTTCTTTAGCCTAGCAAAGCAAACCCAAGAAAAGATAAGCTGTCTAAAAACATGGGGGGAGGGGAGGGGCAGCACAAAGCATGAATGCTGTGGAAAAGAACCATTAACTAAATGACAATGCTGGCACAAAAGCAAATGGATATAAACAGGCATTAATGAATTTAGGCTAGAGTTTAGAAAAAAAGTTTTCTGATCATTCAAGCAATGAAGCTCTGGACAGCCCTTCCCATGGGAGCAGTAGAGACTGAAAGGACAGAACCTAACCATCTTACAGGACAGTGATTCTCAACCAGGGTCCCTTGAGATCCTTTCAATGTTAGCACTGTCAGGAAAGCAAATGCAATTCACAACATAAACCCAGAGATTTCAAATAGAAATCTAGAGCATTAAAGAGCCTGACACACTGTGGTCATTCTGAGTTCTTTGCAACAAAACAATTGTTCTGTTATTTTCCTGTATTCAAAAACTGAGTGAAAACGAAGAACTGACATTTTCAGAGGGGTGCCTTGCATCTAGCAAGACTAAAAACCACAGTTATACAATATGCTTGCCCAGAAACAGAAGGACTCAAGTGACCCAAGACATCCTTTCCTCTGTTCCTATGTGATTTATTTTTGCTTGGAAAAAGTTGTGAATACTGAGTTGATTTCTCTTGCAATCTTGTTATCTAGAAGAAATTTCTTTCCAACTAGATTTCATAGATATTTGGTCTGGAAGGGACCCCAGAGGATCATTAAGTCCAGCCCCCTGCCCCAGGGGCAGGAAGTCAGCAGGGATCATAGGATCCCAGAAAGATAAGCATCCAAATGTGTCTTGAAGGCGTTCAAAGTGGGTGCTTGAACTGCCTCTGGCATCACTCTATTCCAAACCCTGGGGGCTTGGACAGTAAAGTTCTTTCTTATGTCCAGCCTGAATTGGTTGCAGCAGAGTTTGTGACCATTTGATCTTGTCATCCCTTGGGGCGCTCTGGTGAACAGACATTCCCCCAGATCTTGATGAGCATCCCTGATAAACTTATAGGCGGCCACCAGATCACTCCTGAGCCTGCGCTTTTCCAGGCTGAAGAGTCCCATGGCTCTCAGCCTCTCATCATAAGATCTGTTTTCATGACCTCTGATCATGTGCGTGGCTCTCCTCTGCACCCTCTCAAGCTTCTCCACATCCTTTTTGAATTGTGGAGCCCAAAACTGGATGCAGTACTCCAGCTGCGGCCTCACCAAGGCTGAGTACAATGGGAGAATGACATCACGGGATTTTCTTGAGAAGCATCTATGGATGCAAGCCAGCGTTTTGCTCGCTTTACTAGCCGCAGCATCACATTGAAGGGTCATGTTCATCTTGTGGTCAATCATGACCCCCAAGTCCCTTTCATCCATAGTGCTAACCAGTGTAGCACTGCCCAGCCTATAAGCATGCTGCAGGTTTTTCCTCCCAAGGTGGAGAACCTTGAATTTTTCGGTGTTCAACACCATCAGGTTCTCATCCGCCCATTTCACGAGCCTATCAAGATCTGCCTGGATCGCCCTTCTGTCCTCAGGTGTGGATGCTTTACCCCAGAGTTCGGTATCATCGGTAAACTTGGCCAGTCTGCTTCTAACACCAATGTCCACGTCATTGATGAAGTTGTTGAATAGTATAGGCCCTAGGACAGAGCCTTGAGGGACCCCACTGGTCACAGCGCACCACGACAAATGACTTCCATCAACCACCACCCTCTGGGTCCTACCGCAGAGCTAATTCCCCAGCCAGCAGACTGTGGTGAGGTCGAGGCCGCAGTTAGCCAGTTTAGCCAAGAGGTTATCATGGGATACCAGATCGAAGGCTTTTTTAAAGTCAAGATATACGTCAATCTCTTCTCCCTTGTCCAGGTGATAAGTCATCTGGTCATAAAAGGAAATGAGATTGGTCAAGCAAGACCTACCCACAACAAACCCATGCTGGGTATCCCTTCAGCTAGTCTGTTAAGGATGGCCTCTTTGATAATCTTTTCCAAGACCTTCCCCAGGACAGAGTTCAGGCTGATGGGCCTGTAGTTTGCCAGATCTACTTTCCTCCCTTTCTTGAAGATAGGCACAACATTGGCCCTCTTCCAATCTTCAGGCACTTCACCAGAGCACCACAAGTTCTTGAAGATCCATGCCTGGGGCTGAGCTATGATGCTAGCCAGCTCCTTGAGTACCATCGGGTGTAACCCGTCAGGGCTGACTGACTTGCTGAGTTGCTCCATGGTAACCTGCCTTTGATGTTTGAGCTGAAAGAGTTGTTTGAGTCACCGTAAGACTCTGACTGCTCGCACAATGCTTGTGACTTCACTCACAGGTTGGCATGTACAGCGTTAATTGAACAAACTGCACTAACATTGCCAGGCCCTGCAGCACCAATTTTCTCCTGTGGAGCTGACCTGCCAGACATTGACATCTACAGTCACTTGCTAAGGCAACAACTCTAAGGCTTATGAATCACTGAGCTTCTGGCTAGAAGCCTGATGGTAGCTCCCTGCTTGGTAGTGCCTGTTAAAAACATATGGCAAGACCCTTCTTAACATTGCCCACCTCATTAGCATGGGCTGTCACAGGGCTGCCATTTGAATGCTAGAGGGGAAAATGGCATGACTGGTGTTATTACGAACAAGCCAACACGAGGGGCAGTGAGATGGCATTCAAGGGGGCAAAATCTCCCCCTCTAAAAAATAACCACCCAAACAGCAAGGACACCAGGCCCTACCCAAGTCTTTCACCTCACTGGAGGATTTCTGCTCCATCCTCCTCAAGGGAAAAGAGACTGACTCCTAACTCAAGTCCCTGCCCAGGCCCTGCTCCTGCTTCAGGTGGGAGAGACTTCATGGGGGGGCTGTCACACTGAGCTGGGGGCAAGAATTTCTGGCGGGGGGCATATCCCAGCCTCCCCCTCTAACAGGTGCCAACATTTGCTTCTTGGGAGTCCTGGCCCAGCTTTTGCCCTGCAGGGACTATAGAGCTGCCAGCCCTCTCTCCCCGCACCAGGGCCGTGCCAGCTCTGAACACACTCAGGGCGCACGCGTGTCCCAGGGCCCGGTGGGCGCACCCCGGGTGTTCGGGCCCCAGGCGCGCAGGCTGCGCCTGGCAGGCGGCCGCTTTCCTGAGAAACTTGATCCTTGCGGTTCGCCGTTCGGGTCCCTGACAAACGCGAACCCCGCGCCCCGCCGTTCGCACAGTCGCTTGCAGCGCCGCCGCCATGTCCAGCCTCGCCAAGGCTGCCGGGGTCTTCAAGTCGGTGGATTATGAGGTGTTTGGCCGCGTGCAGGGTAGGTGCGAGGCTACGGGGGAAAAAGGGAGGTGGGAAGCGGCGACAGCGGTGCAAGAGAACTTTAAACATGGCGACGGCGCGGTGGGGAGGCGGGGGGGGAGAGAGAGAGAGACCAGCTAGTGCGCATGCGCAGGGTTGTGAACCCGGCCCTGGATGGGGCGGGAACTGTAGGAGCGAGTCTGAGCCTCTTCCTGCCCGTTCCCCTCCTCTTCTCTCTGGGGCTGGCGCCGCCGCCCCGCCCTTTGGCTGCCAGCGACGTCGCGCGTTCGAGACCCGCCCCCGCCAGCCAGGGTTTTTTTTGCCGGCCCAGCAACCTTTAATGGACTTCCCGCGTCCCTGTGTCACACTGCTGGGTCACAATTCTTGTAGTTGTGCTTCCCCTGCTGGAGAGGGGGGGCACCTGAGCCCTCCAGGATGCCCACCTGGCAGGTTATCAATGACACTCTGACCTTGGGGGGGTTTGCAACAAAAAATAAATTGGTTCATTGGAAGGGGGAATCCCATCGGAACCGGGCCCCCCTTACGATTTTCAAATCTTACAGGTGGGCTCTTGTCTCTTATGCAGGGGTTCAGCTCCCCATAATTTGCACTCTTCTGCCTTGGGTTTGGGGAGTATCTGAAGCCTTAGACATGGGAAGAAAGATATTTGCCCCCTGGTAGAATCATGCAGACTGGAGAACTGAGTTGTGCTCTCAAATTTTGGAGCTTGACTATTTGGCTTTGCCCATGGGATTTGGGACTGATTTGGTCTTGAACAAGATAAAAGAACCCCAAAACAAACAAACAGTTTGTGCCTTGCCTGCTGATGGGCTGTAGATCAGGTGTTTTGCCTGTTTTAGGCTGTTGGTGTAAAAAAAAGATAGCGGGGGCATGCCATCCTGCCTCTCCTGAACTTGCTACCTCCATCATGGCTGTCTAGGGCTGGTAACATGGGGCATCTGTACAGTGGAGAGAGGCTGCTCTGACACACCGTAATTACAGGGCATTGGGGCAAGTCTGCTGGAGTGTAGTAATGATTGCACTCCAGCAGACTCCAGTGTCTTGTGCATCTGTGTCCATGCACTGAAAAATGGCAGCAGGGCATTTTAACTGAAGCTTGTTAGACAAACTTTAGATAAAGCGTTTCCACTGCCATTTTTCAATGTGGGGATGCTGATACATGGAGATGCTCTGGGCACTTTAATTAGAGAGGCTCTTGAAGCCACTCTAATTAAAGCACTACCGTCCCCCCCGACCCCCCACAATGTCTTGAGCACTTGTATATATGCCCCAAGGGTAATTAAAAGTGCCTGAAGTCAGGAGGCCCATGTTGGTGCTCCATGGGGCAGACTTCGTTCACAGCTGTCAGCAGTAAGACCTGGGACTGTCTGCGGGAGACACCAAACAGCTGGGTGCACTTTACGATTAGGTTATTTTATGCCACCCCTCCCCCAAAGCCTGTGGAAAATATTGTGGAGGTTTGCATTATCTGAGGCCTGAAGCAGGTGGACTTCTCTTGTGGGTTTAAATGGTAGGAGCATGTCTGCAACAGTGCTGGACAAACAGCGTGGACATTCGGTGCTTAAATGAAACTAGCCTTTTCGTAAGCCGGCTGCTGAGTGCTAGGCCTCCTGTGTATTTGTGTTGTATGGAAAGAATAATGCCGTGTTAGTGAGGAAGGGCTGCCTGCTTACTCAGAGTTTTGGAATATGCGTCTGTAGCAAGTGCCCATCCCAGGGGTGGTCACGATGCTCCTGGTGGCTGCTCAGCCCTTGCCAACCTGACTCCCCTTGGTGGCCTCTCCCTTTTACTTACTTACCATGCCTTGATGTTATTAATTTCTGATCAAAGGGAGGCTGCCCTAGGGCTTCCCGACCCTGGTCTTGCTCGTAGGACCACAGATGCCCGTGGCCGTTGCCTTAAGGGATAGTTTCATGGGCTCCATCCTCATCAATAGCAGATCACTGGCGAGTCATGAGTGGGTAAGACAAATCTGCTCTCTGACAGACCCCAGACACTGGAGCTTTTCTCAACACACCCTAGTCCCCAATGGGCACTGGACCCTCCTAGTTCCCCTCTCCCTACACTGGACCCTTTCCCAAGTACCTAGTCCTTCCTAGGCTTATGTTTACTTTCTCTCTATCTCTGGGCCCCAGGCCTATCTCTTCCAAGGCCTGCTGTGGCCCCCATGCTCTGCCCCTCAATGGGCTCAGGCTCTCTGTCTCTGGGCCCCAGGCCTTTTATTCTTCTGGTCTCTTTCTCAGTCTACCAGTTGAGACCTTCCCTTCAATCCATTCCGCAACCACCAGAGCTGTTCACCACCAGCCCTCTCAGACCATTGCCCCTGTCCATTCCAAGGCCTGCTTTACCCCTCGTGGGCTCTGCTGTTTTCACTAGCTGGACTTTGGGCCCCCCTGGCCCTCCATTCTCTGTCATCCTTGTTCAAGTGATGGATTCACCCGCTCCTGTTCTAAGGCCTAGCCTGTTCTTGGGCTTGGTGCTGCTTTCCCCAGCTCAGCTGTTAAGGCTGGAGATCTACTCCTTGTGGCTCCCAGGGCTAGACTGCTTGACCAGCTCAGGCCCTGGGCTTATGTGGCTTAAGCTTGGGTCCTTAGTCAACTGACTCTTTCATTAGCCTCGGCCAGACCTGCAGGCTGCTCCTCAGGTAGCCTCTCCTCTTCAAGTGACAGGTGCACCAAGTGCCCTGTCACAGTCTCCAAATGTTACTTGGATCTGTAGGAGAAACCTGAGTCAAAATTTCCTGAAGAAAAAAAACACAACAGAAAAACAACAGCTTCTGCTTATACCCTTCACAAACAAGAAACCACATTATCTGGAAAAAACATGCATTAGACTTGCCACCAGTAAAAAGGGATGTGCAGGGTTCCCCTCTCCCCACACTGGACCCTTTCCCAAGTACCTAGTCCTTCCTAGCCTTATGTTTACTTTCTCTCTATCTCTGGGCCCCAGGCCTATCTCTTCCAAGGCCTGCTGTGGGGGTGGGGGCTGAACCCCCTCATAATAGATGACAGCCCCCCTGTAAGACTTGAGAATCAGAACCTGGGGGAGGGGGTCTCTGATTTTATTAGGGTATCGTGATGGGCAGCCCAATCATTTTTGCAGACCCCTGCGAGAGTCAAAGTGTAATTTGAACCGTGGGGATGTGACACCAATACTTTCCATAGAAATATAACTGTATATACCAGTGGTGCCCAACCTTTTTCCCCAGTGAACTGGATGGTTAGTGCCTGGTTTGTCTGTGGGCTGCATCTGGCCAGTGGCCCTGATCTGCTTCCCAGGGTGGGTGCTGTGGGGCCCTATCTAGCCACGCGTGGGTGCTGGGACAGCAGTGCAGATCTGATCCAGCCATGCGGGGGAAGGGGGCATGGCCGAGCCCTGATTCATCTGCATGGGTGGGGAAGGGAGCATGGTCTGGCCCTGACTGAGCTGTGTTGGGGGAAAGGAGACATGGCCCAGCCCCCATCTGGCTCTGTGTAGGGACGGGGTATCAAAACCTGGCAGCGGGGGTGGTGTAACAGTATTAATTTCCTGACCTGTGGGGAGCCCCGCAGCAGTGGCTCCGTGGGCTGTATTTGGCCCATGGGCTGGAGGCTGAGCACCTCAGTATATACCAGTGTTGAGTATTTTTGGTAGTGTTTGGCTGGATGGTGTGATGGGAAGCTGCTGAGTCATATCCGTGCGAATGGCGTGAAAAGGATTAAAAATATATACTTGCTGACATCTGAATGACATGCATTGCTTTTACTAGACAGTGCCTAACACAATATTGGCCTTATTATTGGGTATGGTCCTAAGCATTATTTTAATGCAGATGATGAATACAAATGCATTCTTTTTCCCTGTTTAAAAAATCCCTTGTGTATCCTGCATTTGTAAGGCTTTAAGCAGTGACGTTGTGGAGGTGGAGACTGTTCAAACAGGGTTTCTGTGGTTTTCTAATAAACCATGTAAATAAGGTGCTCCGCATAGTCTACTTATGTGATAATCTCTCATAAATAATTACCTACCTTTTTCATTGGGAGTGCTCTATGGAGGTGCTAAAATGTGGAAAATATATTTTTAATATATCACCTATTTCATACTTGACCCTGGTGATATTTTGCAGTGGTTCTCAAACTTTTTAAATACAAGACTCCTCTGTTAGACTGAAAACACCCCTTAGAACATGTCAGCTCTTAGCTTCTGTGTATTTTTTTTGGACTGTGGAAAAATAATAGAGCAATTCTTCTATTGCTAATGACACAGAAAGATTACAACAGGTCAGAATGTTTTTGACATTATGGATTTCTGTGTGCACACCTAACAGTACTATTATGGAGCACCCTGGGGCACTGCTCTAAAGATAGTTTTATGCAGACTCTAGCTATTATTTCCTTAGCAGGAGAAGATGGAACTCTCTTATCTTCTATGATTTTTTTGATTCTTGAGGACAGTAGAAGAGGGCCAGAGGGGGAGCAAATGCCTTTATATGAATTCTGAATATTCCACTTTGGTATTTTTTCAATTGCACTGGAAGCAGGGTTCCTCAAAAGAAAAGCTAATTCAGGATATATGATGTAGGTTTTTTGTTCTGTTTTAAACAAGAATTAAAACTTGAAGCTGTAATGGAGTTCTGAGGGATTGTACTTACAGAATAAGGCTAAGGCTTAAAATGGTTTGCTGGGATAACTAACCCAGCAGCCTCTTGGTAGGGATGCAGTTTATACCAGTGAAAGCATCCTTTTGTCAGTATAGCTTTACCCACTTTCCCTAGTGGAATACACTGTTCTAGGCAAAAGGAATATTTTTGCTGGTCTAACTGTTTTATTTTAGGGAGTTTGTCAATGTAGCTATATCTGTAAGGAATGCAAAAAATCCGGGGTGACACGTAGGGGGTGCACGCAGGTGCATGTGCACCCCTGGAGTGTGACGACGCACCCCCTACAAAAAGGTGCCACTGACACTGTCAGCAGCGCCTGCAGGCAGTTGCTGCTCGCCACCCCCCATCCTCCCGCTGCCCAACAGTGCTGGTGGCGTCTGCGAGAGCTCCCCCGCTTACTGCCATTGCGCTCCTGCCACCACACTCCCACTGCCGCTGTGCCCCTACAGCCACCAGGGCAATGTGTCAAAATTTTATGTGCAAAAAATTAACTACCAGAAGAACTTTTAATTGTAGACCACGCTTTTAGAATAAGAATCCTGTAGAAGGATGTCATCAGAGAAATTTAATTATAGGTAAGTAATTTTCTTTATTTGCTCAAACTAAGTCTTTAGGGTCAATATATATATGTGTATATATATATAATGTGTTAAACTAAGTCTTTAGGGTGTGTGTACACACACACACACACACACACACACACACACGTATGTATTTCTCCCCTCCTCTTCCTTCCCTTCCTCCCTTACTGACCCCTAAGGAATTATTTTTTTTTATGTTTTAGAAGTGTAATAATTGGGTGTAATCACTTTTAAAAGTTCCACAGTAAAAGAGCATAGCAAATCTCTGTTGCATGGTTAACTGAAACAAAAATTGGGTAGAGCTGTGAGGAGTAGTGTTCATTCTTTCAATTGAGTTAGACTTATTTTTCTTTTAATTCTTTTTTAGGTGTTTGTTTCAGAATGGTAAGGCAGCAAGCAGTGTACCAGTTCTGCTTTACTACAGTATAATATTTCCAGTGCTAAAAATACAGCAAGAGGCCTCTATTAATGTACACAGGCATCCATCCAGTTGGCATTTCCAGTTTTCAGTCCATAGTTGGACAGTTAAGTATTGCGTGTTTTTTAAAATTAGAGATCCTTTTTATAATTGGTATATAATTATCCTACTATTAAAATAGACTTTCTTTTTTTATATAGATGTTAATTGTGATAGTACCTAGAAACTTTAACTGGGATTGCCAGCATGTACACATGCAGTGTTTAAATGTCACAAATGTCTGATAATGTGTTGACCTTGGGGGAAAATGTTAGTTTTGGAGTTCTGATATAAGCTTCTGAAGCAATATGTGCTCTCATTATATTGCTAGAAGGAAATGCAAGTACTGTTTTACATACTTTAGAGAATTTAAGAGAATCATCCCAGCGCTTCAGCGTTTTCATCCCCCCCGATGAATAATAACTGATAATTGTAGGATGTGAAGTGTTGATCTCTGTACCCAGCCAAGCTTCTCTACTAGTGCAGAACTTGCAGCAGGAACATTACAACTCAAAGATGGACAGAAAACTAAGAAACAAGAGAACACATGCACCACACAATGGCAATAGCTAAAATACTGTATTTTCTGAAGATATCGACCTAAAATATTTGGCTTAAAACTTTTCAATAAATTTATTGTGAAATAGATTATGATAGAAATGAGGGAAAGACTTAACGTATAATGGATATGTGAAGTATAGATTATTATTTGCTCTACCCCGTCATCCATAGGCTACAGAAGGTGCTTAGGCAGGAGGTCACTTCCTGTTATCACTTCTTATATAATAGTCTCCTATGCTGAGTTGCCATTCTAACTGCATGCTATTACTTTGCTTCAAATTACTAGTAGCTTGCAAGTTGGAGGTGCACCTATTTGTGTAAGTGAGAGTAGTCTATCATTCCATGCCTATTTTAAATTTAAGTGTATAGAAGTAAGTATGGAGGTTTTTGTATAAGGAAACAAAAACAAATGTCTCACACACTTCAGCCAATCGATCAGCAGCAGGTGAATATAACCAAATAGATAATTCAAATTGCTTCTTATGGATGCAGCAGAACACTAAACCATGGAGATTGTGTTTATAGTGTCTAAACAGGAACTGTTCTTCAGTATGCTAATTTGTGCTGGCAGCCTTTTTTGCACGTGAGTAGACCAAGTGTTTTAAATGTAATGCATATAAAGTCTTTTGAATGGTAGTCTTATTCTGCTATATATACTGCCCTTGAATTTATCTTTTAGCATCTTGGGAAAGGTGTAAGACAGGTGGGCAATTACGTCGGGCAAAGGGCCGCTTACCCATTTGGCAAGCTGTCGAGGGCCTCATGGGTAGCCCCGCCCCTTGACAGGTGCCCTGCCCCCGGTGAACATCTTGGGACCAATGTCTTTATGTCTTGGGACCAATGTCCTAGGGCCAGCACCAGCAGGACCCAGAGCAGGGCGCAGGCTGGCAGGGGTCTGTGGAGCCAGACTGGATTGCACCAGCAGGAAGAGGAGGGAGCTGGCTCAGCTTCATAGAGCCCCTGCAGGCTGGGACCCTGTACCCCTGCCGCCCTGCTCTGGGCCCTGCTAGCACTGGCCCTGGGACACCGGTGCGCACCTGCTCACTCCCAGTGCCACTCCAGCCCTGCAGTACAGGTAGGGGGCAGTGCACAGCCCCAACCCCCTGCTCATCAGCAGGGAAGGAGCTGGTGTGGAGCACAGGGAAAAGCAGCCCCTCACCCGCCCCACGACCGGCGCTCCCTTCTGCAGCTGCTTGCAGCCCACATGGGGCTGTCCTGAGCAGGCACAGGCAGTCCCATGCAAGCTGCATGCGGCTGCAGCTTGGGGTGCTGGCCATGGGGCAGGCGAAGGGCCACTTTTCTCCGCTCAACACCAGCTTGTAACCCGCCCCTGCTGCCCAGCTGGGCCTCGGGCTGGCTCTGGGCTCGCCCGTTGGGGCTGCGCCATGGTGGCTCCCTGCACTGGCCGTGCTGGGCAGTGTTTGCTGCAGCTGCCCGCCCGGAGCTCGCGCACTGGACAGCACAGCCTCACCACAGCCTACTGCGGTGCGAACTCTGGGCAGGCAGCAGCAGCAAACGCTGCCCAGCACAGCAAGCAGGGGGGCTGCCCCAGTGCAGCCCTAATGGGCGCACCCAGAGCCGGTGTGGGGCCAGGTTACAAGCTGGTGTTGAGCATAGGAAGTGACCCTTCGCCCACCCCGTGGCCGGCACCCTGCACTTCAGTCGCTCACAGCCCATGTGGGGCTGCCTGTGCCTGCTCTGGACAGCCCTATGCAGGTTGCGAGCACCTGCAGCAGGGAGTGCTGGCTATGGGGTGGGGGAGGGGTGCTTTTCCTTGCGCTCTACACCAGCTCCTTCCCTGCCCTTTGTCCCCCACTTACCTAAGCTTCCCACGCTGGGGCAGCCACGTGGTCCCAGGCCAGAAGCCCCTGCTGGCGTTTCCAGCTAGCGGGGCAGGGCTGGGTGGGCCCTGCTATTGCAGGAACCCGCCAAGGATTCCCTTGGGTCCTACTGCCCCTAGTTCCTGTCATTTGCGACAGAAACCAAGGACAGATACATTTTAATTTTCAAAAATTTGTTTAGGGGCCCCATGGGCCAGATAGAATGGCCTCATAGGCCGTATTTTGCCCACCCCAGTTTAAGATTTTATCAGGGTATGTGCATATGTGGCTTCTGTGCATGGTATTGCAGTACTTGGGTAGACTGTAAAAAATGAGAGAAACCTCTTAAACAGATCAATTTAAAACTTAATTAAAGTTTATTTTTTTGGCCATGAGTCTATTTAATGCTCTGCAATGTAACTTATAAACCTGAGATACCTATTAGATACAATCTTTTCTAAATTGGTCAAAAAGAAACAGAATAAATAAGGTACCTATGATCCAAATAAGAACTTATATATGAGAAATAGTGCCTTGAATTGGATACTTCAGTTTGTGTTTGGGTGGAATAATTCTTTAATTAATTTCTGAGACAAACTTTCTGTTCTCTGTGGTATCTATAAAATTATGTATGACTTTCTTATTATGAAGACACATATTTTAGAATGGTGAATTTTAAGTAGAGATTACACTGAAGTGTCTAAATTCAGCACAAGAAATAAATGGGAAACTGCCAGCATGCCTTATTGTGATTCTGTAAGAAGAGCCATATGCAAGAACAGAACAATTAACTGGATTTCAAGCTCTTTTATTGAGACTAGTAGTTTGTACTACTGTAGAACCTGGGAGCCCTCGTCATGGACAAGGACCCCATTGTGATAGGTGCTGTATACACACAGAACAAAAAAAGATCCTTGCCCTAAAGGCCTTCCGATCTAACTGTAAAATGGATTAGAGGTGGATGGAGGGTTACGTGTTAAGTGAGATCATATTGTTGAGCATGATAGTAGTTTTGTCATATCAGTGGCCTAACTTAAACACAGAAGAGATGAGCTTTAAAGAGCAATTTGAAGTATAAAAATGACATAACTGCAGATATTTATGGGGAGCGGCTTCCAAGAATCTTGAACAGCATGGATGAAAATTTGAAGGTGTTTGAAAAGTTATCAGGTGAACACTGCAGACATGCTTCTTGAGCTGATTGAGGATGGAGTCAATTACTTCATAGCGAATAAGAGATTACAGTTGTGGAGGTTTTTGACAAAGTGAAGACAAGAAGCTATTCATCTCATGATCCAGAAAGGGGGAGGGATGCAGAAAGAGAGGTACCAGTCAAAGTGATGAGCAAAGGAAATGGTCTTTGCAGCAGCATTCTAAATGGAACTGTTCATTTGGGACAAGATTAGATTTTTCAAGGCCAGAGAAAAGGATGTTGCAGTAGCTGAGAGAAAAGCTTCTGTGAGAGTCTGGATAAGAGTTTTAGTTTTCTGGATAGAAGGAAGGAGGGCTCTGTCTCTTTGAGACGTTATGCTGAAAAAAACTGCAATATTAGTTTGGATATGAAGGCCTAGAGACTCATCCGAGCCAATGATGATGCCCAAGGTATAGGCCTGTGAGATGGGCAGGATGGTGATGGCCACAGTCACTGAGAAAAGAACTGATGGAGAGGGATTGGGGAGCAATTAAGACCTCTCTATTAGCCTTGTTGAAGACCTCTCTATAAGACCTCTCTATTAGCTAGCTATCCACAAAGGAATGCCAGAGAAGGAGTCTGAGATTTAATTCGGCCAGAAGAATTGTCTGGGAACGAGTATCTAGTCACGGGATTTTGTTAAGTCATGGAATGAGATTCAGGACTAGTGTATAAAGGATTGACAAAATGACTCGTTTGATGAATGACAGAAAGGCTTTATTTACTACAGGTGATCACTTTAAATGAGCCTATAGCAAAGCAAAGTCTATTTATCTGTAAAAGTGATAGTATCTCACCAATACCGGCAAAGAGGCAGTCTCAGTCTTGTCAGCTTCTCAAGGTATGGATTTGTTCACCAGAAAAAAAAAAAAAAAAAAAAAAAAAAAAAAAAAAAAAAAAAAAATCAGCTGGGCGCAGTAGCAGCTTTTGTTAGAATGATTTCTCATTCTTGATGCGCGCCCTGTTAGTTGCTTCATTCCTCTTTTACATCCTTCAACTTAGCATCTTCAAAGCATTCTTGTAGTTGTGTAAATCAAGAGAGCATCCAGAGCAATAAATAACAGGAAAATCCTGTTAATCAAACTATTCATTATTGGTTATCAGAAAGTCCCAATTTTGATTGAATTACCTTCCTAAGTAACAAGAGGCTATCAATTTCTATTAAGTTGGAACCTATCAAGGAATTGATTAACAACCAGGAAAAACCTAAGGTTTTTGAGGAGTCATCCTTCGAAGATCAAGGGAACCACTGAGTTAAAACGAGTAAATCAAAGCCCATATGGAAAATGTCTCTACACACAAACATGAGTTAATTGCAAATAAATATTTACTATACTAATTAATCAAGGATAAATATTTCACAGTTACATACCAGATGAAGGAGCCCGTTTAAAATCATCATATATTAAGATAAGCTGGAAGTGATGCTTCATTATTTCTTTTCAGAAGGTCCAGCCGCAAACTTACATCCTTTTGCACTGTGCAGTTGTCATCAATATTTTATATTTTAACTTTTGTGAGTAGGCCTAGTTCAGATTGAGTTTCACAGTCATTATATTTTACTGCATATGAATAGAAATGGATGTTTGGAGTGAACCAGGGCTGGGAGCTAGGTAGATGAACATTGAGGTGGAAGAGAATGAAATATGGTGAGTATCTACAGGCATACATCAACAAAAGAAGGATGAGAGCAAATAATAAGTTCACAGTACTGATGGACTAGAAGTCTCTGTGTCCCAGGGGGATGGAAACAGGGGCACAAGAGACCCCTCCACGACGGGACCTGGGATGGAGACAGCCCATCCCTGCAAGAAAAGCCCTGAAGCCAGGGCGAACTTACCTATTTCAAGCTGGGAAGAGACGGGCGAGCCATGTTGGCACGGAGCACCCGCTAGGTTTTTGAGCCGTGTTTATCTCCAGTTAAAAGCAACGTGGGCGGATGCCGTCATCCCATGATGCCACCGGGACAAAATAAAAGCCGGCTCCAAGAAGACAGCAGGAGAGGCACTGCTGGGAGCAAGCAGCAGAAGTGCTTCCCGTGCTGGGCATAGGCGGTGCCGACAACTTTCAAGAGATCTGGGGATGGACCCATTGGGGGGGGTCCACATTGAGGGACTGCAAGAGCCACAAATGCCAGGACAGTGAGTGGGGATGGGCCAAAGCCCTACCTCCTTATCCTTTCTGTTAATTTCTTCTTTTTCTTTTACTTTGGGGGATTGCCTGGAAGGAACCCGACATGAGGGTCAGAGATACAGGCAGCGCTCCAGGGTTAGGAGTGGCCGGGATAGCACAGCAGGCAGCTGAGCTATAATGAAAGACCCGGTGGAAGAGCAAGGATGGCTTAACGTCCCAAAGAGACGTAGGGCTGGGAGAGGTCATCTGTAGCCCAGCCAATGAGGAGAGAACAGGAGTTGACACCAGAGGGTGAGCCATCCAACCGTCAAGTGGCCATCCTAGAGGCTGGCGCATGGATGGGGTGTAGGGGAGGTGGAGCCCCACGGATACCCACCAGGGAGTGCGACCAATCCAAGAGGGACCACAGGAGGGGGCACCACCACTGAAAGGAAGATCAAAGTCGTAGCAGGAAAGTTTCTGGGTTTCCCCCAGGGAAATCGTGGGCCCTCTCCGAGACCACTGGAACAAATGCAGCGGCCAATCCCTGGTATGCACTCCAAAGTGGCATGAGAGCACCTCCTCAAGACGAGGCGGGCACACACTGAAAGGCCAAGCAACAGGAAGGAGGGAGCTGAAAGTAACCAGGTAATGGTGATAGAGAGAGAACACAACAGTAGACAGATTAGAGAGCAAGCAGTGCTTGATGAAGGCCAAGTAAAGTGAAGGGCCCTTTTTTTGAATGGGAGTATCGAACAAGGAGTGCAGGTCAGTAAAGAGGCTAGGGTGAGCAAACATGCAGCTAAACAGTATTAACAGGTTCATCACTGAGGATGAGCTTGCAAGGTGTGGGGGAGAGATCTGGAGACCAAATCAAAGAGGAAGGCTGATGAGGAAGAGATGGGTTAACAGTAAGTGACTGTCACGGCGGGGTCCGACAGGAGGGCCGTGATCTCCCCGAAGTCCCTTGCTCCGTGTCAAGGCCGGCCCAAGGCACCCTCTAATTCTCGCCCGCCACGTCTTGTTGGAATTATATATATAAGTTGGGAGGCTGCCTATGACTCCCTGGGCACGGCTACTCGGGACCTCTGTCCCCACGGTTCTCAGACCCCTGGGGGTCTCCCGGTATAATGGGTGCTCCTCAGGCACCCTAGCCTTATGGGCTATGCGTGGCTACTACCAGCCCCTAATACCACGCCCCAAGCCTCACTGATGTAATAGACGTTGGTGTGTCTGCACGCCCGCTTCCCGGGCTCTCTCTACAATGGCGCTCCCCCTCTTCGGGGCTCGCTGTGCCCACCTCGGGCTTTTCAATAAACCAACATGGCACTCCCCCTCTTTGGGGCTTGCCGTGCCCGCCTCGGGCTTCTCAATACTGCCCCCACCTGGGGCTGGGGTCTACATACCCCGCATACAACCAGGGGTCTGTTCCCTGCCCGCAACGCACTGGTTGCGCTCAGGGGCCCCCACACCTCTGGGGTCCCTATGAGGCCTCCTCCAACCCCTACAGCCTCACCCAAGCCTCCGGTGTCATATCAAAGCCAAACAAACTCGAGCCTCCTGGCTATAACGCAAACATAAAGCCTCCTGGCTAAACCATAGTGCCCAATCCTCTCAGGGCTATAGTGAGCTGTACGGGTCTGTTCCCCGCCCGCAACCCACTGGTTGCGCTCAGGGGCCCCACACCTCTGGGGTCCCTATGAGGTTCAGCCGCTCTTCCTTGAGCTTAGCTGACCCCACAACTCTGCCCTGCAACTCTCAGGGCCTAGTGCACCCGCAGTGGCGCCAGGGGCCCCACTTTACCGTGAGCCCCCGCTATGAGGCCTCCTCCAACCCCTACAGCCTCACCCAAACCTCCAGTCTAATATGTAAGCCGAACATAAACTAGAGCCTCCTGGCTAAACCATGGTGCCCAAACCTCTCAGAGCTGCCACCCTTCTCTCAGCTAGAGCAGTTCCTGCATCGCTCACCTCTTAGCTCCTGCCTCTCCAGTTGCTGGCAGAGAACTGCCAGCCTGGTCTCAGCCCTGGGCTTTATAAGGGCCAGGCCCTGCCTCCTACAGGCAGCTGGCTCTCCTTAGTTGCCCCGGCAACCCGCAGCTGTGCCCGTTACCCTGGCAACCCTCATCTGGGCTTGTTATGTCCTGCCAGGGCTCTCTCTCCCTGGCAGTTTCTACTCCCTAGGAGCAGAGCACCGAGGTGCTCTGCGACAATGACATTGTGTGGATGGATGTGAAGGGGGATAGAAGGAAGAGTCAGACTGTTCAGAAGAGGAAAAAGAGGTGACAATAGAGAAATGGGCTGCAAAGAGCAGAAAAGGAAGGAGAAAACCAACCTCCTCACCATATCTAATGCAGAGAGGGAAATATAAGAGAATAGAGGATAGGTTGATGTAAAAGGGGGCAGCTCCAGAGGCACTTTCATATGAAGGAATCCTTTAGAGAGCTGGGAACTACAGGGAGTAAGGTGTAAAGGGGTAAACTGGGAACTACAGGGAGTAAGGAGTAAAGAAGTCTTTAATTGCTGGTACAGTCTTCTCTTCTTTAAATGAAGTGGTTTTGTTTTTTATTCTTTGCTCATTTCTGGAGAGAATTTGCTAGTTATTTTGACATTTGGTTTGCTTGAAGATGGAATGTCATAGCTCCTTTAAAGATAGCGGGTCCAGAAGTGCCTTTCCAAAAGAAACTTGTTTTTTTCTAACCCCCAGGTGCCACACATGAAGGTTTTGTAGCCATTTCTTAGAACTGAATTGTCTGGGGTGATGGAGCCACACCCTTGACCTCTGCATGAATAATATAGGCTGAAAATTCTTTACACAGAAAAAGTAGGTCTTTTCGTCCCTCCCCCCAAATGAAGCTCTTACATTACAAAAGTTTTAAATGTAAGAGAAAACCATCAGAAAGAAGTTATCCTGCTACTTGCATTATTGCAACAGTATAGCCAGTAAAGAAAAATGTCATAATATACTGATTACATGCTTTCATGTTTAAAAACTAGCTGATTCTGCATGTTCAAAACTAGCAGGAAAAATATGGCATCCTGCAAAAAGAGTAGGTCTTAAGCAAACTGTGAAAATTAAACTTCAGTCTTAAATATCTTGTGTACATTTTCTGTATGCTAACTGTGGGTACTGAATATGCTGGTGACTTTTTGTCTTTTTTCCCCCAATTCAGTACACGGAAGATGAAGCAAGAAAATTAGGAGTAGTTGGCTGGGTTAAAAATACCAGACAAGGAACAGTGACTGGCCAAGTTCAGGGCCCAGAAGATAAAGTAAATGCAATGTAAGTACTTCAGTGCCAGTGTGTGTTAACCTTAGTTATCTGTTAAGTTTGTGGTGGGGAGGGGGGTTGAGAAACAATTTAAAAGATACTTTTTTGTATATCAATAACATATTGCTGTAGTAATAAATTAATGTTTACAAAACTTGTCACTGATGCTTTAAGCAACAGTTTGCCTTTTGGTGTGTGGGAAAACTGCAAGGGTAGCAAGCAGGAATATTCAAAGAACAGAAAGCAGAGAAGAGACTACATTATAACAAAACACAAATGAAAGGATGCTCTGATAGAGACAAAAATTAACAGGAAGTGGAAGTAGCAATATCAGGAAAATATGGCTAGCTGTGCCAGGGTATAGAATGAGTGTAAATGGTGTTTCTGGTAGCAAAGATTTTCTGTCACACTGTCCTAAAAGGGGTGGATTTCTATCTAGCTAGGAACCATGGTTGTTATGGAGCAATCTCTTTCACAGAGTTTCTGTACCCTAGTGCTGTAAATTACATCATTTTCTAGCAAGATGGCAACCACCAGCACCAGTTGACACAAGGTAATTAATTTTAGTTCATAACTGTATTAGTTCCGCAGGTAACGGATTTAAATTCTGAAGAATGGCTGTGGCTTTGTACTACCCTGTATTGTATCAGCTGCTGTAGGGCTTTTTTCTATAGAAAACAGCCATGCGTGTGTGCTTCTTATTTTCCATATACATGAAACTTACCACAAAATATTTCTAGTCAATTGAACATTTTGGGTAGATAGTTTCCTTTCAGGGTGCCACCTGATTAAGTTTTTTGGAGTTTTTTTTGCTTATTCCAGAATTGAGAGCGTCTTAAATATGAGGCTTTATTTCTTAGTTTATTCTCCCTTTGGGGTCATCCTACATGCAGTCATACATCTGTATTTTATCTAATTTTTTTGCAAGACATTCACATCATTGAAACATAAATTTTGTGTGAAGACTGCTGGTAAACACTTAACAGCAGGAGTAATGTCAAACTTAAAAAAAAATCACAGTGCAGACCTGCTAGGATCTTATAAACATCAGGTGTACAGCTCTTCATGGTTGATGCTGTAACTTGTTTTTCTTATGATGAGGTTTTATAGAAGTCTAATAGTTTATGATTTTATGTACTTTGTCTTCTGTAGAAGAAAAGTTATCCTAAGAAACATCACAGGCCTAGGGCTTATACCATAAGCTTATAGCTGTATAAGTCATGCATCAGGACTAGAGGTTCAGTTTTAGATTGTATATGTATTCATTGTTGTTGGTATTTTAATGGTGAGAGAATTGCAGTAAAAAAATTTGTAAAAACCACAGATTTTTTTGGTTTTTAAACATAAAATACAAAGGAGCTACTTTAGTAGATTGTAATTGTATGCCTAGGGAACTGTATTTTTAATTGTTTTATGTGTTCTAAGAATCATGAATTTTCAGATGAAAACAGTATCAAGCCTTTAGCCATTGCAAATGTATTTTTAACTATTTGAAATAGATTTGTAGAACAATACTCTAAGGAACTTTCTAGAATTCATGTTCAACTTTTATTTAAATAATTTTAAACAGAAATATTTTAATACCAAATATCTGATAAGAGGTTGAAACATATATGGCTTTCAAAAAGACAGTCTCTGCCATCAGGAAATGAAAATATAAAAATGCTATGATAGATTTAAAAACTAGGGTGTGGTTTGCTTTGTACTCCTGGAAATATGAAATATGGCAAGGGCCATATCTATGAGGAGGGGCTGCCTGGAAACAGCTCAGTTGTTCCCAGGCCAACTTTCAAGTGTATTTTGTAGGGTTTGGGTGGGTGGGTATGTGTTTCTCTTTCAGTGTATCATTTGCTCAGTAAGGATGACTGGTGAAAGCTTTCCTTTGCCAACTGCATTATGTGTAATTACTTTTGGATGCAGATTCTGCCAACATTTTCTTTTATAGGAATAGTTTCATAAACACCGTTTTATTAAAGTGAAGTCCTATTTTTGCAATATAAAGAAAAAAATGTTGCATTTCCTGATAGATCATTTTAAAATTGCACCTGGAGTGGTTAACAAATGGGTATCTGAACTAGTAGGCCTGTGCGAAGTGCTTAGCATTCGCTTCAGATTCGGCCGATTTGGGAGACAGTGATTTGATTTGGTGATTCGAATCACTGTCCTGAATCGATTTGGCTGAATCTGATTCAGAGATTCAGCCTTTGCCAAATCAACCAAATGTCCAAATTGAACAGGCCCCATCCCCTGCCCGCACTCCCAACCCCATCAATGGCTGCCCCCACCCAGCCCCAGTGTCCCCGCTTTAAAAAAAAAAAAAAAAACCCGGCACCCCCTGCCTCCCGCCGGGGGGGGG
>NW_005841998.1:2208708-2215382 GCF_000455745.1 Alligator sinensis | reverse complement strand
CCCCCTTCCCCCGCCCGGTTGCCCCCGCCTTTAAAAAAAAAAAAAAAAAAAGCCTCCACTCACCGGATGCTGCCAGCGGGGTGGGAGAGGGTGATCCCTGCTTCACTCTGCTGCCCCATGCTGTGTGGGGGGCTCTGCCATGAGCCCCTATCCCCCTTCTCTCCCAGCCCCCCCATTCTATAACAAATATACTGAGTTTGACTAGATATTTAGCTGAGTTTTATTCTGGATTGTAAATCATCACTAGCATGCTGGACCAAATTTAGCTGTATATCTAGATTATATATGTATATAGGGGCTGGGGGAGGGGAGAGGGGAAGGGGGTGCATGTGTATAGATATATGTGTGTGTGTGTGTGTGTATATATATAGATATATATAGATACAGATATAATATATCTATCTATATATACGGATATAAATGCATATCTAGATTAAATAACTAATGTTCAGTTAATTGCAATCATCTTTAGCACTATACATTTCTCTTTACTATGTAGACCCCTCCATATAAAAATGCTAGGGAATTTCTTTTTCTGCTGCATTCAGTAGAGCTTGACACGATGCAAGAGTGTGTCTTTGTTGTCAGTTTTAAAAACTGTATTATTTCAAAATGCATAAATTATCTTGCTCTGTTGGTAAGAGCTCAGATATAAAACCCTGATGATCTGTACAAGGGCCTAAAACAGGAAGTTATCATTATGTATAGGGTAAGGAAAGAGACCAGAAGAAAAAATAATGGGTTAAGTGTCCAAATATCTGTATGCTACTGGAAGAAGTGTGGAGTGCAGACAAAAGGCTTGGGTGCCTGGTCCCCCAAGAACTCTGGGGCTTTTCATCCCCTGCCCTGAAAGCCATTTAATTAGTTTTTCCTTCCTTCTATGAACCCTGTAGCTGCAAGATCCCAGACTCATTTTAGACTTTTTAACACATTTTGAGAAGGGAGAACTGAACATTTCAGTTGCAATTGCTGGCAGTGACATCTTCCTCTCTTTTGGGCTTCCAGCCAGTCTAGGTATTCCTCCCCTTCTGACAAGATGATGCCAAAAAAATGAAAGTGTTTAATTTTGTTCAATTACTGAATTTTGTTCAGTTTTTACTAAGAAGAGTAACTGATAATATGTCTAACAAAATTAGCACCAGAGATAATGGGTAAGAATTCAGACTACAATAGGAAAAGAACAGATTAGAGAGTATTTAGGTAAAATGTTTTAAAATCACCTGGGCCTGATAAAATTCACCCTAGAATACCTGCAGAACTGGTTGAAACAATCTCAGAGCTGATAATGATTATCTTTCAAAACTCTGTGGAAATAAGTGGAATTCCAGAAGACTGGAAAAGGACAAATATAGCATTTCTTTTCAAAACGGGAAGAAAAGAGTCAATTATTAGCCAGTCGGCCTAATTTTTTGAGAGATACTAAACAAATAAGCAACCAGTTTGAGAGCACCCTTAAGGTAACAAGTAAGTAACAGATAACATGGAATTGTCAAGAATGAACCATTTCAAAACAAACTAATTTCCTTCTATGAAAGGGCAACAGACCTTCTGGTTAGGACAAAAATAGTAGATGTGATAATATATTAACTTTAATAAGGGCTCTTTACACTGTCTTGCATCTCATAAACAAGTTTAGGGAATATGGTTACATGAAATTGCTTGAAGGTGGTTGTGCAACTGATTGCAAAACTGTACTGAAAGAGTATTTAACACTAGTTCACTGTCAAACTGGAAGGATGCATCAAGTGGTGTTCCACAGAGGTCTGTCCTAGTTCTGGTACAAATTCAGTGGTTTCATTAATGGACTTGGATATTGGAACAGAGATTACATATTAAATGTACTGATTTGATGGTGCTAAACTGGAAGGATGGTAAACTCTTTTGAGAACAGGATTAGAATGAGTATTAATCTTGACAAATTAGAGAGGTAGTCTGAAATAAATAAGATGCAGTTCAATAAGGACAAGTGCTAAGTGCTATACTTAAGTTGGAGAATTCAGCTGCACAGATACAGGATGGAGGAGGACTAGATGGGCAGCAGTTTTGTATCTACAGTTTTGTAAACTTGGGTTTATAATACATCACAAATTGAACATGAGTTGTAAAGGGTTGTGTTTTTTTGTGTGCAATATCTTTTATTGGACCCACTGTATCAACATCTCCCACAATGATAAGCTTTCAGATCAAACTGTTCTTCCACAGATCTTACTGGGTAGCTTGTGGCCAAATGTTTATCTTACTGCTCTATAAATGAGTTCAGTGCATTTTGAGTCAGGTTCTAAACTTTTAATTGCATCATTCAGCACTGCATTAATGTCGGTAGATGAATATAGCTACTTATGCGGTCACTTTTACCAATAATGGCTTTCTTCTATGTACCTTTTTAGTATTTTTCCTTCAGCCTCTCAGTTAGACCTGTTTTTCCCCTTTGTTTTTTTATTCTGTTCACTACTTTGGTTTAGAAACTCCAAAAGTACTTAAATGAACAGATAATATTGCCACTCTATCTATTACGGCCCCGGCACATGTTTAAATTAAAGGTGGATAGAAACCAACTACAGAGTTGTTACATGCTTTCAACCCCTTACTTGTACCTGAGTGGCTCTTTTTATAGGTGGATAGACACTTTTATGGCATGATAATTTGCATGTGTGGCTGGGCTAAATTTATTGTGCAGTTAACTAGTTAATTGTGTGATAATTATTTCCCATGTGTGGCTGGCCTTATTTTACACATGTGGTTGATCTAAATTTATTATGTAACTAAACCCCTGGCACACACTACAATGTATGCCATGTGTGGCAGGGGCCTTAGGCTGCAGACAGACATGCTTTGTAGCACTACAAGTGGTATTGCACAGTGTAATTCTGAAAGTATATAGTGCAAGGAGGAACACACAGCCCTCTAGCTGGAGTGCTATAAAGTTGCTGTAAAGATGTACTCTCCATCCAAGGGGGACAGTAAGGGGTTGAAGAATGGGAAGAATGGGTGACTGTGGGATGCTATGGGGAGCAAGAAGTACCCTGTAGCACTACATGCTACATTTGGGGCTGTAACACATGCTACAGAGAAGTTTCTTTTTCTTTTGGGAACGTTTCTATAGCATTTCTGCTGTTTTTTGGCAAGACAGGACGAGCTCATGTCTGTACACCTGCTTTTTAGAGAACTACAAGGACATATATAGCACTACAAACATAACATCTGTCCACAATCTTAGTGGTATGATATTTTTTGTGCTTTCCTCTGTATGAAATTAGTACTTATTTGGAACTCTTTGTGAAGTCTAATTGGCCAGATTCCACTAAATCTGTAGGCTGAACTAGGACAGGAAATGAAGGAAATTGCTAATGATAGATGAAACTTCCTTAAATCTTAAAAAGATCACAAGTTCCACACTTCTCTAGAAGAATGTATTGGAAGTATTCTGCAAGCTTTGTCTTGAGCATTTCAGGGAGAGCCTCTTAAAGTGCTATGTAGTACTTGGGATTAACTGAGAATCCCATTCAGTTTCCTAGTATAGAAAACGATTAGTTTTTTACCAGAATGCTGAAGGCTCCAGAATACAGTCTTAAAAATCAGTTTTAATTCAACTTTATGCTATTCACTACTGTCAACTGTTGCAGTTGACTGAAGTGCTACAGTGATGAATCAAGATAAGACAAAGAATGCAGCAGCAGCAGCAATCCCTTGCAGTTGAGATGATTGTCTTACATGATTGTATGGGTGACTGGTGCCTCCTGAGTTTGGAGGGGGCACCAGATCACCGAATGGGGGGGTCCCCAGTGGCCGATTGCCGACCAGGGGAGGAGGGGGTTCCCACAGTGGCTGATCACCGAGCACTTCCACCAGCACTTCCAGTCTCATTGCTGGCATTTCCAGGGGGTGCATGTGCAACTGCATGTGCCCTCTATGCGTTGCCAATGCATGGTTGCTTTACATCTGAAGATGGCTGACCAGGCTGATCTGAGATAGCCAGACTCTTGCAACTTAGGCACATGTTTCCATGTGGGGTGGGTGGCACTAGATTCTTGATTTGGTTCACAACATGCTGTTTCTAGCGTTTCCTGTTGTCATGATAAGGTTTCAAGGTACTGAAATCCTTGCAGCAGACTCTTCCTGCTGGGTGGTGCTTGAGCGATAATCTCCAATAAATTGATGATATTGCATTTTTTCAAATTGACCTTGAGGATGTCCTTGAAGTGCTCTTTCTGCCCTCCTCTTGAGCATACACCCTGACTGATCTGGGAGCGTAAAACTTGATTCAGAAGTCTGGAGTCAGACATCCAGATGATGTTGCTGGCCCAGCGAAATTGATATCAGATGATCATTGCCTCGATGCTCCTGGTGTTGGCTTGTGAGAGGATGCTAATATTGGTGTACCTATCTCCCACTGGACTTGAAGGATCTTCCACAGGCAGTGTTGGTGGTACTTCTCCAGAGACTTGAAGTGTCTCCTGTACATTGTCCACTTCTTAGTTCTGTACAGTAAGATGGGGATCACAACTGCTTGATAAACCATGAGCTTGGTTTTGGATCCGATGTTACAATCTTCAAACACCTGTTTCTTCAGGCATCAAAAGGCTGCACTTGCATTTTTAAGGCAGTGTTGGATTTCTTTGTTGATGTCAACCTTCTGCAAGAGATGACTTCCAAGGTACGGGAAATATTGAACATTCTACAAGAACGCATACATGTGCTAAATGGAAATATATATCAGGATATTAGAGCTGTGCAAAACAGCACTGTTTCGTTTTGACTTCCGTTTTGCCATTTCAAAGGGACAGTGTTTAGTTTCAGTTTGTTTCGAAGCACTGTTCCATTTCGTTTCATCGAAACTGTTTTGCTGTTTTGACGTGTTTCAACTTTTCACCCATAGGCTATAAATGGGGAATCATGAAAATGCCTATAACTTTGTAATTTCTTGCCTGATTCAGATGAAAATTGCAGGGATGGTAGCCCCTGCTAAGGGCATGAAGCTTTCCAAGTTTCAAGGAGGGGGTTCTGGGAAACTGCACCTTAAACTGCTGATAAGCAAAACTCATATCATTTGCTGGCAGCAGCAGCCTGCTATCCTGTGTGCAGAGCTGGGGGCCTGCGCCTCCCAGGAGGGCTGCGGGGCTGTGGCAGACTCCTGCCGAGGGGGTCGCGGGCCCCTGGATCTGCTTGTGGGATGACAGCAAGCTGCTGCTGCTGGTTAGGATCGGTACTGGGCGCAGCCCGTGCTGAGCTCCAGAAAGCCTGGTGCTGCCACTGACCCCAGCTGGCAGCTGCAGCCTGCTGTCATCCCATGAGCAGATCTGGGGGCTGTCATCCCGTGCACAGATCCAGGGGCCCATGCTACAGCAAGCCTGGCTTCGAAACTTGAAATATTTTGAAACTGTTCATGTGCCCTTGTTTCATTTCGAAGCTGTTTCATTTTGATTTCGCTATTTTGAGCTCAAAATGTGTCAAAACAGCTTCAAAATGAAACACCCATCAAAATTTTGCACAGCCCTACAGGATATGCTGCCAAGAGGTTTTAGAGTTGATATAAAAAGTCTATGTAAAATGGAGTATAGTAGAACAAACAAGGTATAACCATTTTGCAAAATTGGGTAGAAACACAATTTTGAGGAATATTCTTGGAGTTTTTTTCTTTTTTTTTTTTAACATTAGATTTTTGAAGTTCTGTCCTTTCTTCTCTGTTTGAAGCATATGAATAGAGGGGTAAGAGAAGCAGTCAGACATCAATGGGTACAACAGTGTAAAAAAAGGGTGAGCAAAGATCCTGGCCCAAAGTGCAGAGGTGGGAATTGGGATACTTGAGAGATGTGGAAATGAAAGGAAGGCGTCCTGGAAAAAATTGCTTGTGTGAGAGAATACTAGAGGAAAAGGGAGAGAGGAAAAGAGAGAAAAATGATCTAGTGAGGAAATGATCAAAGAACAGCCAGTAAAGGCTAAAAGGAATGGAGGAAAGAGACCAAATGAGGAGAGGGAAGCCATGAGCCAAAGGACAATTTGGTTTATCTATAAGAAACTTATTAAAGAAGCAAAGATGAGGAGACTTAATGGAGGCATGGTTTACTCTGAGGAAATAAAGGTAGTGCTGCTTAAAAACAAGTTACAAAGGAAACCTTCCAGAAAGCACTTTGTTACATTAGATCTACCACTGTCTGCAGTAGAGGTCCTTGTCTTTAAAACTTTTGTTCAGTAGGAAATAAAAATATTTCCATTTGCTTGTAGCTGAATGGAAATACGACAGCCATAAAGCATTCCCCATAGACTTTTCTTTTACTGTAGAAAGAGAATTTTAGCCCCCACTTCCATAGTCTTAGTGAGTCCTGTGCAGTCAAACAAATATGGTTTCACTGCATAAGAAGAGAGAGAATAATGTGTGGGATAGCTGCATTCAAGGGTGGTATCAGAGAACCAGTGCTGTTTGGTGTTCCTTTTTGCCATGTGGGGATGGAGGTATTGGCTGCTTCATCCAATGTGCTGATATAGTTGGCTTCTCAGCTGCTCTGGATTAAAGGAAGAAAATATTCCTTTCTTACATGTCTCCCTTGACCCTGGCCAGGCTTCTTAGGCAGTGCTACTGAGTTCGCAATTTGTTCCTAAAAGCCTGGAGGTAATGCTGCTTACCCAAAAGTATGTCACCAAAAACCAGCTTCTGACTGGTAAGTCTGTTGCGCGGG
>NW_005841998.1:2200816-2208695 GCF_000455745.1 Alligator sinensis | reverse complement strand
GGGGGGGAGGGAGAGAAGAGACAGGGGGGTGGCCAATTGAGGCTTCTGCAGTGAAGGAGTGGAGATGGGGCAGGCACTGCCCAGCCAGGGTGGGGCGTGGGATAGAGCTGTGTGAGGCTTGTCTGGGGGGTGTGGGGAGGAGAGTGGATCCCGCTGCTACATGTATCTCTGGGGGAGCCATGCAGGGCATATGCCCCGATGTGGCTGTAGCCCCCATACTCCCTCTTCCAGCGCCACCACTGCCTGCCCCAAGCACATCCTGGTCCAGTGCCCTGGCAGGGAAGAGCCCAGCGCTGCCTCTGGAGCCAGCTTGCAGCAGCAGCCTGCCTTTGCCCTGCACACAGATACGCGGGGCACATGCCTCCCCCATGGCTCCCCCGGTGGTGTGTGTAGTGGTGGGATCCATACCCCCCTCCGTGCCTCTTGGAGGTGCCACTCGCAGCTCTGTCCTGTGCCCTGCACTGCACCAGCTGGGCAGTGCCTGCCCCAGACCCACTCCCTCCCTCACTGGGGCCTCAGTCTGCCTCCCATGCACCTTCCTTTCCCCTGCCCCTTCCCCCCACAACACTTACCAGGCACACGCTGCTCTCCAAGCTGCCGGGCTGCATATTGGAAATCAGAGTGGTATTGGCCGATATGGCTCATTAATAATCGGCCCTCAGTATTGGCCCAAAAAACTTTTGTCAGTACACCCCTAGAAAGTATGGGTCTGGAGATGCTAGGAAAACAGTGACCTGTGAGCCATTGTATTTCTGAAGAATATACTCTGAATGCTCAAGGAAATGTATTTATATTACTATTATATTATTATTATTAAAGTATATATATCTATTATATAAATACATATTTTAATTTAAATCATTCCACTGAAATGACATTAGGAATATTTTTCTCCTAACCTTTTTAGGGTATTGAGTAATGCAAGTATGTATAGCCCATAACATTAGATTAAAAGAGGGAAGTCTTTACAATATCATTGTAGTGGAGCTTTCCTTTATTTTTTTTCCATATGCCTCTAACTGTCTCTAATTATTAGTAAAGTTTAAAATGATGATATAGAAAACAGGAAATTTCATATAAAGAAACATACCTTAAAGCCAATATGGAAATGGGTTCTCCTGCATAATTAATTGCACTACTAATAGGAGTAACAGCATACAGGATCAGGCATTTAATAGGAGTAGGTAGAAATTAATGAAGTTGCACATGTGTCAGCAGCCTCTGGCCCACAGAGCCTTTGGATCCAGCCTGTGGAGCCGTAGCTTCAGTGGTATTCAGTGGCGAGGGACATCCAGTGTCATTCCACAGCCAGGTGCAAGGGGCTTTGGCAGAGGGGGAGTGCTGCCTGTGTTACTCTATGGAAGGTAGAAGTGAGTGAGTCCTAGTGCCTACCTGCCTCTTACTCAAATAGAGTCATGCTACCCTACTGCCAGAAAATGTTACTGATCCCTGAAGGTAGTATTGCATGTCCCATTCCCACAAAGCCTTAAGCATGTGTAAGACCTAGGGTAATCAGTGGGAATACTTATTTGCTTAAAATTAACTATCTGTAAGTCTTTGTTGTGTTAGTTAGAGCTTTAGGGCTATACTATGCTTTGTTTTATATCCTGTGGGTGAAATCCAGATAACATTTATTCAGTGCAGAACTCCCATCTACTCCATGGGACCAGGGTTTCACACTGCATACACTCCTCTGATATCTAGGAAGTCTACAGAGTGTGAATGAGGTCAGGATTTTGTTCTTAATGTGTTACTCTGATTTGACCATCTGCGTTTGTTTTGTTTTTACAAAAAAAAAAAAGAAAAAAAAATCAAAAGGAAAAGATTAAGTAATTTCTACACAGCAAAGTAGCCTTTAAAAATGTATTTATATTAAAATATAGTTTTATTTAGTTGGAAAATCACTTCCAGATGGTGAAGTGCCTGCCAAAACAGTCATATCATTACGTTAAAAAATTTGCAAATTGTCCTTAAAAATAAAAATATTTATTTAATTTATGTTAACTAATAGATCAACAACACTTTTTTATATTGTAAGAACAGTGACCGTACTTGAGACAAAGGTGTAATGTAGTTAACATTGCATTGGCAGAAAAGGGAAGGTCTCATGCTGTGTGTTAGATTTTTTTATAGAAGTCATGTATACAAGACCCTGCTACTTGTAATATATGTTAGCAGTTTCATTCAATAATACCTGCTCTTTGAACTCTAGATGGAGCTGTTAGTTTTACAGATATTTATACTTTTCAAATTGAAATGCTTTATGTGAAACAAGACTATTTTTAGATCAATCTGGTAGAGTTCTATCATTCTTTTCATTATAGTCTTCATTTTTACTATAATCTATGGTCTTGTTCCCCCAGCCTGTTACACATCCACACAGATAGCATCCCATGACCCCTAGACACTAAAATCTTCATTTCACAGTTTTCACTTGTTGTTGAGCTAGGGGAACGGGATTTGTTAAGGTCACTCTCAAAACTCAGGCCTCTAAACAGTGTGACTTGGAGGGAATGGTATGAAGTTTTAAGGTAAACTGATCCAAATAAAATAAAAATTTCTATTGTTCCTGTGCATAAATGAGAGTGATACAAGTGCAAGCTTTAGTCTTTGCAGTATTGTGATCCTCCTCCTTATTAATAAAATGAAGCTAAGTCTTTGTAGACATTCTAGTTGTTGCCATGATTTTTGTCTGTTGATTGTTGTAATGATTGCATTATATTCGTTTACAGAAAAGGAGTTAAGACTTCCATGCATGGATAACAACATTTAGAATTTATTTCAAATTATAACTACTTGTTAAATAGGTTAAAAGAATTGACATGATACTAAGAAGTAATACCCAATGGAAATTTCAAAGTAGAAACTTCTGTTAACTGCAGTATATTGAAGTAGTTTTCTCTTTTTTTAGAGAAGTGAATTTTATCAACTATAATATTCCCAGTCTCTAAAACTGTGGATTTTTTAAAGCTAAAAATTGGGCAAACTGAAGTCACAATTATTTCACTCCTTAGTATTTTTATCACAAATATTTTTTACTATTAAGAGAAAAGAATATAAGGTATATGCCAATTGCAAATACAGACAATGTAGGAGCTACTTTAAATCAAATCTTAATGTGCATCTTTATCAGCAGTTGTCTAGGATTTACCTTGGTTTCAGTGTTTCCAAAAAAAGGCAGAGAGCTTCAAGGTAAAAAATATGTGGCTCCCTTTTTTTGGTCTTCATTTAGCTAAATGTTAATTAGTGTAAATATCTCATATTTGAAATGCAGAATGATATTGACAGATATATTTTGTGTATGTGGAGGAGGACAAATGTGTATGTATTCAAGGCCAGAAAGGACAATGTTGCAAGCTGAGGTGTAATGAGGAGCAGAATTCTGAGAACAGAAAGACAAGAATTAGTTTTAGAGATGCTGAGGAAAAGCAAAAGCATTTGGAAATAATCTGAATGTGTTTACATTTGTCTTTAATTTTTCTTCTACCTTGTCATGTAAACTTTGAGGAGCATAGCATAATGCCAGCATTAACAGAAGTGATTGAAAAGGGAGGAATGGAGAAGACAGAGGAAAGAGAAAGATCCACAGAAAGAGATATTGGAGGAGAACTAGCAACAGATAGTATGTGTTAACAGTGAGAATGGGCTGTCAAGGTGGAAGGAATGAGCTATAGGTTCAAAAGTAGCAAATTTAGCAAGGAAGCAACCATTACACCATCTTTGTAAAAGAAATTTCAAGTAGATTGTAGGAAACAATTGCACAAGTTTGCAACTGTAACTGTGCAACTGTCTTTAAAAAAAAGGTTTTAGTAATTACAAGAACATGATAAAAATACTCCAGAACAGTTTCATGAAAAGGTTTGATATTAACTGTTGCTTGCTTACCTGTATACAGGGGACCATCTCTCTACTGTTTTTTATACCCTAGTCAAAAAAGGGATGGACTGCAATGAAAATAAGATTATTTCTACATGAATGCAGAAACATGCAGTATAGCAAGCTGAAAAATTCATTTTCTGAGGTCTGGACCTCTGTGGCACAAAATGGAGAACAGGAAAACAGCCTTTTGTTCCTGGTGCAACTTCACTGATCCTGGAAGTTACACTAAGGGTAAATTTGGTTGAATAAACTAAATTGAAGCTTAATCTAAAAGTGAGTGTAGAAATGGTGTTGTGGAGTTTCATGTTTGTAACGTTTTTGTGATTCCACAGAAAAACTGCTAAACTCAAGTCAGGCTGAGGTCTGCCAGACTGGATTCTGTCTTTCACATGGACCTGGTCCTTACTGGGAAATTAAGTTAAAATACCACCCTGACTTCAGCGTAAACTACCACGATGTTAACCACTGAATAAGGGATTGCCATGTTACATATCATGTTAAGTGATCACATCTAACAAACACAGCATTAAAAGTAAAGCTTCTGCCTTTACATTCTTCTCAGGGTCATATTCTAATACAATGGAATGTTTCAAGTTAGACAAACCCACAGATCACTACTTTATAAAAAGCCTTATAGGGTAAATTGCAATTCACTGCCCTAAGTTGGGTTGCTAGAAATAGGTTGTTCTTACAAGTAAAATTTAGTAAACAGTTGTGATGATGATTTAAAAGAATGAATAGAATCAAGGTCACTGCTTCTTAGCTATTTTCACTTACAGAACCAACAGAAGGAAGCATTAAAAAGGCTTATTTTTGTTGGTTTGCTACACTGATATGACTTTAAACACAAATAAGCAGCAGATCTGATGTACTGAAAGGTACACATCGTATATAGCCACTTGTCAGAGTAAAAGCATACTTTTAAACTAAAAAGGTAGCAAAGTAGCTGTACTTGGCTAAAAGAAAAGTCTGTGGTGCTTACAGAAAATCTGGAGTATATTCAATAATACTTTTTATTATTGTACTATTGTTTTTAGTATTCTATGGTAGTGCCTCCTGGTTCTAACTTGAAGTCTTCTTGTCTAGGTCACAATTCTAATATTATAATAAGCCTAAGTCTGTCTGTCTGCCTGTAACACTTTATTCACACTCTGATTGGCTGACGGAAACAGCTGTGGGGGAGCGCCACCATGATTCTGAATCCGCGCTAAGGACTGGACAGAGGGTGGCAGAGCTGAGGTCAGCAGTGCTGGCCTCGGCTCCCCCACCCTGCTCCCTGCAAGAGGCAGAACAGCAGCAGCATGGGGCGTAAGGTGGTTGCGCTCCATCCCATCCCCCTCCCCTCCTGTCATTCTTGATGGGCAATTGGCTAGTACACAGATAAAAATGACAGTTCCTACCCCAGAGTGTTCACTGTCAAAATCAGAAGGACAATGAGTTAGCTGAGAGAGAAGTGAAGAAACACATCCAAATTCACACAGCAGGTCAGTCACAGAGCCAGCACTAGAACTTGGGTCTGCTTATTCCCACCCCTTACTGATCACCTAGACCAGGGGTGGGCAATTATTTGGGCCTGCAAGCCACATAGGACATTTTGAGCTGTTGTGGGGCAGGTCACCACCTCTCACCCCGCCCCTCCCACAGCAACTCGCCAAAACTCCCTATGTGGGATGGGGCCGTGGGTGGGGAGCAGTGTTTGGGAGTGGGACAGGTGGGTGAGATTGGAACCATGGGGCTGGGTCATGGGGCAGTGACAGTGCAGGGCTGGGACTTGGGACAGAGCCACAGTCCACTGCCGCACTCCCCTGCGATGGGCATGAGTCCCACAGGCAGGGGTGTGCAGAAAGTGGATTGTGCCTCCGGGAGCTAGAGCTGGAGCCCTATGCACTGGAGCAGGAGCTGCCCAGCTGCACCTTCCCTCCCGCCTGCCCAGCGCAACAGGGGCAGGAGCAGGCAGAGGAGTCAGCACTGGAGGTGAGTGGCACCAAGCAGCATGCAGGCGGCTGCAGCTACACTGGGAACAGCACCACTGGAAGCTGTGCGCTGGTTAGGGCCGGGGCCAGCAGGCAGCGGCAGGAGTGCAGCGCTGGCTGCCCCAGGTGGGGCTTGGCCCCATGTGGAGCATTGTAGGGGCAACCATGGGCCAGATCCAGTCATTTGGCAGGTGCCCCATGCAGGCTGGATCCACTCAGTTTGTGGGCCGGATCCAGCCTGTGGGCTGTATTTTGCCCACCTCTGCCCTAGACTGTGCTGCCTGTTACTGTTGTTTTCTGTAGTTTAACATTATTGTTTTCTTAAACATGGATCTGTTTCAACTCTAATTGTGAGTATGTAATTACTCTCACAGTTAACTAAATGACACTGTTTTCCCATGTCACTGTTTCTTACACCAATGAAAAAAAAAAGATAGTATATTGCTCTAGTCAATCTGGTGATTTCTTACAGCATAGCAATGTGAATTTGTAGCTCAGTAAAATTGGTATTCTGTACTTAGTAATCTTATTAAAAATATTTCATTGCTTTATTTCTGTATTTACATGTTATTTAATGGTAACATTTTAACATCTTTTGATACAAACACAGGCTAAAACCAGTTTAAATGGTCTTTATGTCAATGATTGGCTTACATAATAAAGCCTTATAATTAGGAACCTTCAAATACTATATTATTAGATCTCATCTGTGACAGGGTGCCTAAAGCACTCTGCTATGAGCAGGGCCAGAAAAAAGAAAAAGAGAAAAACTTACCCCATGGAGATGGAGGAGCTGCGGCAAACCCTGCCGCGGTCAGGACGAGTCAAGGAGCTGGCTGGGGCCTCCGCAGATCAAAGGCTGCTGCAGCACACTCAGCCACACCGAAAAAGAAAAGTGGCGCGGGAAAAGAACAAAAGAAAAGGGAAAGTACACCACCGGTACTCCCCTGCGATGGGAACAGCTGGATCAGGCAGGCACGCAATAGGGAACTCCCACGATGGACCCAGCTGGAGAGTGGGAGTTTTAAGGGTCACCAAGGGAGCATCCTGAGAGGAGACAGAAGGAGAAAGAAATCTGAGAAGAGAAGGGGAGAAGCCCAGCAAAAAAAGAAGAACGCAAAGAGGGCCAGAAGGTAAGCACCGGCCCCGTGACTTACCCTACAAGGTCCAACCAAGAATTGGAAATGACAAGGAGGCTTGAGGAGTCAGTTGGTCCGATTTTGGGGGGGTGAAGGGAACCACTCCAGGGACCTAAAAGAAAAAGAAGGCGGGGGCAACTTTACTCCCTCAGAAGAGAGAGGAGAAGAGAGAGAGGACCCTGGGCATGAGAGAGTGACAAAGAGAGAACCAGAGATATAGGTAGCTGTCTTGGGCCCTGTGCAGGGAAGAACAGGACAAGCAGGCACTTAGGCGGAGACCTTAGTTAAGATCCTTCAGGTTAAGATAGTAAAGAACTGTAGCAGCAATCAACATCGCCTGAAACATCAAGTGTCGTGAGGACAGGGGATGGGCATGGTGGAGCCCTGCAAAGAGCCGCAGAAACTCTTAGTCCATAACTGATCTCAGTTGCCTCCTGGTAGTGTCTAGACTTATCTCCCAGAACATTGAAGGTGTGACAGGTGATCTACAGCTGCAAGATACTGCTGTTCCAACTGGGAGGTGACACAACTCCAGGCGGCATGGGAAGCCCCCTTTACGCCATCCCTAACATTTTTTGCTCTTAAGCTGTTTAGAAATACCAGAAGCTAAACAAACAATTTCATTTTTCAAATTTTTTTACCTTTTTTTTTTTTTTTTTTAAATCATGGATTTTATAATGTGTTCCCACTGGTATACTAAGGTGTTGATAAGTTCTAATCTTAGTGTAATGCAGTTTTTACATCTTTTCCAAGTTCTTTAGAAAAGTCTTGCCCACCTTGAAAAGGTTCTCATCATCCTACCATATTTGTAATCTTTTTCCATCTCTTTTCTTGGGGTCAGTTCTTTATCCACTTCAGCAAGGAATTCATGTTCTTTTATAGCAGGAA
>NW_005841998.1:2164826-2200782 GCF_000455745.1 Alligator sinensis | reverse complement strand
GCAGGAATGAATGATTAATGGCTGGAAACTGAAGCTAGATGAATTCAGACTAAAATCAAGATGCAAATTTTTAACAGTGAAAATAACTAAGTTTTGGAACTGCTTACCTAAGGTTGTGGTGGATTCTACACTGGAAATTTTTAAATCAAGAGTGGGCATCTTTTAATTCTTATTTGAACTAGCGCATACCTTTTTAATTCAGGGGAGTCCTATGGCCTTCACCATAAAGGAGGTCACTCTAAATCATCATAATGGTCCTTTTTAGCATTACATTCTGTGAAATAGTTTCATCTCTTTCACTTTATTCTAACATTTATTGTAATAGGAGGAAGTTAGGAATTTTGAGGCTTTCTAATGGTAATAAAGTGAACCTAGGTATCATGGCTCAGATTACAGAAGATATATAATTCAATCAAGATATTTATTCTAGGGGAGAAAGGGAAGTTGTTCCTGGATGTAAATAGTCTACCTACATGCAAACGTCAAAGCTTAGGTAATGACTCAAATTATAATCATCAGTCAAATTCAGCATCCTTTGGTTCATGTATATGGACAAAAGCCAAAATATAGGGTGGCATGGGGAGCAATAACCATTTCATTTCTTCTATACTGTTGCTTACCTAATACGGGGTGGCAACATCCCTAGCTAGTGTAACTTGTTTTCCTCCTTCTTATGAATATTTAGTTAGAAATAGTTATATAATTTCTTCTATCGAGATTAAATTTAATAAATATAAATGATACTTTTGCAGGGAGTCCAGGAAAGTTCCTTTGTTTTAGCATTGGCTCTTTTCCCCCTCTCCTTTCCCTTTGGTTTTGAAAACAAAATGCATGAAAGCATGAATCTCTGAGGATTTAAAAACTGTCATCTGTCCGTGACTTTTTCCTTTGAATGACAGCTACAACATCTGTATTTTATAAGGGTATACATGTTTTTCCTGAAGTGTTACATATAATCCTTTTAACAAATGTTGAAAAACAGAGGAAGAGACACCTCAATTTTTTTCTTATGGATCCAAGGAAATTGATAAGCAGCTCTCAGCATAAATGGTACTTACTTTCTCTTAGATGTTCATTAAGTGCACACATTTCCTATTTGAAACTCATCCAAAACATTATTAGTACAGGGTACTTCGCTTCAGTTTTTTGATTTTGCCCCATGTACATTTACAGAGATCCCAGCAGTATATCAATGATGGTGGTGTATCAATAGGAAATAATAGTAGTCTTGTATATATGTTTGGATGATCCTTTGGTTAATCAGTTGATTGGTATAGAATTTATTATATCAGTTTCAGAAATACAACAGTGACCACACTGATTTCCTCAAATGTGCTTATTGTCTAGCTATCCATCTTTATGCTTACCTCTGATGCAAGACCGTCTGACTCAGATTAAGGGAATAAGGGAATGATGCATTATCAGAGTCTTCCTATCTGTAGCTGATAGCACAGAATTACTTAGAAAAGTCACATTTGTTACTGCGGTCAATCCATTTTATTCTGTAGTAGGAAGGAATATCTAAGAAAGACCTCTATTTCTAAAAGCATTTTTTTTAACATGATTTAATCAATATCAAATTTTTCTTCTTCAGGCAACACTACCAAGCTATTAGCACCTGTAAGTACTTTCCAATTCTGCAGTCTCACAGTCAGTCACAGCTAGAGGACTTATAAGCAGGGATCTGAGTTTTCTGATTCCCATGGAAAAACGGCGTAAACTGCAGATTTTATCTGTTACTAGAGACAAACGCGGATTTCCCATTTTACAAGAGAAACCCATGGTTTTTGCCATTTTGCAGTGAGTTCCCTGTAGGCTGGCAGAGTTCCAGCCTGGAGGGAGTGGGAGAAAGGTGGAGAAACAGGGCTGCCATGTGTATGGACATGCACGTGGCCTGAGGCAGCCTGCAGAGCAGCTCCAGCAAGTAAGTTGGGGAGAGGGAGCTGGGCAGGTCTGAGGCTGCTGCCCAGCTGAATGGGGCTTGGGGCCCAGGGCTGCAATGTGCAGCTGCAGGGCCCCAGCGGGGAGCAGGATGGGGCCACAGGTGACTCATCCAGGGGAGGGAGAGGGCCAGCTCCCCGCTGCCACGTGCACTCTTGGGGAGCAGTGGGGACCTGCACCCTCGAGATTTGTACCCGGGGTAGGCACAGGCTGTGGACTTGGGCTTCTGCCCTGCTTCCTGGTACCTCTGCAACCTGTCAGGCACGACCTGGCACTACTGGGGACAGCAGGGCTCCACGGGGATCTCCCCCCCTGCTGCCCTGGCAATACGCCTCCAGTGCCTGCCGCTGCTTTGAGGGGCACAGCCCTGTGCTGCTGGCCTCACTGCAGCCCCGCATGCAGGAGGCACGTTGTCAGGGCAGCGAGGGGCAAGCCACACTGAGATCCCCACGTGGCCCCGCTGTTGTTTGCCACACTGGCTCGTGCCTGCCAAACAAGACCCCAAGGGAGGGAAGCAGGGCAGCAGGAAACAGCAGAGCCACGCAGAGAAGCTTTTAGCCACTGTTCCATGTCCCCCTGCTTCTCTCCCCCAGGGCCTCCAGAGCCTGGCGGGCACAACCACCAGGCTCTGGAGGCTGCAGGGGGAAGAAATGGTGGGAGTTCAAGCCTGCAGCCTGCGCCTGCCCTGTGTACAGATCTGGGGGGCATGGGTCCCCCCTCCACTCAGGGAGTGCATGCAGTGGCAGGGAGCTGGCCCACTTGAGCCCACAGCAGGAGGGAGCAGGGGTAGGGGGCTGCAGACCCAGGTCTATAGCCTTGGCAGCTAGGGGCCACCTTCAGCAAAGCTGGGGGAGCAGGGGCTGCGGGTTGGGGGCGAGGGGCACCAGCAAAGCTGTGGGGGCTGTGGGGGGGGAGTGAGGGGCCCCAGCAGGGCTGGGAGATGTGGTGGGGGACTTGAATTTTAATCACGGATTTTGGTTTTTTATCAGAGAATTTGGTATTTTGTTTATCAGGGAAATCACATAAGTACTGAAACTACACTTACCTTGGCATCTCAGTCCAGAACCTATGTGCCTAAGAAAACTTTTGTTTCTGGCCATGTGTTCATTTCTCCACTTGTTTATAAAAGTGTCCTCCTCTGTGGCTATTGTATATGTTAGGAGGGTTGTGTTTCTGCCATTTTCTTCATGACAAGTTTCCCTTAGGATTAGTGGTGATGTGTAGGGGTGCATGTGCACCCCCTGAGAGCACCGGTGCATCCTCTGTCACGCTGCACTCCCTGTTTAGCCAGCAGGCAGGGGGGCAGGCAGGAGCACCAGTGCCGCGCCGCGCCCCCCCCAGCTGAGGAGCAGGGCCACCAGCAAAAGTGGCTGCGCAGCTTCCAGAAGTGGCTACGGGACTTCCGGAAGCAGTATGGCTGCTTTTTGGTGAGTGAAATTGGCCCTGGCCAGTGAGATGGGCCGCTGGGGGACCCTCTCCACCCCTGCCTCTGACCAGTGTCAAGGGAGCATGTGCCCCCCTGACTCAAAAGGCACCAGTCACCCATGCTTAGGATCCACCCAAAAATTTTACACTAGATAGTTTGAATTTCATATTAACCAAGTTATTCAGTTACCCATATTTTTCCTCAAATGAAGGCAACCCGTTATTTCTTAGATGAATGGTTCCAAGTCTTTATGGGACATTATCCTTTTTCTGGGTATCATACTCCAACTTCCTGCAGTCTCACTGTTGGGGATATCCTCATTTTTAATCGAAGTCTCTCCAGCATAATTTAACGTCTGTGGGGTTTGCAACCCTTTGTGTAAGGGTTATAACCCATTTGAGGTCACAGTCTGTTGCCCTGATATGTTAGAACAGCCTTACCCTTGTAATTGTACAGAACAAAATCCTTTAGTGCACAGTGCCTTTCAAAATGGGGCTGCAATATGCATTGTAGCATGTAGGCTCAAAAACCATAGTAGTAAGCAAGCATGAGCAAAGATCTCCAAGTGGTACAACACATTTACTGTTTGGTTTTGCACAAATCACCTCGTCACTGTGCTTCCATTTCTGTCTTTAAAATGAGATAAGGATGTTGCAAAGCCTTATTAATTTGTAAAGTGCTTTGTGGTCCACAGTTGAGAAATGTTACAGAATTATGAACTGTTATTGCCCGCTGATAATAGTAATGACCAACTGAATGGATAATATTCAATTTTACCTTCTGTACTGTAGAGCTAATATCAAGTAGGGTTGCAGAGCTGCATCAGCCTATGCAGTAAACAGAAGCTAATATAGCTGCTATCTGAAAAGTAGATTTAGAATTCTTAGCTTATTAGAAGGACAAACATTTTTCTTTAAACCACACTGAACATCAGCTCTTCTTTCAGATGTCAGTAAATCTTAACTAAATCCTAAGAATAGGGTTAAGAACAAGATAATCCCTTTCTTTTTAATAATGACATGTTTTGTTGAGTTTTCTTGGGTGGGGGTGACTTTCCAAGGTACACATACCAGTTAGTCGTCTAAGTCCTATTGAATAATTTAAGCCCTTTGAAAAAAAATCTTCATTCTAGCTGATACATTGTTGGAATCCAGTGTAATTCTTATCTCCAATATTTTCAAAACATTGTGGAACTAACTAGTCAGATGTGCTGTTAGTGCTAACATAGCAGGATGTAGACTAGTTCAAGGCCCTTGTTGTTTTTGCTTATAGAAACAGATTTTTTCAGAAATCTGTAATGTAACAATATATTTTTTGCCTGACTAGTAGTTGGCAAAATTTTATTTTAATTCTCTTTATAAAGGACTCCTTCTTAACCAAATTCCTAACCAGATAGATGGATTGGACAGTAGTCAGACTAGTAACTCTCCCCGTTAGAAAAAAAGAAATCTTAGAAATTTATGGATCTCATCCTTGATAAAGCTACAAGGATGTTCAAAATACCAAATAAAATGAATAGATATATTAATGTGAAGTTCTAAAAATGGTTCATTTAATCAAATATCCATTACTCAGTTGTCAAGATGACTGAGTTACAACTTAATAAGTACCAGGAGCTACTATACACATACCATCTTTACAGAGCAACTGGGCTTTTTTACTCACTCATAGCTCCTCGGTGTGCCATTTCCGCAGAGTGATGTGGCATACTCTTCACTCCTTCCCAGCTTCTGACCATGACAGGGCTGTGCATGCACCATTCCCACAGCATGATTGAGAATACATCTGCCAGCCGAGGGACACAGGGATAAAGCTGGATTTTCCACATAACACCAGTTCTAGGAGAGGATGAGGCAGGACACTGAATCTGAGAGCAGCATGCCTATCTCCCTGTGGTATCAATTATGTCACTTCTTGCATCTAGGCAGAGTACAGGAGAAAGTAAGAGAGGACTGGGGCTTAGATCGAAGTAAGGTACCTAGAGGTGCAGGGACTGGGCATGGAGGTTAGTGGAGTGGAGATGCTTGACCCTGCCAACATAGAGACCAAATCGGGGATCTGAGGGGGAATATGATGTCTGTAGATGGAGCAGAAGCTGAGATTGATGAGGAGTTGGGGGGGAGGCTGGATTGGCATGGCAAGAAGACTAGCAACCATTGGGATTTGGGAAGGAAGTGGGGTAGAAGGGAAAAAGATCTGACAAGAAGCCAGGGTATGACTAAGCAAAAAGGCATATCAGGAAATGGGAGAGTAAATTAGGACTGGGTGGTCAAGGAACTGCAGAGTTTGGTTGTGGGGGACAGCAAATGGCCAGGCAAGATGCCATGGGGACCTTGGATGGTTGGACTACAATCAGAAGGCTGAAGAATAGAAACTGGGACTGGAAAAGTGAGGAGATGAGGACAGGTATGTGAAGTCCCTGGGGTGAGGTAGAGACAGGATCAGATTGGAGGGGATGAGACCCAGGGAGCAAGTTGGGAAAGAATAAACACAAGTTCTCAAGATGCTGAAATGGAATACAAGATGCCTAAATCTCACCATTCCCCTGCTGTCACCAACTATCTATGAAACGTGCAAAATTTCTTGTTGTCTCACGATGGTTCACATAAATAATGATAGCAACACTTTTATTTGTATTAAATTTTTAGATTTTCTTTATAATTACATTCCATTCAATTACACATGTGCAGTAGATATTTCAGTTTTAGTAGCTAGAAATCTGTGGATAGGTTGTCATCACTGAGCATGCACAAGAACAAATGGGTACAAACTGGTCATGAATAAATTTAGACTAAAAATTAAACTGTTTCCAAACATTTAATCAGTGAGGCTCTGGAAAAGTTTTCCAATGATTGTTTTTGTCCCCATTACTAACATCTTTTAAGATGGAACTTGATCAGTTTATAGAAGGGACAGTAATGACACTAGCAGGGGACTGAACCTGGAGTTCCCTTGCATTATTGGTTGAGAATCATAGACAATTAGCATTGTAAGGGACTTCTTGAGGTCATCTAGTCCAAATCCCTGCTCAAAGCAGGACCATCCTCCAAGTAGATCATCACACCCAAGGCTTTGTTTGGCCAGAGCCTCCAAGAATGGAAATTCCACCACCTGTCTAGGTAACCTGTTCCACCTTCCTTCACTACCCTCCTAGTGAAAAAGTTATTCCTAATATCTAACCTAAACTTCCCTTGCTGCAACTTGAGACCATTCCTTCTTGTTCTCAGTCTAGCTCCATCCCCTTTGGAACCACCCTTCAAGTAGTTGAAGGCTGCTATTAAATCCCCCCTCAGTCTTCTCTGCTCTAGACTAAATAAGCCCAGTTCCCTCAGCCTCTCCTCGGAAGTCATGTGTCCCAGCCCCCTAACTATTTTTGTTGCCCTCTGTTGGACTCTCCAATTTGTCCACATCAAGGATCAAGGAGAAAGAGCAACAGCCATAAACTGTTAGAGGATGGTTTCAAGTTGGATGCAAGGAAGAACTTCTTTATGGTAAGGGTGACCAGAATCTGGAATAGACTTCCCAAGAAGGTGGTGCAGTCCTCAACCTTGGAAGTCTTGAAGAGGAGGCTGGCCAGACACCTTGCTGGGATCATTTGATCTCAGCAGTATTCCTGCCCAGAGCAGGTGGATTGGACTCAATAATATTTTGAGGTCCCTTCCAACCCTTAATTTCTGCGAATCTATGAAACTTTCTGTAGTGGATTGCCCAAACTGGACACTGCGCTCTGGATGTGCCCGGATGGTTCTGCTTTGAGCAAGCGGTTGGACTAGATGACCTCCTGAGGTTCCTTCCAACCCTAATTTACTATGATTCCATAATTCTGTGAATAGAGGGGAAGAATCACTTCCCTTGATCTGCTGGTAACGCTCCTACTAATACAGCCCAGTATGCTGTTATCCTTCTTGGCAACAAGGGCATGCTGTTGGCTTATATTCAGCTTGTTGTCTGTCCACTGTAACTTTCAAGTCCTTTTCTGCAAAGCTGCTGCTTAGCCAGTCGGTCCCTAGCCTGTATCAGTGCATGGGATTGTTCCATCCTAAGTGCAGGACTTTGAACTTCTCCTTATTGAACCTCATGAGATGCCTTCTGGTCTAATCCTCCAGTTTGTCAAGGTTTTTCTGAATCCTAACCCTACCCTCCAGTGTATCCACTACTTCCCCTAGCTTGGTACCATCCACAAACGTTCTGAATGTGTACTCCATCCCATCTTCCAGGTCATTGATGAATATATTGAACAAAACTATCCCCAGGACCAATCCCTGGGGCACTCCACTTGATACCAGCTGCCACCTAGATATCAGTCCGTTGACTACTACCCTATGAGCCAGATGATCCAGTCAGTGTTCTGTCCCCTTACATTCATCCAACCCATACTTCCTTAGCTTGCTTGTGAAAATGTTGTGAGAGACCATATCAAAAGCCTTGCTAAAGTCAAGGTCTATATCATGTCCACTGCCCTTCCTGCATCCACAGAACCAGTCACCTCATTATAGAAGGCAATCAGGTTGGCCAGGTATGATTTGCTTTTGGTGAATCCACTCTGACTGTTCCTAATAACCTTCTTCTCCTCTAAGTGCTTAGAAATGGATTGCTTGAGGACTTGCTCCATGATTTTTCCAGGGACTGAGGTGAGGTTTTCTAAGAACTGAGGTTTCCTCCCACTGCTGTCAGTCATTCCTTTAACTCAGGTGACAAAGGTTTGTGCAGTGTTTTTGAAGGTTCTTTCTTGAGTGTTTGTTCATGTAAATATTCCACTGTTGATGCATGTACATCTAGTATACTTGGGTTAGAAAGTTTTGGTCAACTGCCTTTCACTTCCTTCTTACTGTCTGGGGTTATAAATCAGAGGTCCAAGAAAGACCTAATTTTTAAATGGGTCTTACCTAGTTTATCAGCATTTTATATTAAAAGAATAGCACATAGCATATTATTGTGTTAGTGTAAGTTTTTTTAAATAAAATTTCCTTTGGTTTGATTTCTGAGGAGATGATTTTCTTTCTCATTTTCCTGGGGTGAATCTCTGTACCATTTTAGTCACATCAGACTTTAAACCCACATACAAGTCAACTCAACATATTCAATTAATTTATAGAGAAAACAGTTTTTCCTCAAATACAAGTCGATAACTACAGTGAAGTTCTTCAACTGCTATTTACATTCACTAAAATACTAAAATAAAACTGTACCCCCAAAATCCTGATTTAGTACTTTTGCTGCATGCAAAAAAATACTGCAAGCACATAAGACAATATTTTTGAGGGCCTGATTATAAGTCAACCCTGTAAACCAGGTGTGATTTTTGTAGTGTTTTTTATAGAGAAAAAGGTTGACTTGTAATTGGAGCAATGTGATATGTTATATTAATAAGTAATGAATCAGAGCTTTGATGCTTTTTGTTCTGACTCAGCTGCCATCCTGAGTTTAAAGTATAAATATATAACAGTATAAAGTATATAATCATGTAAAGAATGCGGAAAAGCTCAACTTCAAACAGCTCTTAGCTGCAGAGGACAAAGTGAAATCTTCAACCTTGGTGTCTGACTTCAGTATTAGGAAAGCCTACTGACCTTATTTTTAAGGGCAGATTTTGGAGCAGAATGCTCTATAGCATTAACTGCTGAAAAAAAACAAATGTTATTTTAATAACTGGTGCAAAATTATTATTCTCAAATACAAAGATGTCAGGCATATTAAAGGTTACAAAACATTCAAATACAGGCTACCTATTTGGCAGAAGAACTGCATGAAATTGTTTACTTTTATACACCAAGCTTTTTTGACTGATTAATTATTTTCGAGAAACATGACAAAATAATAAATACATTTCCTTCATGATTTGTACAGAGGTCTTTAGTTTGAGAACAGCTGCAAATTAGCTTTGGCTGGAATAACTTGCATATTTCATCTGCTCTTAAGGATGTTTCTTGGCCTACTAGTTGGCATTACTCAGTTACAAAGAAATAGCATATGGTACAATGATTTTTCAGTGTGCGTAGAAATTTTTACATGAGTGAAAAATCAAGTCTGTCTTAATTGGAGTGAATCTGGCCCCAAATCAGACATTTTTATTATTGACATCTTTTGTAGAATCATAGTGCTGGTTTTGACTGAAAAATTCTTAACCTTTATTGTGGGTATAGTTTCATCTTGCCAAATCATAGTGTGTTTCTTAAGTAACATGAATATGAAGTGATAAAGTATGTTTTCTTACCCAGAAGTTATGGTGTGTGAACTAGCAAAAAAAATCCATGTTGGTATTTAATTTTAAACTTTTAATTTAAAAGTAAGAAAGGCAAGGTGATCACATAGATGTGCTAACATCATGAGAATGGAATGTCCCATCCGCAGTCCTATGTTTATCTAAAGGTTTACCTCATATAGCTTTATAGATTTTGACTATTGCAAATGTTTCCTCAGATAGACTATAAATGTTGCTCCACCAAAATCCCTTAAAATGGAAGAAAAGTAACAGACACAATACCGGTAGGTCCATTAAAATACTTTTTTAAAATCCAGTAAATTTTTTTTTAAAAAGATGGGACAAGTACCCATTATTCCTCCACTCAAAACTTAGCTTTTATTAAAACACTCTGACCCTAATTTGACTTCAGTGAGCCCTGGATCAGACCCTGTGGGTGGAATTAGTGAAGGATTAATGACCATGCCCAGAAGAGGCAGCGTGTTAGTTGGACCCAGTTCACCTGACATCTGTATAGATCAGGTGCTTTACTAGGGCTTTTTTGATGCTTTTATCTAATAGCTGGTTGAATCAAGTTTAGCTAAGTGCCAAAAAGCCCTGCTGAAGCGCCCAATCTATATAGATGCTTCAGAGCCAGGTCAAAGTAACACACTGCTTCTTCTGGTAAAGCATGGTGGGGGGGTTTTTTGTTTTGTTTTTTTTAACATCTGCAAGCAGCCACGATGTTTGAGAGCACTGTCTTTTCTGATGAGATTTGAGAATTTAAAATTGAGCTATATAAATGTGAATATTATTTTGGCTTGAATACTTCATAGTTGAGTCCCTCTGAATACTTGGTGGTAGGGAGCAGGAGGAGCTGGGTGTAGTATGAAAGTAAATACAGTATTTTGTACTTTATTAAGTAAAAAATTAATTGCAACGTGGACACAAATTTTATTCAATTCTAGCTAAAACAGATGGCCTGCCATCTCTCAGGTGTTTTTAGAACATTATTCACCAGAGCAAAGCACAATTTTGACTCTAAGGACTAAGGAATGTTCCTTGAGCTCTCAATGAGTGAGCTGGTGTGCTATACACGTTGGCTGCTGCCAGATGTGGGAAAAAAAGAAACCAAAAACAGAGCTTTACCAGAAAAGGAAGCACATTAGTTCACCCTGGTTCTCTAGAGTTTGTATAAATCACATGCTTTAGCAGGGCTTTTTTGGCAGTTTTATGTAAAGCTGATTCAATCAGCTATTGGATAAAGGCGTCAAAAAGCCCCATTGAAGTACATGATCTATACAGATGTTGGGAAAGCTGGGTCAAACTAACGCAATGCCTCTTCTGAGCATGTGCTGCACTCAGTACAGGGGTGCACCTAGCTGAAAGTAAAGCACTGTTTTTTTTTGGGGGGTGGGGGGGTGGGTTGGGGTTCACATTTGTAAGCAACCAATATTTTTTTTCTTTCCTTTATATCACTTTAGGGTACCTCATCAGATCAGTATTAATTCTTTTAATGTTGGTATGAATGCATTTTGTTTTTTATTCCCCTTGTGTTTTAGAGGGAACTCAAATATACATTAGTGTTACTGATTTTCACTGCTAAAAGAATTAAAAGGGCTAATATACTTTCCTGGTATCCTAACTATTAGGTTAGGCAAGAGTGTTAGTGGCTGTCGAAAACCTAAACTATCTCTGCAGCCAGTTTCTCCAGGGTACTTGTTTGCACAAAATCAACCACTGACAGAGGAATCTGAATGAATAGTTATCAATTGTATGTTATATGGGCAGAGGCAGTGGGCGCTGCTTCCCCGCCCCGCTCATGAACACCACGTGTCCCTGGAGGCTGGGGGGGTACGGCAACTGCCTGCAGGTGGTGGTGGTGGGGGTGTGTTGGCAGCAAGCGGGGAGCTCCTGCAGGTAGCCGTGGTGGTGTCGGCGGTGTGGGGGGGAAGGGTGGCGAGCGCTGACCAGCGGTTGGTGACTACCTGCAGACAGTAGTGGCCAGCGGCAATCAGGGACTGCCCACAGATGCCACTGGTGGTGTCGGCCACAAAGCGGGGGGCGAATGGCAACTGCGCGCAGGCGCTGCTGGCAGCATTGGCACCGCTTTTTGCAAGGGGTGCACCACCAAGCTCAGGGGGTGCATGTGCACCCGCATGCACCCCATATGCATCACCAATGCTGCCACTGATTGCCAGAGAAGTGAAAACTGCAGTTTTAAATATGCTACGGTTTTTGCCTCCCTGCCACTGATTGGCCGAGGGGCCCCAGTGGCCCTGCAGCTTGCTGTTGACCAGTGGGGAAGCAAAAACTGTGTCATATTTAAAACTGCAGTTTTTCACTTCCTTAGCGATCAGTGGCAAACGGTCAAGCTGGCAGGGCCCCTCTGCCAATCAGGGGTTGGAAGGGCAAGTGGCAAAATGAAAAAGAAATTAGGAGCCATTGCAAGGGGCACTTCCTTTACGATTTATGGAGATCCCTAGTTATAGAGGACCCTGCAGACCCTGGAGTCGTCTATGGGGGGCTGTTGATCTTATTCTGTAATCTAGTGCATTAATAATCTAATTTTTAGATGTATTATATTATTCATTTTGAGTAGAAGATTGAGAATTATTCCATAACTGGATTGCAGATATTCTAAAAATAGCTTGGTTATATCTGCCTTTCCTTTTTACATTGCTCCCATAAGTGGTGAGTACAGTAATCTGGCAGGCTTCAGAAGAGTTTAGATACAGTGGGCTTCATCTCATGTGCATGTGTTTTAATGCTAGTTAACTATACTAACATTTCATTATTAGCTTAATTTATTTCTTTGAAAAAACAGTATTTTGTGATGATTTTTTGTGGTTCTTGGAAATCAGGCGAAAGGTCTGATTTACAATGAGAATGAATGATTTGTTCCTTAGTAAATTTTATACTTTGTCCGTGTTCAGAGTGGCACTCCTGTGTCAGCAGAGTAGGAAGATGTAGCTTATTCTCATTTGTGTGCTTGCTGCTGATCCAAAAAGATCCTTTCCTTCAATATGTAAAGCCTTCATAACTTGATTAAAGAAAAACAGACTTCAAAATTGGAGGCTAATATAGCCATGTTTGCAAAAACTCATAGAACTGATCCTGGCAAAGTACAGAGGTTCAAGGTAAGTTCCTGAGGTTAGGGAAGTTTTTATGGGCAGATTATGCTATTGCTCGTAGGACAGCAGGGATGGAAGGATCCTCATGAGCAGGGATCCAGGTTTTCTGTTTCCCATGGAAAAACAGAAAAAAACATGGATTTTCCCTTTTGCCTAAGAAAAACAGATTTTTCATTTTAACAGAGCAATACACAGATTTTGGTCTCTTGCAAAGAGCTCTCTGCAGGCTGGTAGAGTTCCAGGCTGCAGGGGGCTGGGGGAGTGGAGGAGGGTGGGCAGGCACAGGGCACCATGTACATGCACATGGCTGCCAGGCAGCCTGGAGAACAGCTCCTGCAGGTATGTTGGGGTGGGGGAGGATTGAGGGAAGGAGTTGGGCAGGGCTGGGGCTGCTGCTTAGCCAGGTGGTTTGGGGCTTGGGGCTACAATGTATGACTGGAGGCCCTGGTGGGGAGCAGGATGGGGCTTCTTCAGCATGCTGGGAGCCGGAAGGAGTGGGGAAATGTTATTTTCCCTGAAAAGGGGCATTTTGCCCCGCACCAAAGCCCATGCTCAGGGATGTGCGCAGCGGCAAAAAGTAGTGGAACGAATTAATGCTGCTACTTTTTTCCCCTGCTGCAAACGCATCCCCCTGTATATGGGGATGTGTCCCTGGGAGGTATGAGATGTGGATTTGAATCTCTTTAGGCCAAGGAGAGCTTATAACTCAGTTCTTCTACTTCCTGCTTGAGTTCTCTACTCTAGGTGGGTGCTGGCAGTACCGTCTCCTCTTCTGACTGTGCGGGCCGGGAGCGCCCCGAGCCCTTTTTCGCGCTGCCGGGGGGGTGGGGCCAGCATCCCGGGCACGCGGGGGCGGAGAGGGAAGGCCTTCGTTCTGGAATTAGGCACGGACGCGTATCGGTAGTTTAAAAGATTGTTTACTTACACCGAGATGGCAATGGTGTAGGCTGGCAAGCTTGATTAAGTTGCAGTTACAGAAAGAGAAAAGAAAACAAAAACTCGAACCTGCAGAACACGAGGGTACGTCGCATAGGGTTCCGGCGACGAGAAAATAAACCTGCAGGACTCGAACCTGGGTAGAAGAGCTCTGAGGCCGATCGTAAGGGCTCACACGAAGTTTGTCAGGCTCCGTGGGTTCTTCCGTTCACTCATCCACACGAAGTTTGCTAGGCTCCGTGGGTTCGGTTCGTAGCGCGCGGGAGGGGTACGTCTAGGAATTCTATCGGCGACGGGGAGAGGCTAGAGATTGGTCAGATCTCCGTTGCCTGCTTCAAATGCACTGGGTCCGTGAGGATCCGCAGCGCTTAGAGATCTTCACACAGCGTGAAGATCTCCTCCTCCCTTGTTCGTGGAGTCCTCCAACTTGGGCGGAAACCACTCAAGCCTCTTATACGGCTAGCAAGCCAATCACTAGCCGCCACGTGTGAATAATTTAGAACTGGCCAATAATGGGACTCGAATTAGCATACCAATGGCGGGAACTCTTTGCAACGAGCATCCCCTCTCTGCAGCAAAGAAATGCACCCTGCAAAACAAGCTCCAAATTGGCGGGAAATTCTCCCTTGCACCGGGGTTCTCCTCTGCAGCAGAAAACTCCACTGTGCAAGGAAGCTGCAATTTAGCGGGGACAATTTAGCAGTGCCGAAGCACACACAAATAAAAATCACACCTTTTGGGTTGTGACACTGACCTTGCTTTTAAAGTGAGAATGACTACTTGCTGTACACTGTGTGGGACTCAGTGCTCTCAGTTCAAGGCATGGTCTTAATGAACTGTCTCTGCAGCGGCTTAGGCAGATTTTAGGTAATTCTCTATCTCCTTTTTGGATCACAGTGTAATGTACATGGCAGTTATTGTCCAGCTGTTCAGTCTGGTGCACTCCTTGTATGCACATAAGCTGAAGTTCAGGAGCACAGAGATCTTTGCAATTCAGAATGTAAGTAATAATTTGTATTTAGGTTCCTAATAAATTTTGTGGTTGCTAGAATGAAGGGATTCTGGGTAGCTTTTAGGAAAGTAAGCACCTACATTTTAAGTAAGCCCCCCTTAGGTACCTAGCTGATTAATCTGGATTTGCCCTATGTATCTAGCCTTGTACAGTATCCTTTCCTATTTAATTTCATCCCATTTCTGTTACTTCTCTAACATAATGGTAGGAATTACTCTTAGTTACCGTATACTATACAGGTAGGATTTTGCAAATGGAAGTTTTTTCTAAATTCTGGTATCACAATTTCTCTAACGTTAAGACACCGTCTTTTAAAATACGTACATTAATTGAAGAAAGCCTTGATTTCATTTCTATCCTCTACCAGAGAAATGCAATTTTTCCAGATAGAAAATTCAATTTTTATGCAATAATACTCCTTTCACTTCAGACAAAAAAGACACTTGCTGGTTGGGATTTGTAGAAAGCTGTAATATGCTAGACCAAAAGCTAAATAGTCTTAGGTGCCTATACACGTGCTCCGATGCGTTCTGATTAGAATGCATCCAAGTAGATTCGATTAAAGGTGGCAGCGTGCTTTGATCAGAACTCGTCCTACAAGCTTTAAAGTGCCCCCACAGCCATTTTGAAACATGGGGCACTGAATACATGTGACACTGCAGCATTTTAATTAGAGCAGCTGTCCAGGAGCTGCTCTAATTAACATGTTCCCCCTCCCTCACCATTGCAGAGCACGTGTATAGATAGACACCAAAGATGTCCTCCAGAAAAGAATGTGGTGCCTGGCAACACTTCTGTGAATTTGAAGTTAGTTGGCAACTGCTTCTATGAAAATTGGCAGTAAATCTGGTTGCAACTAAATTTTTTTTCCCCCCATTTTTAAAAAGCTTGTCATTCTGAAAACCAAAAAACTTGTTTTACCATAAATAAATAAATAAATAAAAGATTTCACCTTGATTTTTATGGAAAAATTATAAAGTGGCAACTGACTGCCCCCTATTCCTGGGGACTCCTTGTGCTGCTCTCAGTGTTGGGGTACTCCACAGAATGATAAGCCTTAGATGCCTTGAGAGCCGTGTTTCCACTCCAGAAGCTGTGGGGTCCTCTGGCCTGGGACAGTTCAGATGGTGAATCTGATCCAGAGCCCCAGATCTTAGGATCTCTGGGGCTGCCACTAAACTTCAGACCTTGAAAACCCAAATTGTCTGTCATGCAGGTGTTTAAAAATTACAGTTTTAATGCACTTGTATATTCTGACTGGTTGCGTCAGAAAATTTCTGACTAATTCTAGTTATTAGTCAAATTACATTCCTGTCTGAAACGAAATACTTTAAGCTCTTTAATCAGCCTCTTGATTTCTACACAATTACCCCCTGCCATAGTACCATATTCATATGGGGGATAAATAACATTTTCTTCATGCTATCACTGGTGAAAACCTCTCTGCCATCCATGCTGCTCCTTATTTGACCAGAGGGGCTGTTCCTGAGCCATGCTGCTAAGCTCCAGAGACCACAAAAAATATGCTCACTGTTTTTCTGTTAGACCCTGGCTTCATTCATGTGTTCAGTCTGTTTATCAAAACCCCATTGTCAAAGCTAGGATATGGTCAGCTTTTTAAAGAAAGTGCAGGCAAATAGAGTTCCCGTGAATCCTTGCAACAAACTGTATTCTGTTTGGCTATTTTTCTAGATCTCTCTGTTATAGCATGACTTGTCATATTATCATATTATCCTCATGCTCTCAGAAGCCCTCTGCAGTAATCCCCACAGCATTTTGTGTGAGTCGTACTAGTGAGAGAAAAGCTGATCAAATGTAGGCTGTCCCAGTGATGAACACTGCTAACTCAGTTGTTATTCCAGTAGCTATTTTTCCAGCTTTCACAAAGTATTTTTCCCTTCCAGTTGGAAAAAAGTGCTGAGTATAAGCGTGAGTGAGGTGAGGAAACTCTACACAGTGTGCAGAGCAAATACTTAGTATGCTAACCATACCAGGAGTGTCAAGATATGAATCACAATCTTCTGAAGTTGAGTATTGAATGTACTTATACATAAGTCGGTTTACTCTCTACATCAGCAATTTTTCCTGGCTTAAAGTGCCTTTGTGATGTCTAGCAGTGTCATGGAGTGGAAGTCTGGATCCTGCCCTTCAAGATTAATAATATATATTGCATTTTGGCAGGGGAGCAGAGAGGCATGTAGTTAAGTTATAACAAAGATTTGCTTAGCTGGTTATGAAGACAGAGGCTTAGTGGATCCAAGAATATAAAAATGGTTGCAAAGACTCAAATTCCATTTTTAAAGTTTTTGCTTTCCTTCTGTAAGCTTTTGGAAGGAAACCCAGGCTGAAGAGCTCTTGTTCTGTAGCTCTTTTGTAACTCACTCTGTGGTTCTAGTTTCATTATGTTGTGAATGACTTTGTATTCTTTATATAAAAAAAAAAGTAGTATAGTTCAGTAATTATTAGAGTGGTCTCTGGTAGGTTAATTATTAAAATAATTGCTCATGTAACCTGCCCTTTCCATCACAATGTTAATACTTTAATACCTGGTAGAGGAGAGAAGGGACCTTTAAAAGAGAAAACAGTAGTACAGAATTAAACATTCATTAAAATTGCAGTTTGACTTGCCATATGTGCCGCACAAAAATAGAAGTGATAAATCAAATTTAGCATAATATCCCAAGTAACTCAAATGATACAAGTATTTATACTTTAGGAGAATTTAGGAGAAACCAGGGGTGGGCAAAATATGGGCCACAGGCCAGATCTGGTCTGCCGAGGGATTTTGTCTGGCCTGCAGCAGGTCCTTCAGTCCTGCCCAGCCCAGGCACAGGATGCAGCCTGGGCTGTGGCAAATGCAGCTGGTGCTACCACTCCCCAGGCACACAGCAGGGCTGGGGCAGCACAGCAGCTGGACTTATTTCCACCATCAGATCCGGCCCCGCTGCCCAAGCACTCTGGCTGGTCTTCCCTGCACCCACCACTGGGGGCAGGACCCACATGGGCAGGGTGCATGGCCAGGTGATGGGATGGGGTCGTGAGTGGGAAGTCAGGAAGCAGTGTTCAGGAGCAGGATGGGTAAGCGAGGCCCGTCTTAGGACGGGATCTTAGGACAGTGACAGCATGGGCCGGGGCCCAGGGCAGAGCTGGTCCTGCAACAGGCATGGGTTCTGTGGGCAGGGGCATGTAGGAAGTGGACTGTGGCTGTGCTCTGGGCCCTTGCCCCATGCTGTCACCACCCCAAGATCCCAGACCTGGCGCCAGACACAGCTCTCTGCCCACCCACAGCCCTATCCTATCCTCCTGGCTGTGTGCCCTGCCCATGCAGGTCCCAGCTGATCTCTGTAGTGACCCCAGGATCATTGTGTGGAGACAGCACAGGGCTGGGGCCTGGAGCAGAGGCATGATCTGCTCTCTGCTTGCCCCTAACAACAGAACCAGTGCCCCAAAGGTGCTCCACCACACACCTTCCCCCTTAGAATGAAATTTGGGGGCTTTGCGTGGCTTTCTTCCCTGCTGGCTTTGTCCCAGCCTCCTGCAGCCCCTGCCACATGGCGAGTACCCCAAAGGTGCTCCAACCCCATGCATGGTTGGATGCTGTGGTCCTGGGCACATGTGTAAACATTGTACCCAGGAGCAATAAACTCTGGTACAAACTGCCAGAGTTTATTGCCTCAAATTAATTTCACTTGTAGATGTGCCTGGTGATATCTTATTCATTGGTATTAGTTAAGTGCATAGAGAGCTCAGTCAAAATCAGAACTCCGTTCGTCCTAGGCACTTTCTCAGTCCAGGGGAAATGTCTGTACGGTTACAAACCAGTTCAGCCTAGCCAGGCTAGACTAACCTGCAAAGATTGAATCAATTCAGGCTCAGGCCTTTTGAATGTCTGTCCCTAGCCAGGCAGTCCCTGTGCCAGCCCTTACAACACTCCCAGCAGTGCATTCTGCTGTGAAAGGGTGAGTGGGCAGATGCACAAATGGAGCCATGCTTTGGAGCCCAGCTTATCTCTTTCACTCTTCCCACACTCCCAGGGCTTGTTGAAGGGGCCTCAGAGGTGGTTGCCAGTGTGTGATGCTATGCAGGAGTAATCTCAGCAGTGGAACTGCCCTTGGCAGGGGTCAGGAGTGGGCAAACAGTAGAAAGAGCAGGACACAACAGGGTGAAGTTCTGTTCCCTGCCACCCTTAAATGGCAGCAGCTAGATCAGTGATTCTCAACTTCTGTAGCCTCAAGTCCCCCCTCTATATCTTTTCTGAATTTAGATCTATCTCAGTGATTTTCAGCTGGGGTGCTGTGGAATTCAAAAAAGTTGTGAAGAGGGCCTTAAGGCTGAAAAGGTTGAGAACCACTGGTATAGCGACTAATCTTTTTCTTAAAAGGAAGGTGTATTTGATGTCATTTCTTAAACGGTACATCTCAGTACTGGTATGATTTCCTCTGACAGCTGAATGGAATATGTTGTATGTTTAAAAAAATGCACACGCATGCATGCATGCATGCATGCATACACACACCTGCCACCCCTTTTCAGGTGTAAGGGTGAAGTGCGCCACTATTTTGAATTCTGAAAAAAGTGTCCCCCAGATATCAAAAGTTTGGGAGACACTGATTTAAACTGAGGATATGTTATATTATATCCTTAAACAACAAAAATTGTTAGCAAATTAGTATTTTTCCAAGCAGCATATGTCTCAATGGAACTATTTAAAAAATAAAAACAGGCAAATATTGGGGTGGGAGATGTGTGAACTGAAGACTGAATGTTTAACATTGCTTTTGGTCTGTTTGTGATGGAGATCATTGCTATAAGAAATACCTCAGGTGACATCATTTAGTTATGAAGTTTTATAACTGGGGAATAAAGTAATTTTTGTCATAAATATACTCCATGGCCAATCTTTATGTCTCGGACGGCCAGGGCCGACTCGAGTTACGCTTGTACGTCAGGGTGGGCTGGTGAATGGAGAGGCAGACACAACTTATTGGTTGTAAAAAACTTTAATCACGCCGCTTGCAATCACGACGCAGGTGGTCCGGTCGTCGGAACAACCACGCGAGTTGTTCCAGCTGGCGGGGCCCAAGCCAGTTAATCCGTCCGCAGTTCGAAGCCGGCGGGGAAAGGGGTACGTCGGGGTTGCGCTCGGTGACGGGAAGAAAGATCGATAGGGGATCAGTCCTATCGATCGGCAGCCGCAAGTCAGATAACTTCAGAGGCACTCTGCAGCGTGCTCAAAGCTCTTCGACTTGGGCGGAAGTCGTGCGGAATTTTAAACGGCCAGCGAGCCAATTACTAGCCGCCACGTGTGAATAATTTAGCACTGGCCAATAACGGGGTACAAATTTGCATCCGAATAGCGGGAACTCTTTGCACCGTGCATCTCTGTGCTGCAAAGAAGAAATGCATCCTGCAAAGGAAACTGCAAATTGGCGGGAACTCTCCTGCACGCAGGCTCTTAATTGCAGCAAAACACTCTGCCGTGCAAAGGAGCTCTCATGTGGCCAGGAAATTCCATAGTGCCGAGGCACAAAAAATCACTGGGTCGTGACACTTTAGACTTTTTGTACCTGTTAAGTCACTAGTGGTTTTTCCTAAGGATTCAGTGATAGATCCTATAAGACAGTGTTGCCAACTTTCATAGTTTTTGTGATACTCATAACATGTGGCATTTTCCTTACAGCCCTGACTTCTGTTAGTAACGTTGTTATGTGAGAATTTCAGTTTTCATTTTTTTTTAAAAAGTTTCAGCCCCTTTGACTGTAGAGGAAAACTGAAACTGTGCCTGACCCCCTAATGCCTCAAAACCAAGACGACAAATAAAAAACTCAAAACTTATTATTTTTTAAATCTCATGGTTTAATTTAGCTAGTTGCATGATTTTTCTGGGATTTTCTGAATTTAAACTCATGGGATTAGTAATACTGTTTAGTGAAAAGAGGATAGTCATAGCTAATGTGATTGGGTTCCAGAGGCTCATTAGAACATTTTCTTGTTCTGTGTAATTTCTGTCTAGGTCCATAGCAACACAATAAGAGTCTTTTGTTCCTAATATCATCAGACATACTACTGGAGTTAGTAAATGAAAGTGGAGACAGGGAGACTGAAGAGGATAATACTTGTTCATTATTAGGACATCTACAGTTGTGCTAAGGAATGCCATCTTAACCCTGTCTGACTTATGTGCATATTTTCTTTTTAAAGTCAGACCACGTAATTATTTTTTAAAAAATCAAATGCTGAGGAAATGTTTAGTTTTATGACAGTTGATTCAGCTGAACCTTGATTTTTTTTCTTCTCAGATGTCATAACACCTCAGCCATAGGAGGGATTCTACATCACTGTTGGGGTCATTGGCGACGCGTAGGGGGTGCATGCGAGTTCACTTGCACCCCCTGAGCGTGGTGTGCAGCCCGTACAAAAAGACGCCGACAACACTGTCAGTGGCGCCTGTAGGCAGCTGCTGCTCACTCCCCCCCCCGCCTCACCACCAACACCACCGGCGGTTCCTGCTGGCAGTCAGTGATTGCCGCTGGTCGCCACCGACACTGCTGGTGACGTCTGTGGGTGGTTGTCCACCCCTGGTCAGCACTTGCCACCCCCTAACTGTCCTACCGCCACGGGCGCCCCCCCCCCCCCCCCCCCTGCCGCTGCCGCACTTCTGCTGCTGCAAGCGCCGTCGTGCCCCCACAGCTGCTGGGGGCACGCGTTGTTCATGATCGGGGTCCCACAAAAAGTAGGATTAGGCAGTAGTGTGATGATTGGATGATTGGCCAATAGTGTATGGATTCCATGCCATACTGCCATCATTGCAGTATAGCATGGAACATAAACTTTATGAGTAGAGTTCTAGGAAATCCTAAGTGATCAAAGGAGGTGTGAGGGCATCACATGCACCAAATCTTAATCAATTCACTTCTACTTTACCTACCTGTTGAGACTGAACTGCAATGCAATGTTACAATGTTGACAGGACAGCGAAATTGTGAAGTACCATAGGTAGGAGAGGAATAAAATATGCTGAATCATGGGACTTTACAGCTGTGGGAGAGAGGGCTCAGATGAATGGCTTTATAATGGAGTCTAGATATCCCTGATCCCTTGATTATTGTTCTCCTGTGGAAACTTCAACAGGAAAAAATGTTTTTCTTTCACTTCCTTGCACAAATTGTGTTTTTCACTGAGGAAACCTTTGGCATCAGAATAGGTCTCTTGTGTACTACCTTTTCATCAAGCTGTATGGTATTAATTGTTTTTATGGCTTGCATGGGGTTTTTCATATTACAGTTGTTACAAAATCTCTTTTGACTCTTTACACTTGAAGTTTGAACCTCCCTTTAGAATGACATTCATAAATGGGCATCTATATACATACATCATACTGGTGCTTAAAGAAAATGGGACCTACAGGCTGAAAAGAATCAGAGAGAGCTAAATTAATTTTGTTAGAAAAATCAACTTTACATAACATTATTGTGCAGCTGTTAAGGCTACACTGCCAACTGTATATATTGAATTCTGAATGTACAAGACCTCTCGGCCGAAGTTATCTCTTATGTTTTACATAAAGGGAGATTTACTTACAAGATTCCAAACAAGACTAATTTTTGGGCTGCACGTATATGTAATTTTCACTGGGTGACTTAATGTGTTTCCAAATTATTTATCCTGGATAGGGATGAGGGTTTTTTATCTGATTTGTCTTGACAGGTATTTATTCTGTTGTTTTTATAGTTTGGTAGTATCAGCAGAGAGAAAAATGTGAGGCATATTTTTTTTCTTGTATTCTCCTCTTGCACAGATCCTTGCTTCCTAGAATCATTAACTCTCGGGAACAAAACTGAGTGTATCTGGGATTGGCAAGGCTTTTGGTATTGAGCAAGTTCTTGTTAGCTTCCTCTTTAGAACACTGTAGGATATAAATTTGCCAAGAAACTATTTTCCGGTTCACTTGCAATGTACAGTATAGTTACTGTCAGGAAAGTTTCACTTCTTTATGGGCTTACAGTTTTCTACTTTGTACCCTTTGAAAAATGGTACTGTATTTATTTGATTTGCCAAATGCACTTACGATTTTGAGGTCAAACCTGAAAAGGCTTTACTCACTTTTAACTTAAGGGAAAACTCCCATGAAGTCATTAGGATTTTTCCATAAATAAAAACATAAGTCTTTGGACACATATACAAAATAGGAACACATTCAGCTGTTAATTTAGTAATTAACAGAATTAGACCGCTCTCAGAAAAATAGTAAATCTAGTCCCCTTAACATCAGTTGCTCAGGCAAATGCACACTTAACTAGGTAGGTCATCAAGGTACAACACAAAAAGCTAACAAATTTGGATTTGGGGAGATCAGCAAGGAGAAGCAGTTTGACTCCAGTAATGGTGACTGCAAGTGTTGAGGCTGACATGAGGGTATAACATGCCAAAGTACACCTAGCTGACTCAAAACGTAAAAGACAAAGAGAAATCACCCAGTAATAGATTGGTCTTAACAGGTGATGTGAAGCCTTTAAAAACAACCTAACCTGTTGGTGGGTCCTCAACTTAACTCTGAAGAGGATTGCATCTCCTCAAATGAATATTATCCAATGGCAGTGCCACAAAAATAAAAGTATGTACAGTATATGCTTTGTAAGTTTTGATATTTACATCACTGAGAGCAAGAACAAACATCTGATCTTCATTTATGAAACACATAATTCTTTGGCAACAGTATTGTCATGTTAGAATCTTTCCTTTTTATGTTTCAGAGTTGTACAGCTAGTAATCAATCCAAAGGCTTGTATTAAAGAAGTTTACCTTATATAATGCAATAGAACGTGTACCTGTGTTATTCAGATATTTATATAGTTCTCATCACTCTGCTGTGGCTATTTTCTGTTAAATTAGCATAAACGTGGTGACATATTAGGTGGTGTCTAAAAAGAATAGTAAATGGAAGTAAAAGTGTCCCATGTCTATGTTGATTTTTGCAAAATAGTGCTTATGAGTTGATTTAATTGGCTTTACATTAATGTAAAATTTCTTCTTCAAACAAGCACATTCCAGAAGAATATTATCTGTATACATCTCAAAAACTTTAAAAAACATGAATAAACTATTCTTCTTTTATTTTTATTCATTTAAAATTACTGAGGTAAAATAACTACCATTGTGAAACATAATCGTGTGTTCAAATTTGCATCTTTTAATGTGTGCTGAAATATGCTTTAGAACAGAGTACAGGCAGCCCTAGCTTAGCGCTCTTAACTGGTTCCTGAAAAGCCAAGCGTTAAGCAAAACGAGCGTTAAGCAAAACTGAAAGTATTTGATGATCAAAGATGGCAGCAGCTGCAATTGTTTTTTATGACCTAAGATAGCTACCGCAAACATTATAATGAAACTCGTTGAGCGCTAAGTGAAATCAGGTATCTATTTAAAATGAACATTATAGTGAAATAGCACTAAGGGAAACAGCGTTATGTGGGGGTTGCCTGTAATCCCATTGAAAGCAATGGGTAGAGTAGGTTGCTACTTAATTACTTCCAAGTTTAAAAAACTGGCCCATTGTAAATACTAATGAACATAGTATTTTGGTTTATCAGAACTGTACCATATTACCTATTTGTTCTACTACAGTCTGAACTAATTTCTGTGCTGGCAAGGCATTCAATAAATAATGCAAAATGTATTTTTTTTCCTAGAAGTAAATTCATATTTGCATATAAAAGTATGCTAGATATATTGCATCTTTTGTAGTAAGAAATAATTTTATCTCCCTATTACACTGAGATATTTTTCACCTTGGTCTTGGTCTCCATTTCAGTTTGCCCTCTGTTTGTCATTACTACTAATCAGTTCCTTATTTTAATGTAGGGTAACAGTGGATAAGATAAAAAATAAATCTCTTATAAAATTCTTACAATCACTCCCTATCTTCTTTATAAAGGCAACACACCAATAATATCAGGGTATTTCTAGTTTGGGCCCTCAAGCTCAAAAGCAGTTATATTTAGTTTTCTGTGCATTTGCCAGTCACTGTTCAAGATAAAAGTAGAACTCAAATCCAATCTCATAGTTTGCAATTTGCTAGCTTTTGTTACCTCTCTTCATCTTTCAGTTTACTTATGAGGCTTAAGATGTTTTGGACTCAGAAAATCTTTTCTTATGTAAAAAAGAAAAAGATTTGAATTACTATTCATAGGCGTTTAAGTCACCTCAGTATTACTGAAAAACTTGTGACTCAGGGTAGCCATTTTATTAATAGTGTTTTCTTTAGTGGTTATATGTCCTATATCTGAGTTTTTAGGCATATTACTTTCAGCTTTTAATTTGGTAAAAAAGATCTATGGACTAGTTTTCCCACTGAATCTCAGCCATAGTCTGTTAACCATTCAAACTGTTTATGTAGTGTTTCATAGTTGGTAGGGTCAGAAGGGACCTGAGCAGATCATCAAGTCTGACTCTCTGCCACGGCAGGAAAAAGTACTGGGGTCAAACAACCCCAGTGAGGTGTTCGTCTAACCTCCTCTTAAAGACCCCCAGGGTAGGAGCCAGCACCACTTCACTTGGAAATTGGTTCTAGATCCTAGCCGCCCTGACTGTGAAGTAGTGCCTCCTGATGTCTAGTCTGAATCTACCCTCTGCCAGCTTGTGACCATTATTTCTAGTCACTCTTGGTAGTGCTTGGGGGAACAGGGACTCCCCCAATATCTGCTGGTCCCCTCTGACTAGTTTGTAACAGGCCACTAGATCCCCCCTCAGCCTTCTCTTGTGGAGGCTGAACAGGTTCAGGTCCCGTAGCCTCTCCTTGTAGGGCCTGCCCTGCTGACCCCTGATCATGCGGGTGGCCCTCCTCTGAACCCTCTCAATGCTGTCCACATCTCTCCTGAAGTGCGGTGCCCAGAACTGGACGCAGAACTCCAACTGCGGCCTAACCAGTGCCACATAGAGGGGGAGGATCACCTCCTTGGACCTGCTCGAGATGCATCTGCGGATGCATGACAAGGTGTGGTTGGCTTTCCTGACTGTGTCCCCACACTGTCGGCCCATGTTCATTTTGGCATCAATAATGATTCCAAGATCCTTTTCTGCCTCTGCACTGACAAGAAGGGAGTTCCCCAGCCTGTAGGTCTGCTGCTGGTTCTTCCTCCCCAGGTGTGCAGCACCTTGCACTTGTCAGTGTTGATCTTGCACTTGTCAATGTTCAGTCATGCTGCTGAAAAGATCATCTCAACAGGGCCCTCAAACATTAGTGTGGCCTCAAATAAAGAAGCAATCAGCTGTCCCATCAGAATTTCACTGTAGCTAACCTGCCCTTAGGAGAGAGTGAAGGATCTACAGGACCAAATCCTAATACTGTATTGAAAAGTTAAAAATACATCACATGAATCTTAAGCAGGGTAAAAATAATAATTCTGTCAGCTAGCTTCTAAAATAAATCCTAAAACTGTGCTAAATCATAAAAAAAAAAAAAGTTACCTCCAAGTAATTAAATCTGAGCTCAGTTTTCTCAAGAAAACCCCTACATGGATAGGCACCTTTTATATAATTATTTGCTGCCAGCTTGGTGTTTAAAAAGCCCTAGATTACATATAGGTCCTAAGTGGAAGTAGCAAGTGTTCAGCATCTTTCAAGTTCCCAAGTTTCTACCAATACAGTTCAATCCTTTGTTATAAATATATTAGAAGAAATAATCCTGCTGCTTACAAGGGTAACTATTATCATACCTCGTAGTTTAGCCACATTAAATATTGAAAGCAAAAGTTAAATTTTAAGAAAATCAACAGTCCTTAAATGTATTAAAACTTTTGTGTGTAAGACTGTTGGAGAATTTTGCCATTTTTCTGATTATACTTGTAGTCTTATTCCAACGATCATCAGTGACTTGTTAACCTAGCTTTTAACAAATTATTTGGCAGACATTTGATACACCATTATGAGAATGTCATAGACAGTCTCATTTATCCTAAAATGTATGCACTCCAGATACAACAATGTAAAATGTATTATGTTTAATTAATCTTTAAGAAAGATCATTAATAGAATTTTGCTGTTCTGCCCAGATTATTACTAAAATATAGTAAAAAACAAAAAGCCATCCTGAAGTCATAATAGATGCTAAATATTATGCTATAATCAAAAACAAGAAAAAATGGGAATAATACATTAAAAGTCTGTCTTTAAATTGCTAAAAATATCTAAGACAGTGAGACATTGATTTATTACTTTTTAGGTTAACACTTTATTATCACAGAATAAAATAGCCCTAAATTCATTACTAGACCTTAGACCCAGATTATTAGTTCTTCAGATCACATTGTTCAACATAATAATAACATATCTTTCATGTGATTTGACAGTCTAAGATAAAAACATTGGTATTTTCTTTCTCCTCTCTCAGCAAAAAAAACACTTGCTGTTTCTTACATGAATCAGAAGGTTAGATAGCACTGTGACCACTGGGCCTCGAACATCCGGTCACGTGCGGCATTGGTCTGAGTGGCCAGTGGTGGTCGCCCCATGGTTTTGCTGTTGAGTAGGTGTTTACTCCCAGAGTGGCCTCCCCCAATCTCGCCTGCCATCCCCCAGTGGTGGGGTGACTACTCGGGGTCCCTCTGTGGCGTGGGATCTGTCCGGCAGTTGCCTGCGGGGCTCTACCTCCCCTACAACTCAACCTTACACCACACCTCAGTGGGTCACTGGGTCTTCCTGGCCACACTCCCACTCTTGTTGCCTTTTGAGTTGCGGCAGCCTTGCTAGCCGCTCCCGTCCAGGGCACAAGTTCCCAAGGCTGATTCGCTTGGTTAGCCTAGGGTTGCTTGCGATTAGTAATCCCAGCCTTGAAACCTACTCCCTCCAAGGTATGACGCCCGATTGGTGCCTTAACCAAAAAGGCGAAGCCCATAAGAACTCTGCCACCGCTACCTCAGCTGTGTCATGTAATCCTACCCCTCAACCCCTCCAAATGGGGGAAACACAAAGGAAAACACAAAATAATACTCTACTATGTTGTGAGGGGTCTGTGCAGCCCCTTTCTTGACCCCTACGCCAGGGTGCCGGGTGTCTTACTCCCTAAGAACTATCCATGGGATGACCCCTACACAGGGCCGGGTACCCGTGGCCTCTTGCTCGGGTCGTCTCTCCCACGTTATCTGGCTCTCCCCGGGATATGGCCCTGCTCCTCTTCTCTTTCTTCAGTGGCATCACTATTCTGGTGCCTTGCAGCCCCTCTGTGTACGCCTGGTTGCTCCTTACATCCAGGGATGGCACCCTGTCTCTGGTTACCTTACTTTGCAACCCTTCAAGCTGATCCTGCCTGGAGCCTCTCGAAGCAGAAGTCTCCTCCGTCTCCCAAGTGTTCCCGATGCTCCCACCTGATATGGTGTCCATCGTCACATCCACCTCTCCGCTCTCTTCCCTGCTGCTGCCTTTGCTAGCTGCAGAAGCTTCTTCTGGCTCATCCTTCACTCCGATGAGCCATTTCCCACCGCTGCTGGCATGGTCAACGTCAGGAGCCTCCTCTGGCTCTTCATCTGCCCTGACGAGATGTCCTCCTGCCTCCCTGAGAGACTCCTGAGAGGCACCCTGTGGTGGTGCCCTCCTTGGGTCTGCTCTCCCTTCTCTCTTGTCTTCACCAGTGGTTTGCTTTATTCCCACCGGCTGGTGATTGCTGGTGACGTCACCAGCCGGCTTTAGCTGTATGAAGGCGCGGCTGATGAGCCGCGCGGGTTTCCTTCCCAGTTCCAGCTGCGCCGTGGTTTCTGCTGCAGGTAAGTGGTTTTTTTGTTTTATTTTTATGTTTATTTTCTTTTTCTTGTACGTATTTTGTTCCCGGGGTTCCCCCTTTTTAGTTCAGGGTCCTTCCTCCTCCTCCCCGCCGGGACAGGCACATAGGAATACCACCTCTCACCAAACTGTCAGATGTAGTATTCCTAAATTTAAGTTTTAATAGGCTGCTTCATTAACATATTGTTGATATAACAGGCCATGAATATTGTGTAAAAAATGCCTCTAATTTGTTTTATGGCCCTGCAGGGGACCATAACTATCAGTTCCAAACCATACATTTACTTTTGTGACTATCAAGTCCTTTCCTTATGTTAGGTATGTTAGACACGTATGTGTAAGTGGTCATTTTGGCTAGGGACAGAAGTTACACATAAACCAATTTAAGTGATCAGTAACTGATTTAAACCTGTAACAAGAGACATTCATTGCATTTAAATTGGTTTCAAAATGGCCAAAAAACTGGTTTAAGTTAAATCTGGCTGGATGTAGTATCAGACTTAACTGATCTAGGTCAAAGCAGTTTATGGAATTCTGTCCTAGATCCCCACCCGGTTCAAATTAACCCACAGCCCCCCAACATCCCATGGTGCTTTGCAGCCCTGGGCTGGGCTGTCTACTCCAGCAAGCAGGGTCTTTCTCATCCCTCTGCTCCCTAACCAGAGCACTATCACTCCTCTGGGTGGTTGAGAAAAGTGGGGTAGGAGAGAACCCATCCCTCTGGCTCAGCACCAGGCTCCCTGGTGGGTGCTTCCAGTAGGTGGGGGGAGGAAGGAATCAGACCCCAAGTTGGGTTCTGCCGACCTGGGGAGGGGAGAGGGAGTCTGCAAGGGGGCTCGACTCTGCCCTCGATAGCCAGGAGCTGGGAGCCTTCCCTTTCTCAGCCTCTGGGCTGGTAGGGAGACAGAGAGAACCCTGCACCAAGGCTTGGCTCTGCCCCAAGAGCCTGTAGCTGGGAGCCACAGCCCTTTCTTAGCCTCTAGGCTGGCTGTGACGGGGGCATGTCTCCCAGCTCTGGGGGTGTAGAACCAAGGCCCTGCTATGGGCTTTTCCATCTCCCTCCCCTCATCTGGCCTGGAGGCTGAGAAAGGGTGTGACCCCAGCTCGGTGGAGGTTTCCTTCCTTCCCTCAGCTGGCTGGAGGCTGAGAAGGTGGCATGGCTAGGAGACTCCAGCCCCGCTCCCAGCTTTGGGAGGTGGAACCAAGCCTTCTGCTGCAGGCTTTCCTTCCTCCTCCCCGCCTCAGCCAGCTCCAGGCTGAGGAGGGGGCATGGCTCTGGCTTCTGGCTCTGGGGGCAGACCTAAGCCCAGATGCAAGCTTCTCTCCCCTGCTGCTTCAGCGGCTGGGAGGCTGAGAAGGGAGCATGGCTAAGAGATTCCAGCCCTGCTCCCAGCTTGGGGGCGGGGCAGAGTAAAGCCCTCAGTAACCCTCCCCTCCCCTCCCACTCCTGGCCTGGGGGGTTTGGTGCCAGGAGAAAAGGTTTTTTTTTTTCTCCCCCTACCCCTTGGTCAGCCAGCAGGGAGGCAGAGAAGGAGGTGTGGCTTGGGGAATCAGAGTGCTCCTAACCCTCTGCAGTGTCCAGCAGTCTGGGAGGCGTGCTCTAGTGCCCCCCTGGCTATGGGCCACTACAAGGGTCTGGCTGCCTTTCCTGTTTGAAAAGTGAACATCAGTTCACTTGCTTATTGGTTCAATCTATGCAGTTTAAAAAAACTTGTAAAGAATGAATCAATTCTTTTTGACTGTTTCTACTTAGCTTTAAAGTGCAGTCATCTGTTTTATTACTGAAGTGATTCTTTTCAGTTTATGGAGTCATAAGTTGTCAACTTATGAAGTCAACTTACAAAGCTCCCTGTGGACATCAGTGAACATCTTATGTTCCTCCATCTTAACCTTAGCTAGAATCAGTTCACCACTGTTTTCACTGGGTATGCTCCGATGCTTGGTGCTGATGATGATATCAAAGAACAGTTCTACTCTGACCTTGACCATGTTCTGACTAATACTCTCAAGGAGAACAAGATCACTCTCTTTGGTGACTTCAGCTTCGGAGTTGGGCCTGACCTAGAAATCTAGAGTGTCACCATTGGGAAGGAAAGAGTAGGAAAAGCCAGCTCCAGCAATATCCTTCTCCTGAGCAAATGTGCAGATCATGGTCTTGTCATTATGAACACCATCTTCAGACTGAGTGACAAATACAAGACTACCTGGACAGACCCTCCAGGTACCCCCTTAACTATATTACTGTTAGAGCCCATGATCAAATGAATGTCCGTGAACCATGCACGGAACCAGTGACTGTTGGATAGATCATTGTCTTGTCAGATCCATTATGAACATCCAGATTGCTCAGAAATACCAAAAAAAAAAAAGGCCAAAAGCATTGCAAAGGACTTTGACCATCAAATCTTTTCAAGACCTGAAGGTCTGAAAGGATTTCCACAGTGTCTTCATGAAAAGCTCTTTGCCATGCCCACAACTGAAAGCAACATTAAGGAACTCAGGAAGGGTTTTAAAACTGCCATCTATTCAGTATATAACCTGTGGCTGGCTATAGCAACTGTCAACATCAAGACTGGTTCAATGGGAGAGACACTGAGATCCAAGCCCTCTGTGACTGGAGGAAAAGGGCTCATTCTGCTTGGCAAGATGGCACATCATCTCGGCAGAAGATGTATCAGCTCTCCATGCAAAAACTCTAAGGAGGATCCAGGAAATCAAAAGTCAATAGTGGCAAGATAAAACCAAGGGGATTCAGCTCTATGGTGACAAGCATGACATCCATAGCTTTTCCCAGTCAATAAAAGACATCTATGGCCCAACTTCCCACGGTCCTGCTTTCCTGCAATCCCAGAATGGCTTGACACTCCTCAAAGACACAAATCTATCCAAGCTAGCTGGAACTTTGAGGCACTCCTGAACTGTGAGTTGCCTATGGCATTGAGTTCATCCCCCAACACCCTGAAAAGGGATCCCTCACCAACCCGCCTATCCTAGAAGAAGTCTGGTGTAAAGGAAACTAAAGAACAACAAGGTTACTGTACTGGGTGACATACCTGCTGAAACCTACAAGTCTGGTGGCGAGGAGCTGGTACTGAGACTCCACAAATTTATTCTTTGAATTTGAAGCAATGAAGAGATCCCTGGGAACCTGGGGAATGCTAACATCATGACTGTCTTCAAGAAAGGAAATAAGTCTGTGTGGGGGAACTAGCAAGGTATTTCCCTCCTTTCTACAGAAGGGGAAATTCCCATCTGCATCCTCCTGAACCATCTTTTACTTCTTTTTTTCTCCTTGCTTGACCAGGGAAAAAACCCTTGTCTTATAAACCTAATACATCAAAACTAAACAAAGAAAAATGCCTCTTGCTGACATGTAACTTAAAACAAGTGGGAAATTTATTACAAAATCAAGGGCAAGACAAGAGAGAAAAACAGATCAGTTTTGCAACCCTGCACACACTGAGGTGGGGAAATCAGAATCAGGAGTGATCAAGATGGCCAGGAAATCCGATATCTCTGCCAAACTGACAGGAGGGTTGAACATAATGCTGGAAAGAATGGAAAACAACATTGAAATAATGAGTGAGAAATTGTTGAGTCATTTATGAAGGACATTTGCAGCCATTGAATAAAATGTCTCTGAAGTTTTAAAATGATTATTTCAATGTTATTACACATCTGTTTTGCTTTCAGTTTACAAAATGTAGAAAGGCATTTCTTAAATCTGTTCAGTGCAAAATATTGGGAGATAAGGGATACAAACAGAAGAGGAAGTTCTGCAGATCAGTAGAAATGAAGAACCCATACAGCTATTTTGTGGGTAATAACCCAGACTGATTTTAAAAAAAGATCAAGTACACAAGGAGACAGTCATTTGAAGCTTTGGATCCTGACTAAAAGGCATTGTCATCATCACACTAAACAAATGAAATTCCTAGAATTAATGAAGGAAAGGGGATGTAGGTCCCCTTGCAAGCAGAAGTCTTTGCAAGAGATCCACTGTAAACATGTAATTAAAAGACTCCTTAAATAAATTCAATGAAAATAGCAATGAAGATTGTGATGCAGAATGGGCTAAAAGAGCCAGTCACTAGTGACATAACAAGCAGGGTTTGTGCCATAGACAAACCCTGCAGGAAGGGATGGGGGAAGTGGGAAATGAGGGAATCTTACATGGTGCACAGGAGTCTGTGCACCAGCTGCTTCTGCAAGAGCAATGGTTTGGGACTGTTCTTGCTGCTGGGGTGCAAACTCTGTGGGGGTGGGGGATAATTCAGGTGCTCCTCTTAAATTGACATCCTGTCCTAGTGCCCCTCTCACCCACCCCTAGTTTTGCTACTGCAAGTGACTGTGCTAGGGGTTGGCAACCCCTGGCGCACATGCCAGAGCATGGCACATGACACCGTTTTGTCCAGCATGCCACAGCCAGCCCTGGCTCTGGGCAGGTCCCTGTCACCCACTATGGAGCTCAGGCTGCTTGCAGCAGGCAGTGGGGAGGCTGCAAGCACTGCTGTAAGCAGCCTGGGCTCTGTGGTGGGGCCTGTTCTCCCCTCCCCCCTCTCCCCCCCCACTTCTTCAGGCCCACCAACATCTTCCAAATCGAGGTTGTGGGGAGTTTTGGCATTCACCCCAAAAATGTTGCTGACCACTGCAGTAGACTGAGGGAACGCTCAGAAGAAAAATACCAGTATTGTGCAGCTTGTACTATATATACCAAATGACTAGGAAAGTAACCTTATAGTCACGTATCCTCATTCAATCATAAATTTATATGTGATGAGGAACATATAACTAGTAGTGTCTAGGGTTCATTTATAGCTTCTCCTCAGCTTCCTCTCCCACACATAAAAGAATGCCTGTAAATAATTTATATTATAAATGGCTTCACTGAATTTCAGACAATAGTGCAATCCCACAAGGGACGCAGAAGTATTGGCATGGTGAGGCAAAAGGAAAATACACAAGCTATTGATAGAAGATGACCAATTATTTTTATAATGGAGGAGTAAACAACATGCTTGATACTATGGGTAGTGTAGGAGAAAATACAGTATCTGCTCTGATATAATTTAAGGGACATATTTTACCTGGTTCCTGAGTAGGTTTACATGGGAAAGAGAAGATACAGAGCTCTGTTCTCCCTTCGTATTCCATGTGCAGTGGCCAGGCTCACTGAGGCCATGTCAAGACCCCAAACTTACTATGGTTGGTAGGCTATGTCCTGAACTGGACACAGTGTAGCCACATCCTTGACACACTTTAGACTACAGGCAATCTAATTAGGATGCAGAAAAGAGCAGGGACAGTTCATATGTCAGTCAGCAGTGCTGACTATGTAGCCAGCTACAGTTTTCAATTCAGAAGGCAGCCTGTGTATTGCCATGTTCCATCTTTTAGGACATTGCTCCTAGGCATGGTGAGTTTATGCTGTAGACAATAGCCTTATTGCTTGTCAAGCATGAAGTCTGCAATTGCCATTTTAGTTGATATTACCTCTGCAAAAGGAGTAGTGAAATGTCAGTCATGGCCATGGGTGGATCTAGAATTTTGAAAAGGCAGGTGCAGATGGTGAGGTGTGTTATCATCACATATAAATCAACACATATTAAAAATAAACTGAAAACTTTACTAATATGTTGGGAGCCTAGGGCTGTATTATTTAGTTTTAAATTAAAGCAAGAACAAATATAACATCATTGGGATGAGATAAAATAATCTGCAGGGCTGTGAAATAGGAGTGTCATTACCAGGAGCAGCTAACAGACATCAGAATTGCAGAAGAAAGGATAGCTTGATAGGTGGAACATCAAGTTCATTAAAAACAAGAGAGGGAGATTATTATCACATATAGAATAAGGAGTGTAGAAGAGATCAGGTATATTATAATGAGCCATGAAATCAAAATGATTCCCTAGCACTGCCTGATTGGAAATGCTGCTGCCACTGTCAGGCAGTTGGTTTTAAATTTTGGGTGGAGCAGGAATCAAAGTGGGGTGCAAGTGTACTATTGCACTGCCCCCGGATCTGCCCTTGTCCAGGGCCATGCCCTTCTCCACTGGCTATGAAAAGGATGGACGTGGAGAAGTATGTGCATTGTTCCCTCTTATGAAAGTTATATCTGATATTTAAGCCTACACAATAGGCTTAACACATGCTTCTCTATTGCTTTTGCCTAAAGCTCTCTGCTTTAAACCTTCAAGCATATTTATATTTATTCTTTGAACCTATGCTGGCTTGTATAAGTCTAGATGTAGACTAAATGCCAAACACTTTGTCAGACTGCACCCAATGACCCAGAAGTTGCAGCTGGTGCAAAATGAGGCAGCTCAACTTCTTGATGGCAGTGAGTCACTAGAAGCACATAGGTCCTGTTAGCCCATAAAAACCTTGGATTCCAGATTAGCCTAGGGATTGACACAACACCTCGTTCGATGAGTGACAGAAAGGCTTTATTTACTACAAGTATTCAAAGTCAAGTCAAGTGAGCCCAAACCAAAGTCCAGTAATTAGCTATAAGGTGATGATTTCTCACCAAACAGGCGACAAGAGAGATGGTCTGTTTCTTCCAGCTTCTCAAGATGCCTGGGGCGCAACAGCAGCTCTTGTCAGAGAGATTTTTCATTCCTGAAGTGTGCGCTGTTAGCTGTTTTCACTCTATTCTTATACCCTTAGTCCAGCATCTTCAAAGCATTCTTGTAGTTGTGTAAATCAAGAAAGAGTCCCAGGCAGTAATTGACAGGAAAATCCTATTAATCAAACTGCTCATTATTGGTCATCAGAAAGTTCCAATTTGAATAAATTACCTTCTTCAGTGACGAGAGGTTATTCATTCCTACTAAGTTTGGAATGTATCAAGAAACTAATTAACAACCAGGAAAAACATAAGGTTTTGGGGAGTGTCTTTGGTAAATCAAGGGAACCACTAGCCAAAACAGAAATAAATCAGGAGGAAACATCTATCATATATGGAGAATGACTTCTTCTGTACATAATGTGAGTTAATTGCAAAAGAAATATTTACCATAGTAATTAATCAAGGATAGACATTTCACATGGTTACATACCAGACAACTAGGACCCTGCTTGAAATCATCATGGATATAGGAAGATAAGTTGGAAGGGATACCTTATTATTTCTGCTCAGATGACCTAGCCATGAACTCGCATCCTCTTGCACTATGTAGTTAGCATCAGTATTTTGTGTTTTAACTTTTGTGAGTAGGCCCTGGCTTAGCATGAGTTTCAGAGTTATCAGTCCAGTGCTCCAGAGTCTTTCCTGGTTCCTAATAGCTTTCTGGGCAAAATTCAGGGTGCTGGTTTTGACATCTAAATAGTCTGGGCTCTGCCTACCTAAGGGACTGCCTTCTTTCTTATGCTTTATTACAGTCCTTTAAAATCAGCTGAGAGGAACCTCCTGCAAATACTATCAATATGCCAAGTTCTCTTTATAAAAATATGTGGGAAATTGTTCTTGATAGTCACACCTCAGCTTTGGAACTTCCTTCCCCTTTGAGGCCTGGTGGAACCATGAGCTTGGGCATTTTCCAGAAAACTCC
>NW_005841998.1:2123231-2164816 GCF_000455745.1 Alligator sinensis | reverse complement strand
AATTTTGGAGGCGGTGGCAACAATCCTTCAATTTGAGGTTGATCTTTACCACGGCTCATTGATAGGTCTTGAGGTGACTTAACAGTCCAATCCATGAAACACAGACCTGTCCACAGAAGTAGCAGGCTTTTCTGCAAAGGAGAGTAGGCCATAGATTAGGATTTATCTCATTTTCCTTCCGCCACTCTCCCTTCTCTGCTTCGACGGTAAAATGCTTTACTTCAAAATGGGATCTAGTTGAGGTTGCAGTGCTACTGGAGTCAGTTGACAGCTGGCCTCTTCCAGATCTTGATGTTGGCATCTGTTTTCTTGAAATATGCTTTCCTTGTAGTGTTCCCTATGGCTACTGTGAAATCTCAGGCCATTAGTAAGCTGGGAGTAGAGCACTTATTTCAGGAATCGAGAATCAGGCATCCACACTCAATGTCCAGTTGAGTGAAGTTGGTGTTTGAGGATCACTGACTCAGTGCTGGTAACATTGACTTTGGCAAGGATGGTGGCTTTTATATGGTGATCTTCCCATTTCATGTGGAAGATTTTCCAGAAACATTGTTGGTGATACCTCTCCAGGCTTCTGATGACCAGCTGTCTAGTAGGTCACCCACGTTTCAAAGGTGTAGAAGAGAGTGGGGATGATGACTGCATTGTAGACCTGGATCTTGATGTCTTTATGAAGATTTTGATAAATAAATACACACAGAAGCAATTTCCTAAAGGAGGCGATTGAGCACCGGATCCTGTCCTGGATCTGCTCATCAGTGTTCATGTGCTGAGCGAGGGAGCTACTGAGATAAAGGAGGTGCTTGATTACCTCCAGAGCCTTTCTGTCAATTGTAATTTGAGCAGGGGATTCACATTCATGGCCTGGGACAGGCTGATAGAGCACTTTAGTCTCTTGATGTTGAAAGAGAAGTCCAGACTTCAGTAGACTTTTACAAAGAGATCCAGTGTGGTCTTGAGGTTTTCCATAGTGCACACAAGGATGGTGTTGTTATCAGCGTATTCAAGGTCAAGAATGGTTGTTTTGAGTATTTTGGTCTTTGACTGAAAATGTCCCAGATTGAAGAACCCTCCATCCATTCAGCATTCTGTGTCAATTTGAGAAGGTAGGTGGTCCTTAATGAGAACCAAAATGACTGTCAAAAAATGGAGAACAGAGCAATGACACCCCAGTTTGGTTGACAAACAGTTCATCTCTGATCTGCCATATAGGATGGGTAACAAAGATCATGTCCATTGCTCTACCACTAGCACTTCCTCGATTATGTTATTGTTAGAGCCCATAATTCAATGGATGTAGAGCATCCCATAGAGCAACTGACAGGATCTTTGTTAACCACCAGATCCAAGAACAGTATTGGGAACAAATCAGGACCTGTATATGGCCTTCATTGACCTCACTAAGGCCTTTGATTTGATGAGTCATGAAGCCTTGTGGAAATATGGGCCAGATTTGGATGTCCTGGAAAGTACATCAAGGTCCTGAGGCTTGTTTATGACCAGATGACTGTAACCATCCTATATGGCAGAATCTACACTTACATTTTGGCAGAACTTCCTCAACAAGAGGTAGAAGATGGTTCAGGAGGATGCAGGTGGGATTTCTCCTACTGTGGAAAGGAGGGCGATACCTCACTAGTTCCCACACACAGACTTATTTCCTATCTTGAAGACAGTCATGATACTGGCATTCCTCAGGTGCCCAGGGATCTCTTCATTAATACAAATTCAAAGAATACATTTGTGGAGTCTCAGTACCAGTTCCTCACCACCAGCCTTGTAGGTTTCAGCAGGTATGTCACCCAGTCCAGCCAGTCCTTGTCGTTCTTAGTTTCCTTCATGCCAGACTTCTTCTAGGATAGGATGGTTGGTGGATGATCCTTTTTCAGGGTGTTGGAGGATGGTCTCAGTGGTAGTATCCACCACAGTCAACTCAGGAGTGCCTCCAAGTGCTCTTTCCAGCTAGCTTGAATAGATTCATTGTCTTTGAGGAGCATCATGCCATCCTGCAATTACTGGGAAGTTGGGCCGTAGATGGCTTTCATTGCTGGAAAAAGCTACGCTTTTTGTCATGTTTGTCATCACAGAGCTGAATCTCCTTGGCTTTATCTTGTCACCACTGATTTTTGATTTCCTGGATTCTCCTTTGAGTTTTGGCTTTGAGGAGCTGATATGTCTCCTTCTGCTGAGATGAGGAGTCATCTTGCCAAGCAAAAGAATTCCTTCTCTTCTGGTCGAGGAGAGCTTGGATCTCAGCATCGCTGTCATCAAACCAGTCTTGGTATCAATGGATAGTTAGCCAATGCATTCAAAACAGGCATAAATGGTGGTTTTAAACCCCTTCCAGAGTTCCTCATTCTTGCTTTCTTTTGTGGACAGGGCAGAGAGCATTCTGTGGATAGACTGTTCGAGATCCTGTCAGACCTTCGGGTCTTCAAGAAATTTGATGGATGTTAATAGTGTATCTGATAAGATGGTGATCTGTCCAGCAGTTATCCATTCATCACATGGCTTGCGTGATATGGACATCTATTGAATCATGGGCTCTAACAATAATCGAGGAGGTGCTAATGCTTAGAGAGAAGGTGCTTTCATATGTTCTTCTTTTTGTCACTCTTTCTGAAGATGGTGTTTGTGATGGTGTTTGTGATGACAAGATCGTGCTCCACACATTCGCTGACGAGAAGCATACCACTGGAGTTGGCTTTCCCTATTGTTTCCTTCCTAATAGTGCTACTCCAGAGTTCCAGATCATGCGCAACTCTGACACTGAAGTCATCAAAGAGAATGATCTTGTCCTTCTTGTAAGTATTAATGAAAATGTGGTCAAGTTTGGAACAGAACTGTTCTTTCCCCTTCCAGAAGAAGATGTAGCCTCCACCTTCTTATTTCTGCTGACCCTCATCTGATTGTCTTCTCAGAGCTGCATTATTGATGTTTTAGCTCACTAGTTTCCTGGAGACAATGGCAGTTCTTTTTTGGTTGTTTGTTGTCTTTTTTATTCATCAAAGTGTGAACATTCCATGTTGTGAAAATCCTTATGATATTTTTGACTGCAGACAGAGTGATCCCACTGGATGTGGTTATCCAGCCGGGAGCAGATAGATAGCCTATGTTTAGGGCACCTTTTCTAGTCCTGTCCCCTTCATGTGGAGTGAGCAAAGGGGGATCCTGAATAGGTCTGCTTAGTCATGGTAGCAGCTGCTGAACTATGCCCCTGTCTCAACCCAAGTGCAAGACAACTGTCAGGCTACCACCTCCTGCATGGAGATTCATGGCAGGAGACTGCCAGATTCACTAGTCCTGTCTCCATCACCACTGGTCCATCACTGCAGGGCTTTTGGAGGTTGGTACAGGAGAGTATGTTACTTCTTGTAACAAAAGTCTGTGCATGACTTTGTTTAACATGAGGAAGCTGGTGCATTTAAACAGCAACCACACAATCTTGACAAAGTGGAGAGGGAGTGTCAAGGGAGAACCCTAGACAACAGGAGACCTCCATCTTGCTGCAGCTTTTTTCTGTCTTTACAGCCATTGAGATCCTGACATCATCTTCTGCCTGCTCCACCATTGGGACCTGAGGTTGTACTGTGGTTTGTCTGCAATCTCTCCTTAGGCCTGCTCTGCCATGAGAGTAAGACTTCAGGTGGCATAGCTCTGAGGGTCATTGAGACACACAAGCCTCTCCACCCCCACAAGGTCTCAGTCTGTGGAGAGAAGCAGATACTTAGCAGGCAGGGCTGAGTTGGGATATTGTTGGAGAGTTGGGGGTTACTGTATAGTTTATTTCAATATTCTGTGGGTTTTTATACATTGCTATATTTACTCGAATGTAAGATGACCCCCTATAATTGGACTCTATATATGGACATTTATAAATTTGCAATAATTTTCCAGGTATAGAATCTAATCATTGGCGGTTTGCCTTGAATTTGCCCCTCTCCTACTGATACAGCAAGTAAAATAAATCTAAGGGGGAGCTCAAAAAGTCCCCTTGCCTTCTGCCCCACATAATTTCTTCCCCCTGCAGCCCCATCCCCATCTTCCTTACTGTCAGACCCTGCTCTCCCTGAGGACATGGAAGAAAAGAGCAAATCTGAAAACACTAACCACAAAATAAGAATATAGTAATTTGTATATAGTACCCATACACTTAATTCATACAGAACTAATGATGCATCTTACCTTTTGGAAACTGCTTCAAGTTTTAGGACAGGTACGCCATAAACACACTTTTAAGCAGCATTTTTGTACCTGCTTATATATAGTACAAAATATGTATGATATCATCCAAAACCAAAAGGTTCATAATTTGCCATATAGTTCATTGGGCTGGGCCCTACCAGAGTCAACAGCGCTTCAAGCCATAGTGACCCCATTACTCAGCACTGCTCGGTATGTGTGTGTATTTCAGGTGCCCCCTGCAAAGGATCCATGTACTAATTAGCCCCACAGGAAACTGGTGTTTTTGTCATGAGTTCTGGGATCCTCCAAAAATGTATATGCAGATGAGGCACAGGGTAACCTAGTCCAGCTCCACCTGATGGAGGGCAGGGCACACTAATCATATGCGATAGGCTGAGAGAGGGGGTTACAGAGAAATCCTAGGTAAACTGTAGAGACTGTCCCTCTCTATGAGTCTATACAGCACTGAGCACAAAGACATCCTGACATGGTATCTGTATAAGTTGCATTTACCAGTTGCTTTTCAAACTTCCTAAATTGGACATCAACAGATTTCCAAAATTGTCACAGTGGCAACAATAATTCACCGTGAGAAGCTCTCAAATGTAGGTGTGACTAGTTAGCAAACTACAGTTAAGCTATATCAAAATTCATAGAAACATAACTGATATTTTCAGTAAGTTCTGAGTCCTTTCTGGGAACAGGTAATCTTAGTTTCTGAATATGTCTTGATGTTGCTTTGTGATCAGATGTAAAGAAATTTCACAAGACTCGTGTCATGTGGAAAGAGAAATAATTAGTTTAGCATGTGAATATAATTAAGAAAATTCAAAGTCTGACATATGAAGTCTTTCTGGCTGGATTTACTAAGGTCTAAGATAGATATTTGTACCTGTTGCTATGTGATGTACAGATTTGCTATTGTTTTGTTATAGAGCCTTTCTATATAAAATGTACTAGATTCACTAAAAAAGGGGAGGAGGCAGTTACGACTATCCTCTACAGCTGAGTGTCATCAAATCAAATTATAGTAGCATCCTAATTTTTGTCATAGTTTTATAAATATGAAAGATTTCCTTTTAAACATATTTAACACATAAGAGAGACTGTACTGGCAGGTAGTACAATACATGCTGTAATGTGGGGACAGAAATAAGCATATCTTATATGCTATGCTTATCTAGCAGGGCACTGGGGCATGCCTGCTCTTTCAAGGGAGCAAACAGCCTGCAAGGCTGCTTACAGATGGCAGAAGGAACTAATGAGAGACACCTCCTGGAAGAGGGCTCAGGCAGAAGCTACATAAGCTCAGAGCCTGAGTCAATCAGGCAGTCTCTCCCTGGCATCCACAAGGTGAGGAGGTCTGGGCAGCAGGGCTCCTAAAGGGACTGGAGTTGATATAAGCAACCCCGCAGGCTTGGGAGCAGAAGCAAGTCTGTTCAGAGGAAGTCAGGGTTTTACAGGCAAGTGGCCTTTGTTTTATTTTGAACCCACAGAGAGTCCCTGAGCCTGGAGAAGGGCTGCACATTGGACCAGGGATCTGAGAGCCCAGAGAAAGGGCGGTGTGTAGGATGAGGGGTCTGGGAGCCCAGAGAAGGGGCAGTGTGCAGGACCAGGGGTCCAGTAGCCCAGAGAAACAACAGTGCACAGAACAAGGGGCCTGGGAGCCCAGGAAAAGGGCAGCGTGTAGGACCAGGGCTCTGGGAGCCAAAGGGAGCTGAGTGTATGAATAAATGACATCTTAGAGAGAGAACCACCCACAAGTCTTGGGGCGTGGTGTAGGGGAGGTATAGAGGTAAGGAGCCCATAAGGCAACAGATGCCTGACACAGGTGTAGACAGGCTGAGGGGGCCTACGAGCCTGAGGGCACAGAACGGTGACTGAGGAGACTTAGGAGGGGCCCAGTGGTGATCAGCACAGCCTCAGGCTCACTCAGAGCCCATGGGCAGCCTCCCTTATATAACCTTCAATAAGAACAAGGCACGGTGGGTGAGAGATCAAGGGAAAGGGCAGTAGCTGAGCCAGAGCCAGGCAGAGGCCACACAACCACTCAGGGGCATCGCAGCCACCCTATAGCCACCTCGTCACTACAGCTTATATTAGAGAACTAAGCTTAATATGGCAAAAAACTAGTAGAAGTTGCAAGAGGACTACTAAATAATAATAACATTCAACTAGGATTATTATGCATTTTGCAAACATTCACAGTTTTGTGAATTTAGAATAGCATTGATTTTTCACTCTACACAGCCTCAGATATTTTCACCAGCTTCTTGAGGTTTCCCTGAATAGCCGTTATATATCTCAACTGACTCTCAATCCTAATAATTTGTGCCTAGGTCCAGTGGTCATTTACATACCCTATGCAGCATTATATGGTGTGTATTACTATGTAATTTTTGTTGCATAGTGATTTTCGGCTCTAATATTTTGGCCTCCTTGTAACCATTTCATTTTAAATAGCAAAACTGAAATTTGCTAATATATGGGGAAAATGCCTCTCTTTAGTTATACTTTAAATGGCTGTAATTTTTAATCAGCATTAGAATTATCCTAATTTACTTGCTCTATAGAATTTGTAGTTCTGTGTTTTCACACTAGATGTCAATCTACTTGCATATGTAGCAGTTATTATATATTGCATTCTAGATATTTCCTTCACCCATGTATCCTTGTTTCCCATGTAAATTGCAAAGCAGTATGTTGTCATCATGAGGACAAAGAACTGAATTGGAGCTTCAGGTTAGCATCTCCTGGTGGCTAATATTGACTATGACATTTTTAAGCGAGACTCCTTTCACCTGTAGTAGCCACAGAGGGCGCTTATACACGTACATCGAGACTGTTCCAACGTTCTGTAATTACAGTGTGTCGGAGCAGACTCAATTAATTGAGTCTGCTGGAGCATGGTAATTACCGTGCTCCAGCAGACTCCAGTGTCACGTGTATCGTAATCCCTGTGCTGAAAAATGGCAGCAGGGGCGTTTTAGCTAAAGCTCGTCTGAGACCAGCTCTACTTAAAGCATACCCTCCTGCCCTCCTCCTCCCCTGAAGCTTGTGTATAAACACTGAGTTGCCAAATGAAATTAAAACCTGTATTTTTAATAAAGATGATTGTACTATGTTGGTGAATTATTTCCCCTATTTTCTGATGAGCTATCATTTTTAATTTGCCTGTTACAGTTTATTTTTTATAACTGTTGCTTGCTATTTCATCATAGGGAATGCAGACCTGAGCAAAATGGATAGACCCTTCTATTAATAATATTGTGTTAGCCTTTACAGTTTATTTCTCACTGAATTGTCATTTCAAAAGCAGAACAGCCAAACTACTGGGTTTCATTCTGTCTTTTACCTGCCTGCTTTGTTTCTCTTGGCAAGAAGCATGTTAGACATGTGCTCCAGCATGAACCAATTTAACAAAGAACTGTTAACACAGTTAATAGGCAGGATGAAAAACTCTTCTAATTTTTTTTAATTGGGAGAAGCATGACTTACTTTTAAATTTGTTTGCACTTGATATCAACTTGGGAGCATGCAGTATTGCTTGAACTTGGCAGCCTTCTATTTAATTCTTTTCTTCTAATTCACTGTATTGTAGGTTCATAGAAAATTAGGATTGGAAGGGACCTCAGGAGGTCATCTAGTCCAATCCCCTGGTCAAAGCAGGACCATTCCCAACTAGATCATCCCAGCCAAAGCTTTGTTGAGCCAGATCTTAAAAACCTCCAAGAACCAAGATTCCATGACCTCTCTGGGTAGTCTGTTCCAGTGTATTACTACCCTCCTCATAGGGAAGTTTTTTCTAACATCTAACCTAAACTTCCCTTCCTGCAACTTGAGACCACTGCTTCTTATTCTGTCATCTGCCACCAATGAGAACAGTCTAGCTCTATCATCTTTTGAACTTTCCTTCAAGTAGTTAAAAGCTGCTATTAGTTCCTGTCTCAGTTTTCTCTTCTCTAAAATAAATAAGCCCAGTTCCCTCAGTTTCTCCTCAGAAGCCATGTGCCCTCCCTACCTATTTTCATTGCCCTCTGCTGGACTCTGTCCAATTTGTCCACATCCTTTCTATAGTGGGGGGCCCAAAACTGAACATAGTACTCCAGATTTTGCTTCGCCAGTGCAGAATAGAATGGAATAATTACTTCCCACAATCTTCTGGCAACGCTTTTACTAATACAGCCTGGTATGCCTTTAGCCTTTTTGGCAACAAGGGCACACTGTTGCCTCATATTCAGCTTATAGTCCACTGTAACCCCCAGATCATTTTCTGCAGAGCTGCTGTTTAACCAGTTGGTCCCTTACCTGTACCGATGCATGGGATAGTTCTGCCCTAAGTGCAAGACTTTGCACTTCTCCTTATTGAACTTCATGAGATTTCTTTTGGTCCAGTCCTCCAATCCGTCGAGGTCTCTCTGAATCCTAGTCCTACCCTCCAGTGTATCTACTACTCCCTCACATCTTGGTGTCATCTGCAAACTTGCTGAGAGTGCACTTCATCCCATCTTCAAGGTCACTGGTGAAGATATTGACCAAAACCAGCCCCAGGATCAACCCATGGGGCACTGTACTTGATACCAACTGCCAACTAGACATCAAGCCATTGATTGCTACCCTTTGAGCCCAATGATCCAGCCAGTTTTCTGTCCACCTTACAGTCTGTTCATCCAACCCGTACTTTCTTAGCTTGTTTGCGAGAATGTTGTAGGAGACTGTATCAAAAGCCTTGCTAAAGTCAAGGTATATTTTTGTTGCACTGTAGTTTCTGTTGCATTTAAAGGTCAAGAACTCTCTTATAATAGATTTAAATCTGAAATCCTGCATATAATGAGTTTGTTTTTCTGTACAAAGTTAGCAAATAGAAATGTCTTAATGCCGAAACATGTTTCCTCTCTAATGATAATAATTCTGCTTGGATTGTCTGTATGCATGTTCTGCTGGGGATACACATGTGCCTCTTGTGCTAGAGTTCAGAGACTTTTGACTAGCAATACCTGCATGTTGGACCTGTGTCTTACCTCTGTTGCTTTACATCAGCAGTATAGAGGGCAGCTCATGCCTTCTGTTCCTCAGTTCCTCTCAGCTGCCTTCTTGCTCAGGGCTAGCCTCACATCCCAGGGGCAGGATTTGGTGATCTCCCTACACAGACCCCAAATGGATTTCTGACTAGTGGAACCTCCAGCACTGATTGGAGTGCAGCCCATGAGAGGTCATGCAACGCCTCCAGCTTTTCTCAGTAAATGTCTCAACACCTGACAACTGTAAAGTTACCACCTGGGCCTTTATTCATTTGTTTCCAAATCAGACACCATATTTTGGAAAACAGTGCTGCAATTCCTCTGAGATTCTGCCTTCAGATGGACTGTTCAGTGTTTCAAATTCATTCATATTGTGCATGTGGGCAAGCACTAAAAGGAGAAAAAGAGGTTACATCCCTACAGTAACTTGGATTCTTTGAGGTGCGTGTCTATGTGCACATTACATATCTGGCCCTAAAACACTTTTTCCTCAAAGTATGAGGGGGTTTTTGAGGGATTATGCAGCTGAGTGGAAACTGGGGAACAGGAAATACATATGGCCCTTAATACCTTTGATGTAAGGTATAAGAAAAATCAGGATGCACGCACACCGCCCAGGTACTGTTAGTAACAGGACAAGTACAGGTTGCTAGTAAAAGTCTTAAGCTTATGACATGCACATGTGTCCACAGTGCAATGTGCATATGGACCATACACATTCAAGAGCTCCAGTATGTAACATCTCTTTCTTAGTTAATTTAATCTGGAAAAATCTTCCAAAATATTTCACTGGTCAAAAAAAAAAAAGATTAAAAAATAATTGTCACTGGCAATCCCTCGATTCAAGGATGATCTCTACCACAGTTCATTGATGGGTCTTGAGATGACTTAAGAATTCAATCCTTGAGCCACAGAATTGTCTGCAGAAGTTGCAGGTCTTTCTGCAGGGGATAGTAGGCTATAGACAGAGATTCCTCTCCGTTTCCTTTCTCCACGCTCTCTTCTCTGCTTCGAAGGCAAGCTTGGTTGAGGTTGCAATGCCACTGGAGTTTATTGGCAGCCAGCTCTTCTCATCTCTTGATGCTGGCATCCATTTTCTTGAGGTCCTTGTAGTATTTTCTCTGGCCACTGCAAGATATCAGGCCATTACTAAACTGATGGGGTGGGAAATCACATTTTTAAAGATATGTACAAGTAACACATTAGTTTTGGTTTAAATTGGTCCAGTTAAGAAGGGCAGACTTGGAATTCTTTTGGATCCTTTCCCCAGATTCAGATTTCCCATGTGCACAATACAATAAATATATGAAATGGGTCAAGTTAGTTCCAATCATGTCACGTTTAACTCAAGCATTAAATAACTGGCCCTTTTGTAACATGGCTGATATGACATCTTCGCTTGGTTGGACTTACTTCGGTTTTGGTGACATGCGAAAGGCTTGAGTTATGCCTAAAATGTAAAATAATACTTCTGATATATAGAAAGCAGGATTTTTGTATCTTTTAAGCATTCTTCTTACAGGAATGCAGCTGAGAAAAAATAGTGATGTTCTTGTAAACTAAAACAGTCTAATTTTATGCTTACAACAGCAGATGTTACAAGATGCCCTTTGAAGTCATCTAATAAGGTATTAGCCTACAAACCTGAAGACCCAGGTTTTAGCTCACAACTGCAATTATTTAGGGATAAGTGTAACTTGTATATATGCTGGAAGTGTATTTGACTGACTGGTATAGTTACTGAAAAAGGAATCCAAATTTTTTTTTACATGTTTTTAAGTAGTACTGCCTCCATAAAAAGAACATCAAAGCATTAACAAGTCAGAGCTGGCTAGTTCTGTGATAGTGACCTGATCTGCCATTCCAGCTTCTGTTCTGCCTTTATTATTAAAGACAGCAACAATTACTGCTTCATGAATGGCTTTGGAATTAAGGAACACAAAAAAGGCAAGGGAAAGAAGAATTGAAACCAAGGGAGATATTATATTCTTTAAATTATTTTATAGAAGATCTGCATAATGTACTAAAGCTTTGAGCTATTTTTTCGAAATATGTATATGTGTGTATATTTGTGTGTATGCACACATATACATATACATATAGCATGTGTAGCAGTCCCAGCCCCAGGACCACGTTGGCATCTCAAACCAACTTCAGTGCTGGAACGAACAATCACCTGATTTTTGGACCCAGCCCTGGAACCACACCAGTGTATCAAACCAGGTTAGATGCAGTCCCAGGACTGTGATCAGCAGTCCACTTGAACGTTGATTGGGGCCCAGGACCACACTAGTTCTCACCAGGCAGTGGGTACATGGCTTTCAGCTTGCTGATGCAGAGGGAACCCATTGTCATGATCACATAGTGCACTCATTGAGCATGCAGGACAGGGTAGGGAAGGGGTACGTTGACCGTGGTAGATTGGGGATGGGATGTAGGGCAACATGAGTGAGTGGTAGGGTGGTCTTGCCTGCCTGCAGGAGCAATGCAAGGCTTTCCCTGCCATGGTGAAGACTCCAGGCTGGAGTGATTCTAGTGCCTCTTATAGCCAGTACCTGGAGTGGATCCTGCTCATCCCACCCTCGTTATACTGCTAGTGCTGAGCACTTGAAAATCTGGTTCTCTGTACTGGTTTAATGTTATCATCATTCCTAGGAATTACATGGGAACAGTTTTTTCAGACTCTGCTTCACATCAGGAGTATAGAGGGTATAATACAGGTGGTTGAAACATTTAGCCTGGCTGAAACATTTTTAAACATCACCTGCTCCCTTTTCAGGCTTCCTATACCTCCTGTTTGTCATCTGTCATGACTTTGCTGCTGTTTATTGTTGGGGAGTAGGAAGTCTTCAGACTAGTAGCGGCCTTGCACATAGCCTGGTTTGCCCAATCAGGTCAGCCACCCTGCTTGGGTCCTCTGTCCAGCCCTTCACCCAGCACTCTCACAGGTTTCTGAGGTATTCAAAGCTATTCTAGCCTAAGCCCCCTTTATCTCCCTGGCTGTGCCCCTGACTGTCCACTGAACAAGACCTCATCCTCTGGGGTATCAGTCTTGGCTTAACGGAAGCCCCCCTGTCGCTTTGAGAGAGAAGTGTTTCTGTCTCAGTGTGCCAGTTTCTGCTTCTCAGTTTGGAACTATCTCCTGACCCCTACAGGTGGAGTCACACCCAGGACCCCTGTTTGTGGCCTCCTCCACCCCTGTAGCTACAACTCAGTCTTCCAGGCACAAGTCTGGAATACAAGCCAGCAAATTCAAAACAAAAGAAGCAGTCTCCCTCCTTGGATAAATGTCGCCCACGTGCCTTACCTGCTCGGGAGCCTTCTCCCCAGCTTCCTTGAGTGGCTCATGCACCTGACCATCTCAGGTTGGACAAGTGGGCAGAAAACAACAGAATGCAGTTCAACAAGGAGAAATGCAAAGTGCTGCACCTAGGGAGGAAAAATGTCCAGCACACCTACAGCCTAGGAAATGACCTGCTGGGTGGCACGGAAATGGAAAGGGATCTGGGAGTCCTAGTGGACTCCAAGATGAACATGAGTCGGCAGTGTGACGAAGCCAACAAAAAAGCCAATGGCACTTTATCGTGCATCAGCAGATGCATGACAAATAGGTCCAAGGAGGTGATACTTCCCCTCTATCGGGCGCTGGTCAGACCGCAGTTGGAGTACTGCGTGCAATTCTGGGCGCCACACTTCAAGAAGGATGCGGATAACCTGGAGAGGGTCCAGAGAAGGGCCACTCGTATGGTTAAGGGCTTGCAGACCAAGCCCTACGAGGAGAGACTAGAGAAACTGGACCTTTTCAGCCTCCGCAAGAGAAGGATGAGAGGCGACCTTGTGGCTGCCTATAAGTTCATCACGGGGGCACAGAAGGGAATTGGTGAGTATTTATTCACCAAGGCGCCCCTGGGGGTTACAAGAAATAATGGCCACAAGCTAGCAGAGAGCAGATTTAGACTGGACATTAGGAAGAACTTCTTCACAGTTAGAGTGGCCAAGGTCTGGAATCTTTCCTGCTTATGCAGGGGGTCGGACTCGATGATCTATTGAGGTCCCTTCTGACCCTAACATCTATGAATCTCCAGTAGTGCCCACATTCTCCAGAGCTCCTCTCTTCCCCTTACCTAGTCTCAGGCTGGGCTTAAATCCCTAACCCAGTCTCCTTCCAGTTACATGATTGGGTTCGCTGCACCCAATGGCCAAGTGCAGTCGGTTGCTCGTTAGCTACCAGGACTTATTAGTCCTGGATTCGCTATATCTGTGCTGTCCTTTTTAACTGCCTACCCTCTCTACAGCCATCCAAGGAACAGGGACAGGGGTTCCCTGTTACAGAGGGCAGTGCAGAACAGAAATTCTGGTTAAAGGCATGATTCAGCCTCTGACTGCAGACAATCCCAAATACACGTGGGGTGAGTCCCCACGTGCGGGGCATGCTGTTTGTGGCAGCACAAACCACATGTCGGGAATGTGAAAACATGCACCGTGCTGCAAATGTACAGTGTAGTGGATTTCCTGGTAGCAAAAAAAAACACAACAAAAAACTCCAGGAAAAAAATGGCATAGAGCACATGTCAGTAGCATGTGTCGGAACAAATGGAGGGCTGGGCATCTAAAGCAATTCTCTGGCTGCTGGCCAGGCTCTGTCCTGCCAGATCTGTGCCCCTACTGCACCAGGATCTGTGCCCCTACTACACCAGGACACCAGGTAATACTGCTGGGGCCAGCACAGGTGCTGGCCGCAGCCTTCCCTACCCTTACCCGAGAAGTTTTGCTGTGTGCCGAAGCTCATGCAGGGGCATGCAGTAGAGCAGAAAGTAGCGGCACAAATTCGTGCTGTTTGTGCCTCTACAAGTGAACACCTCTGTACATGGGAACCCACCCATAAAGTTTGTGAAATTGAAAATACCTTGTTATTAATTCAAACTTTGCTGTGAGACATCTTGGTTCTCTGCCAGAATAATGGTGGCTGTACCACATGTTGAATCTAGTACAGAAAGAGTAAAATTTAAAGTAAAATCTTGAGGCATTTCAGAAATGTGTAGGCTTCAATTCTTGAAAGAAGAGAAATATAAATAAAAGCATCACCCAGACAATATCATTTCTCCTTCTCATCTGAAAGTGACAAATTAGCCCTTACTAACAAATGCACCATTTGTCCCCTTACCAAGATGGTATATTGAACAGTGTCTAAAACAGATCGATCTTTTCTCTAAATTTTTCTTCCACTGCCTTCAACCGACAGCAAGTGTGTGCTTATATAAAGGAAGAAGGAAAAATAAGTGAGAATTCATTAAAGAAAATGTTACTTGTAACCTTTTCCTTTTCTCTCCAGGAACTTTTAATGAAGATTAGTCTGTTCTTCAAGGTGCTCATTGTAACAGGCTACTTTATATCAAAAGGTCAAAGCATGGAATGTCTAATAAGATCTTTGTTGAATAATAAAATTATATTTTGTGCCAAGTCTCAGTTAAAATGCAGCATTTTGTTTAAAGAAGGCAGTGAGCCAATTGTTTCACAACAGACATTGTGAAGGCAAATCTCTGTAGGACCATTGGTCAGACCTCTGCCAATTTTCCTTTCCTATCTTTTCCCTCTTTTGGGTCAGAACACTACTGGTGCCCATGAGTCAGTTTGTCCAAACTTCCTTTAACTATGGACTCAAGTACTTGGCAAGTTTTTCCTTTGTGATTGTCATTTAAAGTTAGTTTGCTGTGGGTAAATGCAGTGTATTTACTTTTTATGTTTCTTAGTAACTGCTGACTTCCGAATGTGTTCTCATATCACAGTGATGGTAGCGTAGACAACCCCTCAGCTGCTATATTTTTATAAGCATGTCAGTTAAACCTGTTCTCCTCAAGCTTGTATGACACAAGTGTTCAAAATGCCAGGAACAGTCAGTGAGCCGACTGATGTCATAGCATTCTTGAGCTCATAACATTGATCATATTAATAGAGCTAAACCAGCATTGGCAACCGTGGGAAATACTTAGAAAATGTTTGTAGTTCTGGATAAGAACACCTCAAGACACTCTCCTTTGACATGTTCTTTTACCCTTTCCAGTATTTATACAAAAAATTATAGAAATATGGATCAGTGCCAGGTCGTTAAAAATTGTTCCGTACTGCAGCCTGCACCTGAAATAAAGAGTGTTCATTATGAAATTTAGCAATTAATACCTCATGAATTCCTTTCAGCCATGAAAATTCAGTACCTGATACTTTAATTATGCCAGTTTGGGTGCCATGATGATCTTAACCGTGGCTTGCATTGATGGCATGCAAAAATAATATGATTCTGAAAAAAATATTGGAGCAGTTTGGTCTAAGAATTGACAGAACTGTATTTAAAGTGCCCACCTCCAAAATGTTGTCAGAGTTAAGATGTTTACATGTCTTATTTGTGCATTTCCATGCTTAACATATTTGGCTTTCATTTTATTATAATTTTAACTCTAAATTTCCTGGGTTTATGATGTTTTGTTTTAAGAAAGTTACAACTTCCTTGTGGGTTTTTTTTTTCTCTCTCAAATTACTGATGTCTGACTTAGCTGTATCTCAGCATAATGTTTTGTTTGGGAGTGGCCTGGCTTTTTAATAGTTAAAAGTTATTTTAGGGTAATGAAGAAGAAGTCTAAAGGAATGTTTATCAGGTGTAATTTTAAAGAGCAAATTCACTCATACTTCAGAGTAGCAAAAAGCAGGCAGAGTATAGTGGCTAGTTAAACTGGCTAAAACAGTTATTTTATATCACTAAAGCAGCTCAGTGGAGCTCTGTTTATTGAATCCGGCTTTTAATTTGCATATTGGGTTATTGAGTTGTGCTTTACAGATCAACGCTAAGGGCATTATCATGGTTCATCCCTAATTATGCTTCCACCTCAGTTTCTCTGGAAATACTTCCTCAGTATACAATGGAGTCAAAGTGGAGTGCTTTTTTGTCCCTGGGTACCCAAATTAGCATACAGCCACGGAATATTTGAGTCAGACAATTTACCAGTGATGCATCTTGTCACTATGTCCAGTCTACCTCCTGACACAGGCTCCAGACAACCAATAGAATTGTTGTATGCAAATGAGCTGGAGAAGAAGTGTGGTGATTGATCTTACTCTCTGATGTTCCAGTGACCCACATAAAAGTTCCTTAAGCAGTGGATTTGACTACTATAGCTTATGTAATCATAAAAATTAGATGCAACAACAGTTAATACATTTGCTTAATTACAGCCTATTTTTTAAACACAGCCTTTTCACAAGATTTTAAAGAAAACAACATGAAAAACCTGAAATGACTGTACTGTTCCATTATTAAGATCATTCAAGATAAAGAGAAGACTGACACAAACACTACATTTCTTAAATAATTCACCTTTAATTAAATTTAATTAATAATTAATGGTAGTGTTAGAGTGATTTAGCCATGATGGTTCAAGAATTATGCAAAAGGCAAGGATTTTTTGTTTGAGGTGATCTTTTATTGGACCAGCTGCATAATTGGAATAAAGTTAGACAAGCTTTTGAATGTAATCCATACTTCATCAGGATACATTTGTGAATCTGGAAATTTCATTCTTTACTTAGACAAGAAGATGTGTAAGTTTGGGGAATAAGCGTTTTGAACAGCAACTAATTTTTTCCCGGGTGTTTTATAAAACAAAAGGTTGGGCACAATCTTTATTTCAAAGAGCATACATACAACACATGAAGACTAGAAAAGTAAAAGAGGGTGAAATGGGGTAGGATATGTAAATCAGATTATACAATGACTTGTGTGGATTATGTATACTTCTTTTGGGGTTAATTTTTCTATATATACAATTAGTTCACTTCATGTAAACTTCCTAACAGAAGTCCCATAACTTTGTAACTTTCATGACTTCTTAGTCATTGTAGTAACAGCTATGCTTAGTAATAAGTTTTGTAGGATAGGGATAGGGTCCTAACTTAGACCAAAGAGAATTCTAAGATATCATAAACTGCAGGACTGGATGATGGTTGAATATCAAAACTGTGAAGACCTCTTTTCTGTTGAATCATATTTCTTATGTGTTTTATTGGTGAGTTTTACATTTCTTCTAATACTACAGCAGTTCCCAACCTTGGGTTGTGACCCAAATGAGGGTCGCAGGGGCAATGCCGGTGGCGCTGCACAGAAAGGATGAGCTGTGTTGTGTGCCAGGAGCTCCCCCGCCCCCAAGCCACCACCGCAGCCACACTCCACTCCCAGCAGCGGGTCGTGGCAGAAAAGGGTTGGGAACCACTGCTATACTATCTCTACATAATTTATTATCTTAGACGGTCTACTTCCTGGAGTATCTTTTATACAATATCTTGGTCTGGCTAGTTCAGAGACCAATAACTCTGTCAAAGTGATGCTTTTTGAGTACTTTACAGTTTAGAACTACAAAGCTGAACAGTTAAAATACTCTTGAGGCACCATTCTGACAGTGTTATAGGTGCCCTAAACTAACCTTATACAGATCTAAAAGAAACCAGATGTGAATGTAGAACAACTGGGAAGAGAACTGAAACTTACCTTGAGAGTTTTAGGCTAAAGCAGGCTTTCGTTTCCCCCCAGCAATACCTGGCACCCACAGGTCCATGCCAGATTATCAGCAGATTGAAAGCACTGCACTGAGAGATTCTCTTGAGAGACATATTTTAGGAACTCAGTCCCGATCCTCAAAAGCAGTTTAGTATTTTCGGTTTTGGGGCTCAGTCACTTGCAATACTAGCCCATCTGCATTTTTGGAGATACTATGATATTGCCTGGGGTAACTGATCATTTCAGAAGTGATTTGGTTCACTTCTTAGCGCAGTCCTTTCTGTCTGTTTACAACCATAATGTTAATGATAAAGGTTTATGTAATCTGTTATAATTGGGGTATGATTTATAAGTAGAGATTCCTACATTAAAATATTTGTAAAAGAAATAGGGAGAAAATCCTAGCTTCACTGGTAAAACTCTCAGTGACCTCAGTAGGGCCAGGATTTCATCCATTATTGTTAACATTAGGCATGGTGACAAAGAGTGAAGTGAGTGTACTTACTTAACTTAATTTGGGCAGAGGTACAGTGTAGCCACATTCAAGCAATGCTGCTACTGCTAATTAGTGGAGGTAGGCTAACTGGAGATATCACTCAGTAATTCCACATAGTCCACCTAAAAGTGGCACACAGCTGTGACTTTAGTGCCTTCAGCCTGGGGTGCCTCCTGAGTCTGGGGGGGGGGTTACAACTTGTGGGTGGGCCCAGAGTGCGGGGCTGGCCAAGAGCTCCATATCCCCTCCTATACTGCCAGCCCCGCACAGCAAAAAACTGCAGGGCTGGCGGTGTGTTGGGGTGGGAGGGGGGCACTGAGCCACGGCACAGAAGTATAGGCAGCCCATACAACTTAGCCTGGTGCATTTGTGGGTGTTGCTGCCTGACCTGTGTTGAAATAGCTTCACTTCAGCAGTGGAAACACCATTGATTGAAGTGCAGTGCTGCCTCGTCTGTGCTGACAGCTCCTTCAAGGTGAGTGGGTGAGTGTAAAATCGTTTTGGCTATGTTCTATAGACACCTCCCACAGAATTTTCTTTTGAACACATCATTCACCAAAATTAAATTTATTTCAAAGGACTAAATATTAGGAAAGCATGTAACAGTTTTACATGAAAAAAATCAATTGAAATGACACATTTATTTTTAAAGATATATTTCTACTTCCAACAAAAGGTTTCTAGCCTTTAGCAAACACACCATTATGTAGTTTCATGATTATTTGTAAAAAAATTCTGCCTGCAGTTATTTGTTCTGTATTCCCAACCATAGATGTTTCTGAAATTCAGATGTAGGTCTGTGAACAGTGAATAACATTTAGTCTTTTTTACTTGGAGTCCTTCAAATTAAAGTTATTTATAAATGTATTTGTACCCTTTTAATATATCTTTAAACAAGAATACTGCTAGATATTCATGTGTATTCTCACATTATAGATTAGTGATGTAAGTATTCTTCATGAGGAATTGCATGCGACTTGGAACCATCCAGGAAGCAGTGACTACTAGAGGTACACGAATGACACCACTGGGATCTGAGCAGAACTAGGAGACTAGATCGGGGTGGACAAAATGCGGCCCGCGGGCCGGAAGTGGCCTGCCGGGCCGTTCTGTCCGGCCCACGGGGCCCCTAAAAAATTTAGAAAATTAATATTTATCTGCCCCTGCCTGTGATGCAGCCCTTGATGGCTTGCCAAAACTCAGTAAGCGGCCCTTTGCCCAAAACAATTCATATATCAGTATAGCCAGTGCAGATCGGTATTCTACCTGTTGTGATTGTAAGCTTAGAGAAACAGCAGTCCATGCCCCACTCTCTGTGAGAAAGCTATAGATCTGCCCTTGATCCTTTACTTGAAATAAGCCTTTAGTTTTTTTGTTTCAAGTAGATTTGACCAGCTTTGTTTACAGAGACTTTTACACAAGGCCTCCAACATTAGCCTCTGTTCCATCTATGGTGGAATCTGATTTCTATTCATCCACATTCATGGGTCCCTGGCTGAACGCTCTAACTCCAGATGAAGGGCTTACAGATTCCCCAGGTTGCCTTGTGGATGTTCTGCCTTGGTTGCCCACCAGTGTGGGGTTTTATACCAGATCTTCCTTGATGCCATCTAAACCAGCTCCTCAAAACATGCAAGGGTCGCAGTATCCTGTCTTTTAAAGGCTATATATCTAGCAGTGGTTGTACAGATTCTGATCTTCCTGAACACAGTGGTAAAAAGATGATGCAGATGCTGGCAATGCTCTGATTGATTGTCCCTATATTTGATCCCTCGTTCTTCAATTCTGCTTCATTTCAGCAGTTTTACCACTCATGCTTCTGACATTTGGGAGCTGTTTGCTGTATTTTAATTTGCTTAATGTATATGGCACAGAACTATGCTGTACCGCCTATCCCCTCTTCAGCGCTCCCCTGTACCGTGGAGCCTGCTGCTGCACAGCATCTGAGCTTACCCTTGCTGCAGAGAGGCCAGGACGATGGCCATTCAGAAGTGGGGAAGGGCTTGAGACTTCCCGCCTGTAGATGCAGATGGATTGCAAACTCCAGGCCGAGAGGTTGCCAACCCCTGGCTTAAAACAGATGCAAAGGGGTTTTTTTAAAGACTTAATAATTTCAGGCCAGTCCTAACAACATTCAAAGTTATTCTTGCTTCTAGCTCAGAATTTACATTAGTGTTGAGTCTGTTCACCCACCAAGCTTCAGAACTGAGTTGTTTCTCTACTTAAAGTTAGTGACTTGGTGCACTGCTTATGACTTTTAGTAAGACAATGTAATGATGATATTGTTACTCCAAGTTTAACTGGGGTTGAGAATGAGATGGAAGACCAGTGAGACTATTCCGGTCACAACTCAAAAACAAATACTGACTTGTATTACTAAAGACTGTGCTTATATAGCCTTGGATTCAAGGGAAAACAACTCTGTTGCCAGCCTTCGCTATTCCCTTGGAGACTTGTGCTGATTTGGATCTTCTTTTTTGCTGAGCTTCGAAGAAGTACAAAGTCGTAGAATTTAACCACGATTATATACTTAACACAGGGTTTTCCATATTTGGTTATACTTTGGAGCTATGCCAATCATTTTCTATTTCCTTGGATTATGTTAGTGCACCGTATCACTGTCTATAGTACATGCACAACTTATGTCATTAATACATGGGTCAAAATCAGGTCAGGTCATGACACGGCCTTTGTTACCCATGGCCCATGCTGCACATGGCCAATGATGCACATATGGCCTGCAATACCTTGAGTCCCTTTTGCTCTTATATCTTTTCACATTGTTTTTTTAATGAAACCCAGAAGTGTAGGTTGTCTGCACGCAGGGGGCAGATCTAGGATTTTGTTAAGGGGATGTGGGAGTAGTGACTGGTGCTACAAAGGTAGTTGCACCCCTGCTCCTAACTTCCTCTTCCCCTTCAACCAGGGAAGGCAAACCATGCCAAAGGAGCAACAGGCAGGACCTTTTTTTTTTTGTCTCCCAATCAGTTAAAAATCTTTCTTCCCCGCCTCTCAGCAACCCCTTTACTCCCCTCTCTGCTTGGTGGCATGTCCCCTCCCATTCTACCTTCCCCACCCACTGCTGCTGCTCCCATATTGCCTGGGTGACCTGTGGGGAGGGGAGGAAGCTCCAGAACTACTTGTATTCTGCTTCAGCTGGGTTGCATGGGGAACTGGGCTCAGCCGGAGACAGCAGTGATGGCAGCAGGACGTTTACCCCTCTGTGAACCTGCTCCCACTGCTACTGCGGGCCTGGACTGAGCATGATTCCCCATAGAGCCCAGCTAGAGATGGGCAGGAATGGTTCTGGAGCTGCCCTGCCCCCACTGCAGCAGGGGATGGTAGCAGCAGCAGTGCCAGGTAGGGCAGGGGGGAGAGTAGAAGAGATGCTGCTGAGCACAGAGTGGAAGGGAGAGGGGAAATTCTTACTTGTTTTGGGGACTTAATAAAAGTCCCTGCCTGCTGCTCCCCTGGTGGCAACTGAAAGGGCGGGGGGTGCATCCATCCTACTATACCCCCTTTGGATCTGCCTCTGTTTGCATGAGTTTTAAAGAAATGGAGTTCATTGGGCCATCTTCCACCAAGTACTGTGCTGCCTTAGGGGTGTACCGATAGAGATTTTTGGGGCCAATACTGATAGTCGATTTTTAACGAGGCATATAGGCTGATACTGATCCAATTTCTGATACGCAGTCCAGCAGCTTGAAGAGCTGCATGCGGCTGGTAAGTCTGTTGTGGTGGAAGGGGAGGGGAAGGGAAGGGGCATGGGGGGGCAGATCAAGGCCTCTGTGGTGAGGGAGGGAGTGGGGCTGGGGCTGTCCAGGTGGTGTGGGGCATGGCATGGGACAGCAGCTCAGCCAGGGGGCCCGGAGGGGTGGGATGCTGCTCCTGCTGCTGCGTGCTGTCCGGAAGGGCATGGGGGGCGCGTGCCCTCCAGATCTGTGTGGGGCAGGGTTGGCTGCAGCTGTGGGCTGGGCTTGGGGCAGCACCAGGCTCTCCTTGGTGGGGGCTGGTCCGGGCTATGCTCAGGGCAGGTGGCAGCAGTGCTGGGAGTGAGCCTACCAGGGGCTGCAGCCAATATTCCTTCTAAGGAGTAGCGGTCTGTGAGCGTGCCGCTTCTGTCCTGCCTCCCCCTTTCAGTGTGGTCTGCCGGTAAGTGTCCCTAAGGAGAGTGTAATTGTATTGTTTGCCATTAAAACATGGTGCAGAAAAGTAGAGCTATTCTGGTTAGTTACCTTTTACAAATGCAAATGTATATGCGGCATTGGTCAGGCCGCAGTTGGAGTACTGTGTTCAGTTTTGGGCGCTGCACTTCAAGAAGGACACGGAGAATCTGGAGAGGGTTCAGAGGAGGGCTACTTGCATGTGTCCTCCATGCAAGACCCTACAAGGGGAGGTTGAGAGATCTGGATCTCTTCAGCCTTCACAAGAGACGTCCGAGTTTATCAAGGGAGAACAACAGGGAATTGGAGATACGCTATTTACCAGAGCACCCCTCAAAGTAACTAGGAATAATGGGTGCAAACTAGTGGAGAGTAGATTCAGGTTGGACATTAGGAAGAATTTTTTTACAGTAAGGGTGACCAGAATCTGGAATGGGCTTCCAAGAGAGGTGGTGCTATCACCTAACTTGGAGGTCTTCAAGAGGAGGCTTGATAGACACCTGGCTGGGGTCGTCTGACCTTTGTCCTCTTTCCTGTCAGGGGCAGGGGGTCAGACATGATGATCCTTTGTAGTCCCTTCCGACTCTGCAATCTATGAATCTATATATATTTTAAATAGGCTCCAAATTCATCTCCAGTTGCATATTTAACATTAATCTTTCCTTCCTTTAAGTTGCACAGTGCTTCTCATGTTATTGTATAACAACGTCACCAGTTGAGCCACTAACTTAGCATTGGGGGCTAAGTAAGCACTGTATTGGTGTTTTATTTCAGCACCAAATCTATCTGGTCTTGCAGCTTTTTACTCTTGGATGCTAATTATTGATCATCATTATTGCACAGGGTCGCATGTAGCAAAACCACAAATAATTGGAGTAGGGGGTGGGGGCATGGAATGGTTGTGGCTTCTCCAACCTCCAGCTGCAATTTGGTTATTTGTGCTTTTTGGTTTTACTGCTGCTGTAAAAGGACAGCAGACTAGTAGCTATTAATATTTAATTGAATTAGACTCTGCCAAGTCCCAGCTGTGATCATGTGATTTGCCTTTGTCTGGATTAGAAAGGGTGTTTCCTCTTCATGTCGATATTTGATTTCTTTGTCTAAGTAGCTGAATCCATGCTCTGCAGCATCAACTTAGTTTAGCCACTTAATATTTTAATACAGTATGCCATAAATACCTTAGTAACAGGATATATACTTCTGTAATGAATCAGGATCCCTGATTATGATTATGAAACTCTTTTAGGATGGCAGTTGATGTGGGCATAAGTGGATTCTAATCTTTTTTAACTTATTGCTGTGCATGTTTCTTGAACTGAGCCTGAAATGATTTCACAGTACTGTCAACAACTGGAATGGAAATGGGGACCTACAGAATTTATGAACTTGGTGTTCAAAATTTAAGAACTCTTGTAAGTTTTAAGAAAGATAAATCATAAGTAAAAGTATAAAATTATAGGATTATGAAAACAATAAAAGATGGAAATAAATACCTTAAAGCCAAACTAAAAACCTCTAAGGAGCATTCCTGCTTCGCTTTGCAAGAGAAAAATAAGAGAAGATAAATAATATTGGACTTCTGGTGCAGCGAGATTATTGTTTTTTATACTGTAGTGCATGAATGAACAAGCAAGATTACATAAATAAATAAAGGGTTGTTCCTCCAGCATGAATAAAAAGGAAAATAATAGAGCAGAACTGTTTGCACCACAATATAGTAAAGGATCTGTCAGCACTTGAATTATAAGTTCTTACTTTCAGAGATTTATAAACCAAAATATTTTTGCTGGATTATAACTTCCTGTACTGAGTTTCAAGCCAGAAAAGATTTCTTTTTTTAATTAAAAAATAATCCTTTTTGCCATTTCGGATGATTGAGGGGGAAATGTTGTGTTTCCATAACCCAAAGATGGAGGGAGCTTTTTAAAATTACATTTTGCAGACAATATGTTTCTAGTACAGATTACTCGTGTACTTTAGGTTCTGCATTTATGCTGCAAAACAGAAGGGTAATAGAGCAGAATTAAAATGTGACAACCTGGATTTAGAACACCCTGGGTTTTATTAGCTTTAAACTCACCTATATTATTTTAGATTAGCATGCAGACTCAAGACTCTCATACCAGTGCAGAAGATTGAAGGCCAGATCCTATTCTTCTTAGGTGGCAGTGTGGTTCTACTGTGCTTAAATCCCTGAAACAATGTTAAAGCAGGAATCAGCAGCCATTTTATCCGGTCCACTGAGCTGGGAGACTTCAACTGTGTTTTGGTGGCTGGGGGTCCTGTAGGGGGCTGCGAGTTTCACCTGTGAGGTGGCTGGACAGCATGGAGAAGCAACAGTGGCATTGCAGTGGGGGAGCAGTGGCAGCAGGCAAGGTGTGGGCTGGGTAAGAAGTGGCCTGTGCATAAAGCTAAGGTCTGTTTAAAGCAGCCCCCTGCTTCAAAATATTGGCACCCCCTGCATTAAAGCATTTATTTTTGTAACTCATCCCATCTCAGCCATACGGTGAAGTCGCAAAGATCAGTGAGCAAGATAATAGCATCACACTTTTGGTCAAGTGTTTTTCTGAAACTGGAGTAGGGTAGATAGGGGTCACACTTGCATACCTGTGGCCACTTAGGCACCTAGTAGGAAAAACAGGAATTGGCTCTCAATCACATTTTACTTTACTTTTAATGAATGTCTGTAGCTAAATTCCTGCTTTGTTAGGAAAATCTAAAGTATGTGGAGTACACATCTGCTTGCTGAATAGTTTATAGCCTTACGTCTATAAAGGGTAAACTCTGTTAACAGAATCATCATTTTCCAGACCCATTATCTAATAAATTGCCAGCACAAGTTGACTCGTTGAACGTGGAGCTCTTCACTCCTAGTCTATCTTAATCATAAGGACCATCTTTCATTTCTGACCCACAAAGTAAACACTCACATTTTTTAACTATGTGTGCAACACGAAATGTAGCAGGAAAATACCAATTAATTTGTGTTCAGTTCATTTCATAGTTCTGCCATAGACTTCCTGTGACCTGGGCAAATCTGTTAGGCCCAGATTCTCAAAAGTTAATTTCCATGTCATGCCTGCCTCCCATTGATGTTAATGGGAATTAGGTGCTAAAATACCTTTGAGAATCTGGACCTGAATCTCTGTGCCTTTGACCCACCACTACGTGGAAGAGCATGAAATAGTGTTTAAGTGTGAAGGCTCAGTTTTGTACCACAGCAGCAGCAGGTATATATGAATATACCCCACATTTATAATAATGTATATATTATTATTTTTATAACTGTTATATATGCTGCACATATAATGTATCTAATCCTTTATTAAATGCAAATGTTAACATTCTGCAGCAGTGTTACCTCAGACAACTTGCATATCCTGTGTGCTTTCTAGTAAAATTTTATAGTATAATATATATTAAGCTACCAGGCATGGGAGCAGAAAAAGGTTCGGATGGTATCAGATATAACCATCAGACTGACATGCATCAGGTATAACTTTTCTGCTTTTTTTTTTTTTTTTTTCATTTCTTGACTTTTGATTGACTATGTCAATTTTGATTCATATTGAGGAAACCTACAAACCAGTCCTACCCACCTAACCTCAGCAACGGCTGCAGAAGGCCCAATTTGCAGCAGAGGCAATATGTAAATGGTAAAATCCTGTTTTCGTTCAAATTGGTATAAAAACTCTCATCAATTTCAGTGGCATAGAATTTCATCTAAAGAATTAGTTTGGAGAATCAAAAGCCCCATATGGTTTGGAATGCAAGTTTGTCATTGATATATGAATGCACAGAATAGTTTTGAAATAACTGTTCCTAGGTATCTATTCTAGATCTGTTCTCCTAAGACTATATTCTTCTGATAGATATGTTATAACATAACTTTTTGACTGAAATTGTTTTTATTCATATTTTAGTCTTTTGATTTATCTTTTTCAAAAAAAGAATTGCATTCCTTGTAAATTGTAAATTACATTCCTTTTGTAAATTTACTGGACCATCTTGGCTACAAAACGTCAACCATGTTTTCACTCTCTGTGTGTTTGTACTCAAGTAAGCAGCCAAGCAAAATCTTTCCCACAAGGTTTATTTCAGTGCATCTTCTAGGAGGTTTTATTCTATAAAATGTATTAGTCTTCAATAAAAACAATTAGAAATATAGCAGTAGGTACACCTGTTGATAGAAATAACTGAAAACTTATTTTGATATTAGCTATTTCAAACTGCATTTTTCCTTTACTCTGCTAAGCAATGGATTTTAGTCTCAAATTTCAACTCAAGATACATTTCTGCATCATTGAAAATCAAGACTATTGTAGCTAAAGGCCAAAAGGTTAAATCCTGCACCCAGACATAGTGTCACAACCACATGCAACACTGCAAGTGTGGAAAGCCCTAAATGCAGCAAAGTTGCCTTGAGTCCACCATGCAGGCAGGTCTTAGTGGGTACGTCTACACAAGACGTTTACTGCAGAGCTGACTAATTAGCTCCACCATGAAATGTCACCATCTACATGTGCAACCCTATTAAGTTGCACTAGACTGATAAATGCAGTCAGGGTAGTCCAGCTAAACACAAATAGTACCCTGTGGCATTGTTTCATGCACCACAGCACACACGTAGACAGTGATGGGGCTGGCTGGGGCAGGAGGGTGCTTGCGTGTGGGGGCTTCCTGCTGGTTAGCCCCACTCTGGAGCACCCTCATGCCCCAGCCAGCCCTTCTGCAGCACATGGAGCCCAGTTAGAGCAGCCCTGGTCTGGCAGGCTGACTGCCTGGAACCCCTGCCAGCCTGGGCTCATCTGACCAGGCTCCGCATGCTGTACATGAATAAACTCTGGAGCAATAAGCTTCTGAGTTTGTTCATGCACATTAATCTCACATACAGATGTGCCCAATAGGTCAAACACCCCAGCCCCATTGCAAAACAATGGTCCATAGCTTCTTAATGTGTACCAGTTCAGAAGTGGCAGAAAGCATGAATGTACATACAACTAGTTGGCTCACAACTGTACACATATGCTAGTTAGAAAAACCATCAGGAATTGGACTTTAAGCAGAATGGCTCCTCTGATACTTCATGTCCTGGGGAGATGAAGAATGATTCCAGCTTCCCGACTCATGCCTTTGCAAAGGTTCTTTGTATAAGGCTCATTGTTAATGGTTGAAAATAAGACACAAGCTTTGGTTCAAAGTACTGAGCCAACCAAGAACTACATATGTTGTGGGATCATAAACTAACAGGAACTGCAATATTGATTCATTTTGGTATTTTTTTTATTAATGAGGCAATAGTACTGAAAGCCCAAAATATAAATTTTATAAAGCCTAATACTAACAGAAATGTTTATTCGTACCTTTTTGAAAATTTCAGTGAATAGGTCTATAAAAAATTATATTTTTCACAGCACTATGCATAAGTGCTTAACATATAGTCCTTTCAGTTTTCTATTCAAAGTGCAAAACAAATCTAAATTACTTAATCACTATAGGAGTGGGCAGTGTGGAGTTGATTAGGAACAGACCAGTTTGATTTTAGTGACTATGTTAAATGAAATTCTGGGAGGAAATGGCATCAGTTGGGAAAAACAAATGAGATGTTTGATATCTTTTGGCAGTCAATTGAAACCTGGGGAAACGGGAGAATAAAAAGCCAAGACTTGCATAAAAAGTATGGATTTTATTATAAATGTATGCGTCCTTCACCAGTAATTTTTATCAAGTACATACCACTAAATATCTATCTAAAACTGGAAACCCTATATATTAAACATAGTAGTTTACTTTTTACTTTCTGTAGTGTTACTATCCATCATCACTGAATACATAAATTAATCCTGGCAAGTTGGCATTGCCTGAGTAATTTTCCTGAGGAAAATGTAAGAGTTGATACATTTTTAATTACATCCATCAGGAAAGAAGAAAGCTGATTTCACCTGATTTTTATTGCTCATTTAAAAAAAAAAATCCTCACTAAATGCTTTACTAGGAAAATTTGAGTATAAAATGTTCGGGTTTTGCTTATAGTCCTGTTGAAATTTCAGTGGATCTGGACAACTAAATGGAAACCAACCAAAAGGAATTATTTAGATTAGAAAGTGTTGAGAGAAATCCAGACTTTCTATACGCACAGCTGTAAACCACTATGACTGGATATATAATTCAAGCCATCTCAAGTGGGGGAAGGTTTAATTTAAAGTATCAGTCTTGGAATATCTAGCTAGATATTTTAGGACAGCAAATTCAGACCCCAACAGAATAAAATTAACACTCTCCTACTGAGGTAGATACATTGTATACTATAGAGATCAGTGTGCAAAGATTATTTTTAATCAATTTAATTTTTTCTGAAAGACTATAAAAACAGAGTTTCAGTCTGCCTTCTGTGGATATTAGAGATCCACGTTATTTTAAAGTTTTCCCTGGGCTCCTAGCCAAATACATCTTCTCATGATGTTTTGTAACAATGGGGTACAGCCTGTCTGCTCCTTTCCACCCAACAGTTTGGTGGGTAGTGTTGTACTGTATGATTGTGCTTCTGAAATAGCTTGGTATCCTGTGGGATGAAATGCATTAGAATTATCATTATTTTCTAATGAACCACAGATGAACCTTTTATAGACTATTACATAAAAAGGTTCTCTTTCTTAAATTTCTAAAACCAATAGGAACAAAATAATTGAATGTATAAGTGGACCCACTGGTAGACATAGTAAAGCAATACAACAGTCATCACATACTTCGCATCATATTTTCATCTGCTTCTGTGCAGAATTAATCAAAACATTGGATATATCTATCTGGCTTTGCATGTCCAGAATTAAGATTCAGGTAGGAATTCTACTGGTTTTCAGCTCTGCTGACCACCCATAAGGATTAAGGGAATGACTGTCTAGTCTGCTATTAGGCTTTCCCAAATGAATCTGGTGAAACTTCAGTACCTGCCCAATCTAGAGATGGTGCTGCTATTAGGCTCACTCGTGGTCTCTTATATTCCAGTGACCATCCTGGGATTTTTCCAGGTCATCTCCAACTCGCCCACATGATAGACATGCTGTTGACCCAATTTTCAGTTTTACTAAAGATATAGAACAATGTTAATATTCCCCAATTCTGGTGTGCTCATTTTCCCCAGGAAAAGATCAGAGCAGGGACCAAGCATTCAAGTCCATCCCTAAAGACTGATCTATCCATTGAATTTCCAGAATAACCTCCAAGAAAATGCTGCCCAGTTTAGGAATCAGTGTATTAATAGGTTGGGTAGATAATACAACTACCTATTGTCTGCAGCCATGAATGTGCTGACTTCTAAACACCTTTCCTATGCATCACTCCACAGACCTCTGTGGTTCCATAACTATCTGTTTCACAAGAAATACAAGGGCAAGAGATGGTAGCACAAGTGAAAATAATCAGTAATATAAATATCTAATGTAAGTATGGTGTCTGAAACATGCCAAAATGGAACCAGGCAGCTTAGTAGTTTTTAAAAGCTGTTTTCTTACATTCTTGTTCTTTGTGATATGTTTCTTTTGGGGTTTTGCAAGCACTTGTTGAGTTAGTATTAAATCTTTCTCTGATATCATGAATAAGGACACAATTCTTCCATACTATACTTAGTAGATGTGTCTACACAAGTAGCAGACTGCGCAGCTGTGCGTGAGCACTATTGTGCTGTTAGTAATCTCAGGTAAATTTGCTAGTTGCATTTGCATGTAGCAAATTTACTCACGATTAGTGAGGTTTACTGTGCAGTAAGCATATGCGCATGTAGATGCACATGCTTATAGGACAGTAAACTACACTACTTTGAAGTAAAGCATCTCATGCAGATGCACCCTGTGATGATTTTGCTATTGACTTTAGTAGAAGTAGTATCTGGCCTGCAATTAGATTGATTTTGCTTTAAATTTTGTGAGCTGCTTAAGGAATATTTTTCCCTTAATATAGAATATACAGGCAACAGCCAAAATCTTATGAGCTATGTCGCAGGTAGGTGTTGTAGGGCTTTGGCCCCTTCTTGAATGGGGCCTTGCTCCCCTGCAGCATCAGGTTGAGATCTGGATTCAGCACCACCCATGTGGTTTCGTTGCTGCTGCTACTCGCCTGCCATGTCTTAGATGTTTTATTTTTTCTTGGGAGACAGTTCCCGATAGGTGGCCCATGGAATCTCACACCTGCATTTCTTTGTGGGGCTCCAACCTCCCCTTTACCCCACCCTTACCACATCCACAGCCAAGGAGGACTCTGCTCTCCACAGGTCGTACTATAGGATGATACCGTTTCGTCTGCACCGCCCACCTCCAGTGGTCAATGACCTTCTGGCCATCAGTCTTCCAAAATCCATTCTTCGTCTATGGATCGTGGCCTTGACAACTAAACATACCCCAGTCTTGGGTTAACTGTAACTTAGGAACACAAATAAACATAAGAGGTCAGTGTCCGCTGATGGGTCCCTAGGATCTTGCCTCTCGGGCCCTTCATCTACCCTTACCACATCCACAGCCAAGGAGGACTCTGCTCTCCACAGGTCGTACTATAGGATGATACCGTTTCGTCTGCACCGCCCACCTCCAGTGGTCAATGACCTTCTGGCCATCAGTCTTCCAAAATCCATTCTTCGTCTATGGATCGTGGCCTTGACAACTAAACATACCCCAGTCTTGGGTTAACTGTAACTTAGGAACACAAATAAACATAAGAGGTCAGTGTCCGCTGATGGGTCCCTAGGATCTTGCCTCTCGGGCCCTTCATCTCGCTTGGGACTTCTTGGCTCCCTTCTGCCTAATAGGTGTCTGGGAGGGGTGGCAGCCCTCTGCCAGGCCTCTTCCAGCTCTCTCAGGGGAGCCTCTTTTGGTCCCCGCTTCTTCCCAACTCAGCCCCATCTGAACTGAGACTGAGCTGTCTGGGTCCCACCAGCCGTGTTGCCTGTCTCTCCCTCCCCGTGTTCCATGGTTCCTCTGGCTCATCTCGCTGGGGAGGCTTCTGATTGAGCTGGAGTCTCTCCTGCACTGTGCTGCATGGCACTCTGTGGCCCCCTACCTGCTGCACCACCTGGGAGTGTCGGTGGTCCCTTGGTGTCTTTCTCTGCTGCATATGCTGGGTCTCCCCTTGCAGCCCCAGCTGCCTGTGTTGGCGTCCGGGTGGGCCGCTTCTCCCTGGAGGTGCTACCTGGTGTCCCTGTGCACTCAGGGCTTGGTTTCCTCGGAGCTCCTGCCAGCATCTCTCCACTGGTGTTCAGCTCTCCCCCTCCGTTCCTGGGGCTTGTATTCCCCGGGTTTCCTGCTGTTGTCTTCCCACCAGTGCTTGGCTCTTCCCCTCCACTCCTGGGGCTTGGATTCCACAGGTCTCCTGCTGGCGTCTCCCTGCCAACGCTCTGCTCTCTCCCTCCCGGCTCCCCAGCTAAGTCTTCTGCTGCCTTTTGAGCAGTCTGCTCCTCTCTCCAGCCATGCCCCCTTCCCCCGCTGACTTGCAGGCTCAGGCAGCTCCGAAACTGCTGTGCCTGCTTTCCCTTTCCCAGCGTCTCTCCCCAGCTGTCGCTCCTTGCTGCACCTGCAGTGAGTATCAGAGCGCGTCGGTGGGGAGAGGGGGGACATGGAGCCAGTTGCGGGGGCTTTCTCCTCCCCGCTCACAAGAAGCTATGAAGTTACTGAAAAGCAGGGATTAGGACTAAGGGAAGATAAATTATTTAGTACACACAACAAAATCACAATGAAAAATTAATAAGCCTGTGGGTTTGCTTTATACAGATATTAACTTTGGGTAACATTTACTCCTTTGACACAAATTTGAGTAAAGGATAGCTCTGCTTTTCAATCCTGGATCATCTCATCTTGATTCATTTTATATCGGAGTTGCAGAAGTAGAAAAAAGTGTAGACAGTGGCCCAGGAGGCAGACTCAGGGTAATTATAAAACATTTATATTACAGCACCCATCAGCTGCTAATGTTCTGCCATTTCATCTTTCAATTCTGATGGAAACAGATTGACTCATCAGTGAAATGCATTGGACTTTATTTAAAAAAAAATTAAAAAGGGGCTTTGTTTAAAACATCTAGTAAGTTTTTAAATCAGAAAAATGTTGAGAATTAATGTTAAAATACGTTTTTATACTCTGACAATTTCTGTAAGTGGTTTGTAGGTGTTATGTTAACTTCCGTTTATCTCTATAGATTAAATATATTCATAATGAAGGTTTATAGACACCAACAGTGGACTTTGCCATAAGGAAGCTTACAGCAATGTTGCATCTCACATGAGTAGATCACTTTTCTTCCGTGGCTGCTGCTAATAATAACAGTAGAGATGACAGACCATTAGAAATGATAAAGAATTGATTTCAGTAATGTAAGTCAGAAGGGAATCTGGGGAATAGCATATAGTTAAGAATTAAAGCTCTGTGGCTTTTTATTTAAGATCTCAGTTGAAATATCAAAGGGTTTGTCTATAATTTCCTTCATGCTGAGCCTGGAAATACTGCTAAGAATTGTACTTTGCCCCCTTTCCCCCCACTTAGCACATGCCAAAGCCCCAAAATTAGACAGTGTAGTTGACTTAGTCCAGCCATGAGTGCATGTCCCAGTGTTGCTCTCTTGCTCCCTGTCTAAGGTACACTTCTTAGAACGTGCCCGGGGTCTCTCTAAACCAGACGCACTGCCTGCTTTCTGGGCTTTGGCTTGATCAGAGAGATCTCTTGCCATTTTGACTCTGACCAGGCCTTGCTTCTCAGTGGCAGTCTGGGCTCATCATGGAGGCAGTGTAGACATGCCCATAGATGCTTTCCAGAATAGTTTGGCATTGTCTTAAAAGGCTCCTTTAGATATTACATGTACTGATTTTGATTATCAAGATATCATGTGATATCTTATTGGTTCAAGCTGAAATTTTTTTTAGTTCTTTCATAAATTAATCTGTTCTTTCCTGTGGGACTCACACTCATGGGAATGACATTGGGGATGTGCTGAGCATGTTAATGAAAGGATAGCTCAGTCCTCCTCTGGTTGACTCACTGGAAAGGTTCATGTTGCTCAAGGAGTTAGTCTTCTTGGCTGAGCCCCATTCCCAAACAAGTTAAAAATTGTTGTTCATTGTCCAGAAATATTCCTAAACTAGAGCAATTAGCAGAAGAACAAAGTCTTTAGAATATGTGAACTGAGAACATTGTGGAAATTCCCAGACTAGCAGAGATAAGCAGTCTGGAGTTAGGTTTTTTACAAATGCTCATTTTATGAGCATGAAGCTGTAGGTAATGCCCATATAAACTGAGTAATACAATTCTGTGAATGAATGTGCGTTGTTTTTGGTATTGATAAAATACTAAGTCTTTTAATTATAAATTAAATTGAATTGGGTTGTCATTTTTACAGGAAATTTCCCTCCCCTGCCAGTCTGCTGTGTCCAGACATTCTGTAGGATCAGACCGCAGGGATAGCATACTGAAGAACTGGCCTCTCCCTCTGCTCTCTAAATTTTAATCTGCTCTAGTCCCCTCTTTAGTGGAGGGAATGAGCTAGTCAAGGGGCAGCATGTAATTGTGGGATTGCTGCTTTTAAATGTTTGCTTCTGTTACTGCTATTTATGAAAACAATAAATAATGCATAACAACAAATCTCAGTTCTTGGCACAAATCAAATGAAGTCCAAAGCGTATGTTATGGATCCTGGCCCCAATGACACATTTGTTAAATACACACACAACTCTAATTCACTTTACTGCAAGGGTTGGGTGCTCAAGTAATGCGCAATTATGCCTCATGGGATAAACAGCGGAAGAACAACTACATATTATGTCTTCCTCACATTAATCCTTTGCTTCCTCTGTGTTGTAGCTGTATTTATGGTGCAGCCAAGAAATGTTGCATAACTTTGAATCCTACTCCTAACAGCTCAGGTTCATCATATCAAATTCACTTAGGAGTATTGCTAGGGCTCTTCTCCAGCAAAATCTGCTGGCATGCTTTTTAATGAGTACTTTTCTGAACAACCTTCTATTGCAAAATTGGTTATTAAAATTTATCTTCTATGTCTCTTCTCTGCTGCATTTTTATACAGCAAGTTACATAATTAAATTTGACAGGAACAATCACTTGTGTATGCCTCTTTTCAGGCACAAAATTAGAGGTTAGTTTGAGGTCCCTTGCCATTTTGACTTATGGAGTATTCCAAAATGATGGGCTTATGAGGGAAATTTAAAGCACTGCAAGTTTTGGAATATTAAAGTCATCTTGGTCAGTGTTGCTCAGAGTTCCTACAGACCTCTGGGAATTTAGCAGTTGTTTTCCTTTCATTTTGCCTTTTAAAACAAAGGTAATGCCTTAGACTGAAAAAATAAAGCCAGGAAAATTCATTTAAACAGTTGAAATCCATAAGCCACGAGTCCCCATGACTTTTCTTCTTGTGTTTCAGCTAGCTAAAGTGAATGTATATGGAAGGTGGAGTTTTGAGGATGATAATAGGAAGACTTCCGAGTGCTTCTTGTAGGAATTAATTATGCTTCAGGCTGAAATGACTTTTAGTTCCTTTGAAACAAATAAATCTGGACTTTCCAGTGGAAATCAGACTATTGGGGATGTGCTGAGCATGCTAATGCAAGGGGCAGTCCTCTGGCTGACTTACTGGAAAGGTTCATGTATCTCAAAGAGTTAGTCCCCTTGGCTGAGCTCCATTCCCAAACAAGGAAAAAATTATCTTGCATTGTTCAAAAACATTTCTTACCCCAAGTGATAAGCTAGAAAAAGGGCTTGCTGTTTTAATTAGGAAGTCCCTTCACAATGCTGCTGTTGGACTGATAGGCTAAGCCACTGATGAGCAGATGTGAGCTTCCTCATCAAAATCTTGGCTCATCATTCACAGCTGGGGAAGCCCTGCTCCTTTCAACTGCAGGCTAGTTTAAAAAACAAAGATTAAAGAGATCCGTGCCAAGGACCTGTTCTTTTTTCTTCTTCACTTTGTCTCCTGTGGCTGTGCACACTGCTTTATTCCACCCAGAAGGGGTATATTCCTTTAGGTCACATAGCATTAACAGGTTTCAGGGAGTACCCAAAGTATTAGCTGCAGTTAGCTGAGGGAGGAAGCTCATTCCCTGCAGTATACCTCCACAAATGCCTGCTGCTCAGAATTTTAATGTATAACTAGCTTGTGTTGCAGACCTGCTACTCTTCTAAACAGATCTACTCACTGTTCGGCAAGCTCCACGGCCTAGGAAGCAGTAGAAACTTGCGGCTGCATAGGACCCCAAGGGAGAAATCCTGCTGACACACAGGACTTCAAATACCACTTTGGTGCAAACACTGCAGAGATTCTGGAAATGCTGCAGCTCATAGAGCAGGTCCACTTAAATGAAGGCTTCTCTAATGAAGATAGGTTGCTTGAGCTGTCCGTTACTTACATAGGGGCTTCCCTATGTAAGTCCCTTCAGAGCTATCTAGGATGAGGAGGTGGTTGAAGTACAAAGGTGGCTTAAGGCATGGGTGGGCAATTATTTCAATTGGAGGGCCACTTAATGAGTTCTGGGGACTGTTGAAGGCCACAGCCACCTCTCTCTGTCTCTGTTTGTCTCTCTCCTCCTCCCCCTCCTTCCAGAACCTGGCCAGAGCTGTAGCTTGCCAGGAGCCCCGATGCTCAGCTGCGGACCTAGGCAAGAGCTTCTGCCATGCTGGGTGGGCAGCAGTGGCAGCTGTGGGCGCAGCCAGCAGGTTCTGGAGCTCCAGCATGGAACCTGTGAGTGGTGTCCACAGCTAACACTGCTGCCCGCCCAGTGCAACAGAAGCTTCTGCCTGGGTCTGCAGCTGATGTTGGTAGCAGGTTCTGGGTCAGGGCTCTGGGCAGGAGCTTCTACCACACTGGGAGGGCGGTGACATAAGCTGTGGGCGCTACTGGCAGATTCTGCATTAGGGCTCTTGAGCCTGCTGGCAGTGTGCAAAGCTGATGCTGCCACCTTCCCGCTGTGGCAGAAGCCTTGCCCAGGTCCACAGCTGATGCCTTCATGACAAGGGCTGATGCTGCTGGATGGAAGCAGCCCCACCCACCTTCCCACCATCACTAGGCCAGATCGAATGAATTGGTAGCTGTCCACCCATGGGCCAAATTGAATCTGTTGATGAGCCAGATTAAATCTGTTGACAGGCTGGATCTGGTCTGTGGGCTGTATTTTGCCCACCCCTGGCTTAAGGCTACCTTCACATACCTGCTCCCATCTCTCAATTGCATGTTTTACCTCTAATCTAAATAGAGTTTTGCATGTCAGATGCATATTTTTCCACCTCTGTGTTCATTTCCTTTTCCAAACTATTTATAAGTATTAACTGATCTTAATACAGGATTGTTGAGCACCAGTTAGATAACATCCTGTAAGGCTGAAAATGGACCGTTTGTTCCTACTTTGTTTCTTTGCAGCTTTGTAATTCGGGACAGAACTTTACATTTTATCCCATAATCTTTAATAGCTCTTTAATAACTTTTTGTGAGTGATTAAGCCAAAAACTTTTTGAAGGTCAAAATAATTAACATTAACTAGTTCTGCTTTCCCTGCAATATTGTTGACTTGTTCAGCCAATTCTAATGAGCCTTGATTTTTTCCATTATTGAAGCTGTGCTAGTTTGTTCTTTATGATATCTCATTTATCCAGGTTAGTGCCCCCCAACCCACGGCATTTAAGGCAACCCTACCTATGAGACTAATGTTGTTTCCTTGCTCTCCACAGATACATTGTTTCAACACGATGCTTTGTTACTTGCTCATTATTGCTGGCAGGGATTTTTTGGGGTGATAACTTTTATTGGACCAACTGTATAGCTGGGAAAGTTCTTATTATTGTTGCTCACTGGTTGGCAAAATTTGAGGATGACTGATTGTAGGGGCTTTATAATTGTTTTACCTGTCATTTTAACCGATTTGTTTATTTGAAAGTGAAATAAGGCTCATATGCCTGTAATTGCTGGGACTGTTCTCTAGTATAGTAGTTGATTTACCATATTTTCTCACATACATACAACATAAATGAAGGAAAAAAGATCTTGCCTTGTAGTAAATAAAACAGAGCCTGCTCATTGCTCTTCTCCCTGGGGATCAAATGCAGAGTTACTTTAGGTTTTGCCCAGCAGAAGTTTAAGAATCAGAAACTGTTGTTACCTTATTTTCTTACTTATACTGTGCAGCCCAGTTTCCAGCAGCTGCTTTTTGGAATGCATGCTACATGAGACAAAATATAGTACTTCTTCTTGGTCATAAAATGACAATGAGTTCAAGTAGAACTGACTATTGTAATTAGTGTGACAGCTGAATAAAGTTTTCCAAATGTGGAGTTTGGATGATGCTTACAATGGGTAATTTAAACAACTGATTTTTCCTTAACTCAGCTAGCTACAGGGATTTTAATTGTATGAGTGCTGGTTAAAGATGTACTTCTTGCACAGGTTCTGCAACTTACATGTGGCATTTACTTTCAAACCACCCACTTGTTATGTTATTCATATATGTTAATCAGCAGTGTCCAAATGTCAGAGACATTTGTCTTCTCTTCCCATTCAAACTGGTACAGTAGCATAAAATCTCATCATTCAAGCACTTTTTCCTTCTTTTGTTATTTACTAGGCTTGATGTGAAAAATCATTTTTAATTGAACTTCATGAAATGCACAACATAGCCAGCATTCTTTTTTAGTCTGCATTATGAGCCCGAATCTTTCCTTGTGTTCTATAGATTTGTTAGAAGAGAAAGGAGCCAAGGTGGGTATTGCTTCCCTGAGCTTTGTTGTGTACTGGTGCAGCAAGAGAGTAGAACGCACTCTTAGTACATGATTCTCTGCTCCTTGCACCGTCTCTAGTCATGTGGACAAGTGCAATGTGCATGTAAAACACTACCATTCCTAATAATGTCTTATGAGACTCACAGATTAACTATGTATTGTGTGAAAACATAACTTTACTACTACTGAACCAAATTTCTACAAACTTGGCTTACTTTTCAAGACTCAGAGAGAGAGCTATAAAACAAGCCAAGTTTGAATGTTTAGCTTCTGCTAACTATTTCAGTAGAGCAACACTTCTGATCAGAAAGTTTCAGCAAAATACTTCTTCAAAGATCACCTATGACAAAAGGCAACATAGCGCAAAGGTCTGCAGTGCCTCTTAGGAAAAGAAAATTATTTTTTATTTTCAATTTCCTGTCATTTCAGAAATCACTGTCTTTCGTTGTGAATTAACTAGAGGTAAATTCTTTATATAAGGTTCATCCTATTTTTAATGAAGTAGGTTTCTAAGAAGTAATGGCTAAATTCTCTCCTGATGTGAATTTGCACAACTCCGTTGAAATGATGGGCATTTACATCAGTAGAGAATCTGGCCCAATATTATTAAACTATACAATATGGATGAACATTAACATACAAGTCATTTTTCTGATTATATTTAAAAATAGAAATGTGACATCTAAAATTTATAGTCATAAAATTGAATCACTAATCTCAGGATTTTACAACTAATTTATATCTTTTACATGTCACAGATTGTTCAGTTGACCTTGTTGTTGATGTTACTTTTATTTATACCTCAAAGAAATTCTTGATTATACATTCTTTGGACAAAGGGTAACCTTAAAAGCATCATAATCTGACTGAAAAAGATACACAGATAAAGTATGAACAAATTAATAAGATTCATTCATTGCTGCATTTAAAAACAAACATGAAGAGAGTTAGCTGTGTTTTTTTAAATCAGGCAGAAGGCAGGGTAGATTTGCCCCTTAAAGACCAGGGGCAGGAAAAAATACAGCCTGTGCCCACTTGCACTGGGGCAGCTTGCACCAGGCTCCTGCTGGTGCCCACAAGCCCAAGCCCCAGGCCAGCATGCAGCTTTTGCCAGGGATGTTCCTAGTGTGGCTGCAGCCGGATGCTGCTCTGCACCCCGCACCTCTGGCAATGATGCCTGCTTTTGATCTTTCCCCTGCTGCACTGTGCCACGCTGAGCGAGCAGTTTCAGCTGGGCAGCTACTACCCCAGCATGCAAGGCTCTGGCTTCAGCTCCCAGCCACCTTCCACCGAAGGCAACCAGGATCTGGATCTGGAGCCCTGAGCGCCTGCTGGGCATGATGAGGTTGCAGCGCAATAGAAGTGAGAGGAGGAGCTGTTACTGGAGGCAGGGGGCACCGAACAGCACCCAGCCAGCTGCAGCCACACCAGGAACAACCTCCCAGAAGCTGCTCTTGCCTCTGCTGCACCATGTCGTGCCACACCACACAGTTCCGGATGGGCCGGTGAGCAGATTCAGTCGGATGGCTCCTGCACCAGCACCGAGGCTTTGGCTTAGCTTTCAACCACCTTCCTGGGAACTGGAGCCGGAGCCCCATGTGCTGGGGCAGGAAGCAGCTTCCAGTAGGCTGTTCCCAGGGCAACTGCAGCTGGCCGGGAGGTGCTCTGCACCCCTCACCTCTAGCAATACCTCCTTCTCTCACTCCTGCCACACTGCACCACACCACTCCTGACAGGTGTGCAGGGCTTTAACTCCAGATTCCACTCCCGGAGGTGGGGGGCACAAAGCAGCACCCAGCTGGGCTTAAGTGCTGGTGGGAGTGCAGGGCAGGCTGCCCTGGCATGAGTAGGCAAGGCTTGGCCCCATGCAGGGCAACACAGTGGGGGCAGCACAGACCACCCCACTCTGGGGCAGCTCATCTGCAGCAGGCTCCTTGGACCTAGTGCCCAGGCAGCCCCTGTCCACAAACACACAAGCCCCCACCCCGAGGACAGGGGCATGTGATCCCAGCCTCTCCCACCCCTCCCACTCCACTTTTGAACACTAATTCTTCCCCACAGCTGCACAGAGAGTTTTGGTGAGTTGTGGGGGCAGGGATGCTGACCCAGCCCATTACAGCTGATCAAAACTCCCTGTGTGGCCTTCAGGCCAAATAATTGCCCACTCCTGTTACAGAATAACTAAACAGAGATGCATAAGCAGTGGCTTCATCAGATGCTGTGAAGGGACTGCAGGAAGCTTCTAAATAAAACGCAGTGGTTAGAATATAAAGGGTAGGGAGTGGGGAAGAAAAAGAAGATGCACTGCTGTGAGAGGTAAGGTGGGTAAAAGAGAGGAAAAAAACAAAGCAGTTAACCCACTATGGGACATGGGGGTTATAAAAACTAATCTAGGTAATGGCATAAGAATCCCATTGGTCTTGGTTTAGACCATACTTAATATAATCCAGTCTGTGGATGATTTCTGTTTGCAAAATTTTCTATTCAAGTTTGTTGTTAAAATGTTTTTGTCTAAGAACAGCCCCTCTGAGGTCAGCAGTGGTTTGTCCAGGGCTGTTAAAGTGTTCTGCTACAGTCTTGTGTGTCTTTCTGGAATTGATGTCAGGTCAGTGTCTGTTTGTTCTTACACACAGAGATTGCCCTGTCTGTCCAATGTAGGCAACAGAGGGGGGTTGTAAACAGATGATGGCATATATGAATTTGGCAGAGGTGCAGATAAATGAGGTTGTAATCTGTGTTATTTGGTTCAGTGATGATGTGGTCTGTGTTGATGAGGGGGCAGAGCTGGCATCCAGGTTCGGAGAAACGTCTGGTGGCTTGGTGAGACTAGGAGATAGATAGTCTGATGCTAAAGAGATGCCATTTGAGGCTGTGGTTGTGGGAACTGCCTGTAAGCCAGGACAGATTTGTCCCCAAAGCCTACTTTAAGATTATCATCGTTTTTCAGGAAGGGTTGGATGTGTCAAGGTGTTCAAGCTGGCAGCTGTAGGTGACAACCAGAGGGATTCTGTTGTCCTTGGGATTGGTATTGTAGCAGGTTGGAGCAGGGGCTGAATCTGTCTGTGTTGATTTAAGTGTCTATGGCTTTGTTATTGTAGGACTCCGGGCTGCAGATCCTTAAGTTGTGAATTGCAGTCAGTGGGATTGGAGCAGATAGAGTTGTAACATAGAGCATGTTTGTAGATGTTAGAGCTGTGTGCTTAAGATGAGAGATGTTGTCATGGAGCATTCTGATTCAGTGTAATGGTGATAGGGCCAGTGGCCACTGCCATGTTTCACAGTGGAGTCCAAGAAAAGTATTTGCTGGGTGCAGTATTCCAGAGTCAGTTTGATGGAGGGGTGGAAGTTGTTGAAGTCTTGGTGGAATTTCTCAAGAGATTCTTTCCCATGCGTGCATATGATGATGTCATGAATGTACCTTAGATA
>NW_005841998.1:2121696-2123221 GCF_000455745.1 Alligator sinensis | reverse complement strand
TCCCTACCCTTCGTATTCTAATCACTGCTTAATATTTAGAAGCTCTGCTGTAGTCCATTCATAATATGTGATGAAGCAAGCTGCTGCTTACAAATGCTTATGCCATGCATCTCTGATTTAGTTAATCTATAAGGTGCAAATCTACCCCACCTTCCACCTAAAAAAACAAGTCAATCTGTGGGGACTGGCTGGGACTAAATGTATTTTTCTCTCTGTTCTAAAACTTCTGCAAATTCCCAAATGGTCTGTTTACAAGACTGGTGTCCCCTGTTAATGTACAGAACTATTACGACACAGGCAGTGCCAATTCAAGTTTCCCCACACACAAATGTATCAGTTCTGTTCTCGAAGGACCACACCAGGCTAGGTGTGAGAGCATCATTTCATGTTCATGCTCACCCAGTTCTTGGCCTTTGTCTTGGTACACCTGGTCCCAGTTGTCAAGATATTTTTGCTTTCCTTTCACTCACTAAGGTGACCTAGTCTGATTTGTGCTTCTGCTTTATACAGCCTGTAGAGCTGTCACTCTAAAAAATGAGTTAAAAAGTCACCTCCAGAGAATAGTGCAGTCTCCATCATTCTCTCCCCACCACTTTTCTACTCCTGTCTCTCTATGCACTCTATAATGAATTATAATATATTAAGCGTATATACAACATACGCTTAATTAATGGCTTTGATCCTGACCTGATGTTTAGTCTGTTGTATGCTTTTTTTTTTTTTTTTTTTTTTTTTTTTTTTTAGTTCTTTATGAAACAGCAGGCACAACAATTTCAAATCACCTGACCTACTTTTACTGATTGGATGCATCAGTTTCCATGGCAGGAGCAGCAGAGGGAACCTTAGTTTCAAAGGCTGTGCAGACAGATGCATTCTGCTTTGACAGGTTTCAGGTCCACCCTAAGCTAGAGAGCCGTTTTGTAAATAGCTTGATAGGATTCTGGGGCCCAGTCTGCAGGTAGAACTGAGATTATATTTTTGGGCTGCTTGGACCCTGTCCAGTGTGCTTCTCTCCTCAGACTCTTCAGGCATTCCAGATTTTTCCCAACATTTTGCATTTCAGAGCCTGCCTTTCCCCAGTTTACTACCCCAAGACTTCTCTGACTGCTTCACTCCTACCTGCTAGTTTCTTCAGACCTCCTTTGGATACTCTCAACTTTGTGCCCAGATTCCTCTTTACTGCTACACTCAATACAGTAAGTTGCCTAATCACAGCAGTAGATGCTGTGAACATAGGCTAGGTGCAGACATTTGTGGGAGGAAGAGGGAGGTTAGATTGGGTTAAAAATGGCCACCCGATCTAACTTAGTTTGCCCAAGTGCAAATCTTGCTTAAACCCAGTCTCAGTAATTGGAAATCAATCTACACTCCTAACTGTACAGAAGTTGCATACACACAGACCGGTCTAAAAATGGCATAAACCAGTCTAAGACTTGAATCAATGTATGTTCAAACTGAATCAACTGGTGCATGAAAATTCAGTACAATTACCTCCAGGGTTGAGAAAGCCCAGCTGCTTGCCCCA
>NW_005841998.1:2116014-2121686 GCF_000455745.1 Alligator sinensis | reverse complement strand
TTTCCCTCCCTGCCCCCTGGCATCAGGCTATATTTAGCCCCCTGGCCTCTTTTTAGCCGCCCCCCTGTGGACCAGCCAGTTCCCCCCCACCACAAACCTTCCACCCCACAGGCTGCTCTGGGGGCCATTTTTATCAGCATTCAGATTTGGGGAATGGAGGAAGTAAGTATTGATGGGGGAAGGGGAGGAAGGGATGGGGAGGTAGGTTCACTGGAGTGTCAGGGGCTAAAAATAGCCCCTTGTCCCCCTCAAGCTCTTCTGTGGACCCCATCAACTCCCCTGATCCTGCCAAACGTGCCTGAACCCCATCAACTCCTTGCAGATCCTGCGTATCCTCCTGATTGCTCCCGTGGATTGCGCCTGCCCTCTCCAACCCTCCCCCCACCCCATGGTTTGTGCCTGCTCCCCATCACTCTTGCAGATTGTGCTTTCCCCCCACACCGCTAGGTCCCCCCATCCCAACTTACTTTAGATTGAGTGGCCATTTTTAATGTGATCTATCCTTTCCCTAACCTTCCCCCCGCCCCGCAAATGTCTGCACTTAGTGATAGAGCTTTGGGTAGCCCACAAGGGCCCCTGGAAGGGGCCAACCTTAACCATCATTGCTGCTGACCCAGGTGGTATGTCTGCCTTACACTGGACCTGGCTGCTCTGCAATTCTTCATATAAAACTTAGTATCTTGTGGCTTCCCAGAGTAAAGGAAATGAGGCAACAACACTGCTATTATAAAAGTTCAGCCTCTGGTTGACTTGCTGCATGTGATTGAGGTTGTAACTAAAATTTCAAGAGTTTAGGCCCATGAAAAGCACTATCCTTCTGGCCAAGCAATCCAGTTTTCTCCCTTAATAGCAAAATTATGTTTAAAAACACAACCCTGTCTGACTTGTAGTCACACAACTTTTGTGGGCATCATGAGTCCTCTGTATTTGAGGACAACAATGCCACAGTTGTGCTGTGTCAAGTGTGGTGGATGCACAGATGACTGTAAAGGCCTGTGTACAATAAGCTCCTTATGTCACATAATGTGCAGACCACTCAAGTCTGCTGCTGCTGCTTCTGCTGCAACTGTTACCTCGTGCTTTTCCTGCCCTAAGGCCTACTGTTGCAGTTCAGAAAAGTTTATACCTTCCTTTATTTTGGTGCTCCAGTGTTGCCTGTTTATGGCTAAAGTTTCTGAAGCATTAACCAGTAGGTTGCACTTGATGAAATACACCTTAAGACTGTCCTTCCAGAACATCCCAGGGTAGTGATGCCTCTCCTTCCACTGTTCTTGTTTACTGCATAGGAGCTGCTTGGGATTTCACCCATTCTCCAGCTAAGTCTGGGATCTGACCAATCACAGCTGGGTCTCTATTTTTAATGCCTCATTAGAGTCAGCAAGGTGAAGTCCTTAGTCATTGGTCAGTTTGTTATACCAGTTCACTTAAAGTAGGGTCTGAAGGTGCCTCTGGAATTTCTGTTTAACTTCTGTGGATGTGCCTTCTTAAAAATATGCAAGACTCCCACCCATCTAAGCAGCATGGTGAGTTTAATAACTTTGTATACTTTTAATTGGGTGGAAATCTTGATCCCATGTTGCCTGCTCACTTTGTAAGCCTGCCAAAAGCCCTATTAGCTTTCTGGATGCAGGTTGCTACCTCCCCATCAGTGCTGGTACAATCATTCAAAACACTGCCAAGGTAAGTGAACTTACAAACACCTGGAAGTACAATTCCATCAGTAGACATAGAAAGAGTGCTAGTCTGTCTTCCAGTGGTGGTTGAGATGTAATTTCAGTTTTCCCCCAATTGATGTTTAGTCCATCATTAGTTGAAAGGCACCAAAACAGTTTACTAGGAGACGAAGATCTTCCCTGGAGTGGACCATCATTGCATGGTCCCTGGCATGTAGTTCCTGTGTAGTTTGCTTGGCAGCCTTTGTCCCACTTCAACAGTATGGAGAGGCTAAACAAGCCTTCTGTAGTTTGGAAGTGAATCCTGCCACACGTACCATCACAGAGCTGCCATGTGACTGACAGAATATTTCTTGGACAGTTCAGCCTTTCCCTATGGCTCCAACATTGAGATCAGCTCACTGTGTCAAATTCTGTCACCAAATTGATAAAAGTTACATAGCGGTCAAGTTTGTGCTTTTGCCACTTATCCTGGATTTGCTGAGCAGCAACAAATGCTGGCAGCCACTCCCTGGCTGGCCTGGAACTTGCACTGCAATAAGTTTCCATTCTGTAATGCTCAACAGCAGTGAGCTAAGAAAAATCCAAGAGAAGATTTTACCTATTGTAGCCAATAGAGAAATCCTCCTGTACATTCATACTGAACACCAATTCTACTATTGTCAGTCATTACTATAATTATTGCCCATTATTGTGTGAACCACGTGTAAGAGTCACTATGAATGAGATGCTAAAAGATGTCTACAACCAGATCAGGTCCAGTCAGAATTTATTCCTTCTGCGCCATGTATCGGGGAGTGCTGCTGGACAGCCTCAGAAGTAAATTAATTCTTTCAGTAACAGACATCAAGGTGATTGGCACCTATATGGCAAAGTAACAGGCACACATCTCACATCTCTTTAAGATTATAAGCAAAAAACACGTATTTGAGGAACTGCATGAAGCCAAGTTATTTCTACTGAAATCTTAATTAGGACTGTGCAAAAGTAACAATTCAGACATCATTTTCAAATAATATGTTAACAGTAAGGATCTCAGTTGCCAAGGTAACAAGTCAGGTTCACTTCGTAAAAACACTTTTAGTTAATGAAATGACGAGGCGGAAAGAATGACAGATTCAATTGTTTCCTGAATTCCCCAAAATATACCATCTCCAGTTTATGATCAGCAGGTAAGTGTGGTTTAGAGTTTGAATGGCAAGCTGTTTTAAATGCATCATTTTTTAAATGTGGCAAACTGTAGACACTGTAAAGCTTTTTTATCCTGAGGATGTTTCCTGATTTAAAGGAAATTAACCCCAGAAACAATCAGTATGTTTTAAATGACTGGTCTTTAGTAAGAACTGCTTCAGAGTTGGATGCATCTTTGAATTCTTGAGTGTTCTCTTGAGGTTGTATACAGCCAGAGCTCGATTAGGAATGGTTTCATGGTATGCAATATTCAGGAAATGAAGTCCTCTAGGGCAGTGCTTCTCAAACTATCTGATGTGGCAGACCAGCAATTTTTTTTCCAGTGGGCCAGGGACCGGTGCCCGATTCAGCTGGTGGCAGCAACTGCGTGTAACAGCACTACACAAATGCGCGACCGGCTGTTTCTTTCTCTTTCCTTGCCTCTCATGACGTGATGTCACCTGGAGTGTTGGAATGTACGAACGGTGGCGCTATGACATATCAATGTTATGCTTCTGAAAATATATTTCTTTCTTTCCTGGCAACTTGCTGTGGACCGGCAACCAGTGGCTTGCGGACCGGCAGTGGTCTGCGGACCACCACTTTGAGAAGCACTGCTCTAGGGAATAATGTTCTGAGGTTGGTTATTAACCTGTTCCAGAGTTTGTGTCTCAGTTCTTTTTCAGTCTCTTTCTAGAGGATTGGATCACACTGTGTGTGTGTTGTATAATAAATACTGGAACACAAGAGTTGTCAACTGGGGGCACGCATATCCCTGGGGGTACTTGGGAAGGCCCTATGGGGTACCCAAAGGTGGGCAGGGGCAGAGCACCGCCACCCACCACCCCACACTCGCCGCTCTGTGTCCAGCCACGCACCTCTGTGTCCCACCCCTGGCTCCATGTCTGGCCACCAGGGGTATACTTATTTTAAAAGGTTGAAAACGCCTGCCATAGTGGGATCAGGCCTACTTCTGACACCATGTGATATGAGGGAAACAGAAACACATGCAGCCATAGTGTGGGTTGTAAACTGGCCTGCCCCTGGGAATTGTCCTTTCTTTATTACAGTCCCCCAAGTATAGCCATTCTAGTGGGTGCAGAGGACCAGGGCTCAGTGATCACTACACAAGTATCTATTTAAATATTTAATGTCAAAGAGTAAGTTGCACACTGTTCTGCAGAACAGTTTATAGAAATGTCCTCAACACATTCTGAATTCTTCCATATGGAACAAATGAATTGGATTCTATTTCTAGCAAACCCATCAGGCATTGCTGAAGAGCAGTGGATAACAGCTCTAGATTGTGCAAGAGAGAGACTCATTCCCTGCTGGTACCACTGGCAAACATAAAATGTCTAGTACGTGTAACTAGTGGCTCCAGTGTATTCTGGCATCAGGAAGGAAAAATTGTGAGAGTGCTGGGCATGGGGGAAAAGAGCAAGAAATCAGGTAAAAGAACAGAATGAAGCAAGGAAATGTAGAACAGGGCTATCCAACTCATAGTTGGCAGGTCACGTGTGGCCTGTGAGGGGTTTATTTGTGATCCCCCAGGCTCCCACCTGGCCACCACCACTCCACTGCTCTGTCTGCAATACGAGACAAGGGCTCCAGGCTCCCCCTCCCTCCACTTCCTGTTCCAGTCTCTGGGGCAGTACAGGGCATGGCAGCATCCCAGAAAGGTGGGAAGGGGGTTGGGGGTCTGCACGCGTGGCACTGTGTAGTGAGAATACCTGTGCATGACGCAGCAAGGTGTGGCACAGTGTGTAGGGGGAGGGAAGGGGGGACATCCACACACAGGGCAGTGAAGTACTGTCAGTGGCGGGCACGGGGGAGAGGAAGCATTTGTGCGCAGCATGGTACAGGGGGGGCAGTGCACCTACACATGCAGCTCTGTGTGCACCTGGCCTGCATTTGTGAGGCCTGTGTGGCTTGTGGCCCCTAACTGCTTGCAAGGTGGACTGCCCTGGTATAGAAGCCTTTCCTGGCTTCTCCATTTAGATACGGGTGTAATTGGCCACCATAAAACAGTCTCCATTTGACAGCAATTTCACTACACAGAGTTATTGGAAACAAATACTTCCCCCCTGTATTTCAGTGAGGAAGTGACTGTAGTCTCTGGTTTGCAAATACAGATGTTTTGAAAACGGTAACCACCAGACGCTGCACAACAAAAACACAGTAGCCACTGTCTGATCTGTCTTGGAGTTTTATACAAGAACCTGGAGAGAGATCCATTGAAAATGTGTGCTGTTTAGCATCCCAGAGTTCCAGTTGCAGAAAACTTAAAGCATAGCTTTACTGGTGATGATTACATTATCAGAAATAAACTGAATTACCTAGGGACACAATTTCAAGCCAGGGCGCAGTGGCTATACCGAGAACATCACGCACACACTCGCTGTGTGCCTTATCACCACTGTATCTCTTTACAAGCGTGATGCTCAAAGTTAATTCTGTTATTGCTCCGTGCCCACTTTGGCGCTGCTTGCACTGCCATGAAGAAGCTACCAACCAAGTGCTCCTGACAAGGAACCCATCCCGCCACTGGTGGGAATATTTGAAAGCTCATGGCGCACGGGCCAAGTCCCGGAGGACTGGAAAAGGGCCAACGTGGTCCCCATTTTCAAAAAGGGGAGGAAGGAGGACCCGGGCAACTATAGACCAGTCAGTCTCACCTCCATCCTTGGCAAAGTCTTTGAAAAAATTATCAAGGCTCACATATGTGAGAGCCCGGCAGGACAAGTTATGCTGAGGGGAAACCAGCACGGGTTCATGGCAGGCAGATCGTGCCTGACCAATCTAGTTTCTTTTTATGACCAGGTTACG
>NW_005841998.1:2108786-2115094 GCF_000455745.1 Alligator sinensis | reverse complement strand
CACGCTACCCTGGGGGTCTTCAAGAGGAGGTTAGATGAGTATCTAGCTGGGGTCATCTAGACCCAGCACTCTTTCCTGCTTATGCAGGGTGTCGGACTCGATGATCTATTGAGGTCCCTTCCGACCCTAACATCTATGAATCTATGAATCGTTTAAACAAACACACACTTTGTTTCCAAAAAAACAGCTGCTGGAAATTGAAGTGGATATTATATGCAAGGAAATATGATGAGAACAGTTTCTGCTGCTTACCAGGTAAAAGTGAAAGTAAAGTCTGCGTGCCCTCCACAGGGAGCAGAACATTGAGGAGTTTTGGCTCCCTAGCTGCTGCTGCTCAGTTACTTACTACAAGGAGAGCGCATCTCCACGAGACATTTACTGCAGTTGACTAATTAGCTGAGCAGGAAATATCTCACATCTACACATGCACAGCTGTTAGTCTGGAGTAAACTAATCTACTCTGCAGCAGGATAGTACTTGTAAATACAAGTACTGTCCTGCTGTTGAGTAAAAAATTCTGCAGCAGTGCACATGCAGGCGCTGCCCAGCCTGGCTGAGACACAAGGGTGCTCCAGCTAGCCCCTCCGCAGCACATTGAGGCAGGGAGAGCAGCCCCAGCTAGCAGGCTGACTCCCTGGGCCCCCTGCCAGCTGGGGCTGCTCTGCCCCAGTTCAACATGCTGTGATCCCAGGTGCACATGCAGACACTTGCTCAGCAGCAATAAGCTCCAGGCCAGTAAGTGCCAGGGTTTATTGCTGTGCATTAATAGGCACGCATAAACACGCCCACGAAGATCTTTCTTTCTTCCTTCTGCCTTTCAAGATCAAGGTATGTATCTTGTTTTGGAGCATGTTGTACGCAAAAAATATGGTATGTTTAATAAATCACTCTTCAGGTCCAGCTGAGACTGATTCTCAGGTCCATGACAGTAGCTGATAAGCTGTCTCCCTGTCAGAATATCCCATTAACTTGATGAAAGTGAAAACTGCTCCTACTGAAAAGACTAACTCTGAGAATTTGTTTCCCAAGAGTCCATACAGAATATTCCCAAGAGGTGGATACTTGTTCATTTTGCTTTTGGAGAACAGGTTTTTTTCCAGTGGTATAACACTGAGCGCTATCCTGCTTCAAAGAAGTAAATGGATTCAACTAGTCATTTCTCTTTGAGAGCGAACATGACTGTATATGCCACTATTCATTCTGGATGGCATTTACACACACTGTCTAGCTGGACAAAACCTACATAATCTTCAAGAAACAAGAGGGAGCTGAAAGAATGAACTCTACCTCACGCCTAGGTGACTTCAGTTCACATCAGCTTATCTAAACCAGAGAGCAGTGTCTAGGCACCTAATATATAAGGGTTTATGAGTTTGGAATAGTCTAGGTTTCATAGGCAAAGAGTAGCATGGCCAGAATCACATCTAGCCACATTGACTCCCAGACCTGCCCGGTCAGATACTTGTTCATGGCTGGATCCACCAGAGGCAGCCTTCAGTATGAGCCCTTGGGACAAGAGGGTACAGTGGAATTCATGCATATTGACCACTCTGGTACCAGACCTGGCATATCACAGTGTGCGTGTGCTGCTAAAATATTACAGAAGGAGGGATAGCTTTTGGTTAAGTTGATATAATAATTTAAGTATTTACTGATATAATTCTGTTTCTAACTGAACATTCTCCACATATGGCAGAGAGTTTTCTGCCAAATGAATAAGGGAGTATATTTTTCCTTGCATTATAGAGGAAAATGTCTGTCTTAAAGCTGTTGCTTTGCATTCTGCATCAGATATATTATGTTTATTATTTACTTATCTGTACAATGGTTATTTACTTATATGCCCCAGTGAGGGCCCTGTTGTGTTCATTCCTATACAAATATATAGGAAGTAAGATTTCATAGAAAGCTTGTGGTAAAGATGGGAACTGAGCAATGAGACAATAAGATGAATATCATTTATGTCCTGTGTGGCTTTTAGATACAGTATCAGATCTTTGTAAGCCTAGCACTTGCCTTACTGGACTCGTTACAATATAATATACGTATTAACAATTCTATTTGTAAAGTCCACTTGAAAAGACTTTGGCCATGTTATTTTACTAGGGTTGTTTTTTTGGGTTTTTTTGTTGTTTTTTTTTTACACACTTGCATTTTTTTCCTACAAAGCACATTGATATTCATTGAAAATTATTAATACTTGATTGTAAATCAAATTTACAAATGATTTAAATCGCGATGATTTAATCTGTTTTTTTATCATGTATAAAGGTCTTTAAAAAAATCAGAGATTTTGTCCACTTCACACGTGTGATAATTTAATAGATTCCTAGGGTCCACTCTTCAAGGAGACATTTGTAAAATTTAAGTTTTGCAGTGCAACAAAGGGGTAAAGAACATGTTTGGTTTTAAAGATAAACTTGGATTTTGAAATTAAGCACAGCAGGTAGGGAGGTCCTACACAGTTCGTATTTGGGCACTGAAGCATATGCATTATAAGCACCAGCTTAAAGTAATGGCTGGCAGTATGAAATAAATTTTGATCACATACAAGTTATCTAGCTAACACCCCACCTGCTTCTTTGGAAATGATCCTTTTTGAGTCTGAAAATGTATAAAAATCCAGTAGAAATTGGATATTTATTAATGTGAGCTACAGCAAAGCCTTACAATAAAAGAATCAAGGCTTGTTTCTGCAGAGCCAATTATTTTCTAATACACACACATCCCAGTTTCTGTTTGTTGTTTTGCAATGAATCTTTCTCTTCCCACGTTGGATTCCCCTTGTAGTGGCCAAATAGAAGGGGTTCACACTGCACTATCCTGTGTGCCTTGGTCATAAACCCTGGAGTATATTTATACATCCCCTAAAATACTTAAGGATTTGGGGCATATTTCCTTTCTTATCCAAATAGAGGAATCATAGTTTTTTGGAACCAGAAATCTGTGCACTAGGCTTCAGGGATTTAGCCTGGATATGTAGAGCCACGAATACAACTATAGATTTGGCCATTTTGGTGGTGATACTGATGTATAAGTAATATAACTGATGGAAAATGTTGTTGTTCCATACAGTCTGAAAAGGTCTTAGAGGCACTTTTAGATATTACATTGAATCATGAGGCATTCTGCATTAAAAGATCTTTCAGCACTTAAGTCTCTTCTTACAGACCCTATTTCCCAGGTGTGTTTCATAACTTGAATCAAGGTCTACAGCCTCCGTACATTTGTGGATCTCATGTTAGAGATGCCTAGATAAATCCCAGTACAAGAGTATTTTATCTGTGTAATACTGAGTGTAACGTTCAGTAGAACAGATTAACAATTTCATTGTTTTAGCTTTTCAAATTAGTATTAGACTGAATGAAACCTTTTATTTTAACTAATTCTTTAACAGTTACTTAAGATAGTTTTCTCATGGCTAAAGTATATGCAGTATGGATTTTTTTCACTTAGAAATTAATTCTTTTATAAAGGTGGTTCATAAAACATACCCTTTTATTGCATTTGCCTTAATGAAGTATATGCTGATCCAGAATCTTGTGAAACAATTTGATCCAGAAATGAACCTCTTTTGTAAAATCATTCAACAGTAAAATGCACAGCAATTATTAAATCTTATATCCATAATTTGTATTATTTTTTGTTGACACAGCTGCAAGTTTTTAAGGATACGCAGTTACCATTATAAGGGACTGTATTATCGTGTCAGACAGCATATTGGATGTGCAGTATTTTGTGGAACAAAAGCATTCATTTTTGGAAAGAAAGCTCAGTGTAGCACAATATTTGGCCTGATACTTTGGCAAAAGCCAGCTTGGACTTTAGAAGATTTTACAAGTTAAAATAATACATTATTTCTTTCAACAAAGCGAAAGAAATTAAGACTTTCAGAAGCTTAAAATATTAATAATTGATTGTACTTTCATGTGTTTTTAGTGAGCCTGGGAAGGATACATTTATAATATTTTTTCTGCGCCATATTCTTACAGTGTACAGTGAAAACAGAATATGGAAAAAGTTTCCTAATTATTATCTGAAACACAAATCATGAAATAAGGACCAGATTCTACAACCCTAATTGATGATGAATAGTATGAACAGTCCTATGCCTGTGTCCTGTGGAGTTAATAAATCTGACATGTAATTAAAGACTGGATTGTAATATGTGGGTATGCAAAAGTCAAATTATTGCACACTACCTCATTCTGGTATGTTTTAGTTCCTGATGTTGCAACCTAATATTCTATATAGGTTTTTTATGTGATATATATTTGAGTTAAGTATTCTTTTACCCCCTCCCCTCACACTGTTCAGATCCTTATTATACTTTATTGTTACTGTTTTTGTACTATGAACATTTCTTTAATGATGCCAGAAAGCACACAGTACTGAAGAAACATGGCCCCTTTTAATTGCATTCATTTAATAAAACTGAGCACTCATTTTAATAACACAGATTTAGAAGCCTGCACCAGCCATTTTTTGCTTGTGTTCAGATTTTATTGGACACAAATATATTCTATAATATATTTTGAAACCTTGAATTTTTATTTAAATAACTTTTATTTTAAAAGAGATAAGGGGAAACACACTGGAGGGAGAGGGGGAGATAAAATATTTGGATAATGTTAATCAGGAGTCATTGAAAAGCTAAACTCCATAAGGCTCTTAAATAGGAAAGCACAACAGAAGAGCAAATGCCACACATGCATTTCATTATGGGCTAACCCATTTGCTATTTTTCTTTACAGGAAGGCCTGGTTGAGTAAAGTCGGAAGTCCCAGTTCTCGGATAGCACGAACAAACTTTTCTAATGAGAAGGAGATCACCAAGCTTGATTTTTCAGGATTTAACACCAGATACTAATGGAGAGAAAAATATTTAAGCAACAAATAATGCTTCAGCTGCATAATACTTTCTGTGGATCCATACAACTATATGACATCTCTAGTGTACAACAGAAATAAAGAAGTGCTAAGTATAAGAATTCCCTATTTATATAATGCGGGAATATTCATTTGCTGTGTTAGAAATTTCACAAAGTCAATCTTTACTAAAATGCCAATTAAAAATAATCTATTTCGCTTACTTTGAGTGTTCTGTACAGAATAATTTAAAATCACTAGTACATACTAGTGCAAACTGAAATATGTAATACTTGACTGTATAGAATCTAATCTTTACCAAGTAAATATACTTATTTTATGCACAAAATAATGTAGCTATCTGTGATCTATTAAAAATGTTTAAATACTTCTATTTTTTTAACCAAGATCTCAGAATCATTTACTAATGTACTCTAAAAGCTATGAATTGTAAAGCTCTCTTATATTTGTAGCAATTAGTTAAAGCCGTAGCAAGCGCTCTGAAATAAATGTACATTGCCTCATAGAATAAATGCATCTAGTCACCTCTGATTAAAAGTTTTCTGTAATGAGGTCTGGTTAGCTTAGGTTATATGATAATGAGATGCATAGGCTTTCATTCCTGGGTCTCCAACTTCAGCCAAGGACAACACTACCTAAATGTTAATTTCATTTAATGTTTTTTTGGTGACATATATGAAGGAGTTGATTGCTGTAAGTGGGCAGGCAGTTGCATCATAAAAGTCACTGTTATGATTATCACTTAAGATCTGATTCTACAAAGACTTAATTAGTTATGTCATGTTAAGCACATGAACTTAATACTCATTCTTAAAGTTCAGCACTTGGCTAAGTCTGCATAATTGGGGTCTAATTCTTATCTTATGTTCTTGGCAAACAGACCAAAAATAGTCAACACAGACTGCGTCTACATGAGATGCTGACTGCGCAGTAGTTCATTACTACTGCGCAGTAGTGTCACATGGCATGAAGCGTGACACAACGGTACTGTTCAGTATTAATGAGCTACAGCGCAGTCAGTGTCACCTAAAAGCCATTTGGCAATGCTACTGCGCAGTAACTCCAGTCATTTAGTACTTGCACATACTAAGTAGTAAGTACTTGTGTACTTAGTATGCACAAGTACTAAATGATTGCACAGTAACAACAATGCAATCAGCATCGCCTGTAGACGCAGCCACTGATTCTGAACAATCTCCTCGGTGCTAGAGGGGTTCCTTCCAAATCAAGATGCAGGAAGATCCGCAGGGTTTGTGATGAAGCTTCATTGCAACTTCTACTGGCTGCTCCAAGCACATTCAGGAGACAGATGGAGTCAGTTTGAAGGAGTTTTGTTTTAGCTAAGGACATTACGTAACAGCACACTTAAGATTGTCTGTCATGTTCAGGACAAGATGTACATAGAAAGTTGTATTCCTG
>NW_005841998.1:2065673-2108731 GCF_000455745.1 Alligator sinensis | reverse complement strand
TACCAGATTCATTTTCACGGTGTCTCTTATGTTTAAAGCACTAAAGATTTCATTCTGGTGTTTATAAGAGTTATTTATAAATGGTAGTTCAAAATACACATGGCTTTTGTGGTTATACACAAGTGTCCTTTGTTGTAGTCATCATGAATAACCCTTGTTCAATTCAAATAGTAAACCCTAAAGTTAAAGTGTAATAGCATTTCAGTGGTGGATACATCCTCTGTCTGATAATTATATCCTCCATTTCCAAGATCTAAATGATTTATAACTTCTATGACAATACCTGGTGTAAAAGACATCCAGTTCAAATCAAAAGCATTTTCAACTATATTACCTTGTTATTGTGATGAACAGGAATGGTCAAGAGAAGGTCAGAGAGCAGATGGGACGAGCTCAATATAAAAAAAAAAGGAGCCATAGATGAAATTAAGTTTCTGATTCTGAAACTGCAGCCAGGTAGGAAACCTGTATGCTCATAGGGACTCCTACAAACTTCAGCGGGGTTGTGCAGAAATGCAAGAGGCCTCTTATGTCAAGCTCTTTTGAAGCATGGGACTTCATGGGCACTGGGGGTTGGCTTCTTGCGCCCAATTACAGATGCAGGCCTACAAATTGTGGCAATAGTGACAGAGAAGCAAGCAGAGAGCAGCTACTCTGTGGTAAACAGCTCCGTAGTGGGACTGGACTGCCTTCAGGAGACATTTCTGGGAGCTAGTGACTTTGGGTGCGTAATTGGTGCTTGAGTGCTTGCATGTGGGGTTTTTTCCTGTCAGGTGTGTGTATGTTTTTCTCCCTTTTTTCTCCTCCCTGGAGTGACTGATTGACCTGGCTTGCTCTTTGTGGGGCTTGCTTAGCTAAGTGAGGGGTGAAACTAGATTAGGCTGCCTTATAAAAAAGGTGGCCCCCCAGTGAAGAGAAGGTAGCAAACGAAGACCTGAGGAGGAAGCCAGGGAGCAGGAGACTCTGTGTGAGAGCACGGGCAAGGACCCTGGTATGGGTGTTTGGTGTGTGCATTCTCGTGTGGTTTTCTTCCCCACCTTCCTTTTTTTCCAGCTCCTTTACAGCTTGTGTGTACTCCAGGGGGCAAAGGAGGTACAAATGGAGGCTGGCTCAGCAGTCGTGACCTGCATGGGATGTGCCACATTCATGTTCCTCCGAAAAGGAACATGCATGGAGGAAAAGATTCAGATGTTGGCAGCACAAGTATCTGCACTGCATTGCATCAAGAAAAAAGAAGATTACTTGGACAGAAGTTGAGAGACTGGTACTAGAGATACCAAAGGGAAATAAGAAGAAGTGGCAGTATGTGAACACTTGAATGAGGAGGGCCCCCACATTTGAAGCGGAACAGACTATAGTCAGCATCTGCTTTCAAGTATTCTTCAGTGGAAGAGGTGAGAAAAAGCAAAGGACAGGATATATTCAGACATGATGCAGAGTACCCAGCAGTCTCAAGAGCAGGAAGTGCAAAGCCCCAGGGACAGGGGCTCTAAGACCACTGCAAGAAGGAAGGAAAAGAATAGTGTTGAGGATTAGTGACTCCCTTCTGTGGGGGACAGAGGCACCAATTCGCCATCTGGATTTGGGGTCCCAGGAGATGTGCTGTCTTCCAGTAGCCCGAATTCAGGACGTCAGAAAGAGACTGCCAAAGCTCATCCATCCTTCAGACCACTACCTCTTCCTGTTTGTCCATGTAGGTACAGTGATGCTGCAAGGAACAACACTGAGCGGATCAGAGATGACTATGGTGCTCTTGGCAGGAGAAGTAAGGAGCTTGGAGCACAAGTGGTGTTCTTATTGATTCACCCTGTGGAAGGCAAGGGCCCAGGCAGGGACCATTGCATCCTGGAAGTAAACATATGGCTGAGATGGTGATATCGATGTGAAGCCTTTGGATTCTTCAAAACAGCAGGTGAATGTTCTGGGGTGGAGGACTGCTATCAAGAGATGGGATCCATCTGACAAGAACTAGAAAGAATATCTAGCCAACCTAGCAAGGAGGACTTTAAACTAGGTTAATCAAAACCCTCCAGCAACAGAGCAAACAATCCAGAGGGGAAAGGGACCAAAGAAGCAACTCCACTTTGGGAAAGAAATGAAAGAACCATAGGATAGCAACAAGTGGTGCTAAAGGGAAGGAAGTAGGTCAAAATGCAAAATATGTCTGAGGTATGTATACAACTACATGAAGTAGGGGAAATAAACAAGATGAGCTGGAAGCTGCAGCCTGTGAAAAGAACTATGAGCTGATTGGTAACACAGAGACCTTTTGGAACAGCTCTTATGACTGGCACATTAAAATTGAGGGTTACACTTTGTTTTGGAAAGAGAGGGTTGGGAGAAGAGGTGGTGGTGTCATCTTGTATGTCAAACACGCATTTGTTCCCAGGTTCAAGAGGAAGACAACAGCATAGCCAAATGCATTTGGGTGAAGATGATAGGTAAAAGATGCAGTACCAATATAATGGTGGGAATTTATTATAGGCCACCAAATCAACAATAGTGTTCAATGAGGTGAAAAATCTATCCAAAAGGTCTGGGATAGTACTGATTGGAGACTTCAGTTTTCTGGACCTCTGCTGAAAGAACTATGTATCCAAACGTAAAATGTTGAGCCAGTTCCTAACTTGTGTGGAGAACAAATTTCTGTTCCAGTAGGTGGAGGGTACATCTAGGGAATCATCTATCTTGGAGCTTGTCCAATAGGGAAGAACTGTTGGAGGATATGAAGGTGATGCACAACTCAGGAAGAAGCAATCAAGATATGATAGATCCTGAGATCCGAGATGGGGAAAGCGTGAGGTCAACAAAATTAGGACACTAGATTTCAAAAAGGCAGATTTCATCCTTGTAACAGGTCACCCACCCCAGCACCATCATCTCTGGTAATCCGTGCCTTACGTGGGGCACCCTTGGAGTCTTCCTTGAAGTTCTTATGTCCCGCCCTCTTCGCCTGCCACATCTTGATGGAAAATTATTATGACGATGTTCTTGCGAGCGGGAGACTGCTTATCATAATTTTTTGTATGTTGGGGCTTTCCACCTACGCAGGCCTGACCCCCGTCTTTCTCTAGCTAGGCCTCCCCATGTAAACCCACTAAACAGGGTTTGACTCTGAGACTCTAGCCTTTTCCGGCATCTGGAGGCTCGTGGCCCCCTTTCCTGCTCCAGGTTGGAGCCTGGCCCCTCTGTCCCAGAGGCCCGGCCGCTGGTCCCACAAATAGGGGGCCGCAAGTTCAGGGCCTGGGGACAGCCCCGAACCCACACACTCCCAGTCCAAAAATAAATAAAATAAAATTGCACCCCAGGTGCACCAGAACTCCCTGGCCTTTTTAAGATAGTGTCTTCAGGTGCTGGGGTCAATGCACCCCAAAATCCTGCACCCTTACTGGCACCGGGATCTATGTACCCTCCAAAAACCACGCCCTCACTGGCACCGAGGTCTCCACTCCATAGTGGGCCCCAAAAACGAGGCCTCCTCCTTCCTCTAATAGCCTCACCCAAATCACTAGTATTATTCAATAATCAAAAAGAGAAAAATAAACAGTCCCGTCCGTGCGTAATAACTGCCCTAGCAAATATGATTACGAAAAGCAGCATGTCAGCTGACATTCGCAGGGTTTGTGCTTCAGCTCCCCACCGTTGGCTACAGTCCTTGCTGTGGTGCGGCTGCCATCTCTCCGTGGCTTCCATAGTTCTTGCCTTTGGACCACTCACCCAGCTTCTCTGTGGAGCTCAGAGGCACTCCTTCTCCTTTGGCTACTGTATCCCTACTGCCATTCTGCCCAGGGTTTTTATAGTCCTGCCCCTTCCAGTCAGCTGACTAGCTGGCCAGGCTCAGCATTTAACCCCTTCCCACTCCGTGCCCAGAAAGTTCTGGCCTTAAAGGGGCGGACCTGCTTTCTGGTGGCAGGGCTAGGGTGCCCTGTTACAATCCTACTCAAGGAATTAATACACATGGTGCTATGGGAAGGTGGCCCACAAAATAAAGGCACCGAGGAGGGCTGGAATCTTCTAAAGGGCAAAGTTTTGGAAGCCCAACAAGAAACAGTTCCAACATGATGGAAGCACAAGAGGAATGGCAAGAGACCAATGTGGCTGCACAAGGAACTGCCAGCCAGACACCTAACAAGAATTATTTGGATAAGAAAGGTGACAAGCTTAGGGGTGAAATAATAGAAAGTCACAGAGCTTTTGATGAGTCTGAATGAATTCAAGTCAACAGAGCCTGATGCACTTCATCCTAGGGTATCGAAGGAACTGGCAGAGGAGATCTCAGAGCCCTTGGGATGATCTACGTACCAGAGGACTGGAAAAGGCCAGTGTAATGCCCCTCTTTAAAAAAAGGCAAAAAGGAGGACTCGGAGAACTACCAACAGATTAGGCTCGCCTCAATACCTGAGAAGTTACTGGGGCATATCCTAACGAAAACCATTCGCAAGCATCTAGAAGAGGAAAGGCTGATCATAAGAAACCAGCATGGATTTACTAATAACAAATCATGTCAAACAAACTTGATCTCTCTCTTTGACAGAGTAACCACTTGGGTGGATAAGGGAATGCTGTGAATATAGTGTATCTAGACTTCAACAAGGCTTTTGACAAGTTCTCGCTTTACTTTCTCATATATAAATTGGAGAACTATGGGCTGGACAAAACTAAGGTGGACAGACAACTGGCTCAATAACTGCAAGCAAAGAGTAATTATTAACAGATCCATGTCTGAATGGCAGGAGGTTTCGAGTGGAGTCCCACAGAGGTCTGTGCTGGGCCCAGTGCTGTTCAACATGTTCATTAATTATTTGGATGCTAGCAGAAAAAGCTTTTTGATCAAGTTTGTAGGTGACATAACTGGAAAGGGCTGTGGACACATGGGAGGCTGGGAGTGCAATTCAAAGGCATCTGGACAGATTGGAAAGCTGGGCTGACTCTAACAGGATGAAATTCACTGCTGACAAATGCAAGGTGCTTTGCCTCAGAAAGAATAATAAAAAATACAAATATAAAATGTGTGACATCTGGCTAGATGACAGCACTATAGAGAAGCATCTGGGAGTCTTGGGAGTCTATATGAGTCTGCAGTGTGATGCAACAAAAAGCACATGCAGTTTTGGGATGCATCAATAGAAGCATTTGGTACAAGACATGGGAGGCCATAGTGCCTCTCTACTCGGCACTAGTTAGTAGGGCTGTGCGAAGCTTCGGGTGCTGATTTGATTCGGAGGAGATTTGGAGGCCGAATCTCTAAATCCAAATCAAATCAGAAAACCAATAAAAAGGTCTGAATCGATTTGGAAAAGTTTTGGAGAGATTTGGGCGGTCCCTGCTTGCCACCGCAGGGAGCTGGACCTGGACTCCATGATGGTAAGTAGAGGTCGGGGGAGGGGACCATGGGAGGACCCCCATTAGACACCATCCCCTGCCTGCTCGCCCAGCCTCCGCCCTCATGGCTGCTCCGCCCACCCCAGCTCTTTAAAAAAAAAAAAAAGCCCCTATTCACTGGCTGCTGCCAGGTAGGGAGAGGGGGGCAATCCCTGCTGCCCCCCATTGCCTCATGCTGCATGGGGGGCTCTGCCCCCTGCCTGCTCTCCCAGCCCTGTCGATAGCTGCCCTGCCTGGCCCCAGCTCCCAGTTCTTTAAAAAAAAAAAAACCCCCACTCACCGGCTGCTGCAGCAGTCCTCCGGGCTTCTGGGGGTTAGGGACAGAGTACCCCTAGGCAGCACAGGGCAGTAGGGGGCAGCAGGGATCCCCCCCCCTGCCTGGCAGGAGCTGGTGAGTGTGGAGCTTCTTTTTTTTTTAAAGAGTTGGGAGGTTAGGGCTGGGCGGGTCAGCCATTGACAGGGCTGGGAGAGCGGGCAGGGGATGGGGCCTGTCTGTTTCAGAGATGCGGCTGATTCAATGGCAGCCAAATCTCTGAGTCAGATTCAGCCGAATCAATTCAGGACAGTGATTTGAATCACCAAATCAAATCTCTGTCCCCCAAATCAAACAAATCCGAATCCAAAGGTAATACTAGCCGCTTTGCACAGGCCTACTGGTTAGGTCTCACCTGGAGTACTGTGTGCAGTTTTGGACCCCACATTTTAAAAAGGGCAGGCAACAAAAGATGACAAAGGACTTGGAAAACATAGGAGGGGATGAAAGAGCTAGACATGTTCAGCTCAAGGAAAAGGTGCTTAAGAAGGGGACACAATAGCAGTCTTCAAATACTTGAAGGACTGTCACAAAGAGAGAAAACACTTTTTCTCTCTTGCTGCAGACAGCAGGGTGTGGACCAATGCAGCAAAGAAGGTTTAGATTGGATATTAGCAAAAACTTCTTCGCTGTTAGAACAGTGAGACGACGGAATAGACGGCCTAGGGAAGTGACGGACTCCCCATCACTGGAGGTGTTCGGAAAAAGGTTGGACAGCCACTGGTCAGGGATGATCTAGATCAGGGGTGGGCAATTATTTCAGGCGGAGGGCTGCTTACTCAGTTTTGGCAGGCTATTGAGGGCCACATGACAGGCAGCCAGGGGCAAATAAATATTAATTTTCTAAATGTTTTAGGGGCCCTGTGCGCTGGATGGAATGGCCTGGCGGGCCGCATCTGGCACGTGGACCACATTTTACCCACCCCTGATCTAGATATAGCTATGCCTGTGTTCTACTATGGGTATTTCCCATGCTTCTGAGCTTTGCTGGTTGCCGCAAGGGGATGGGAGGGGATCCTGCCCCTCACCCACTCTGTTCTGCTACATGTGTCAGGGATGTTTTTTAAGCTTTCTTTAAATGCATTATGTGATAGCTGCAGCAAAAGCTGGGGGTTGTGACTGGGGTGTGCCAGTGCTCCCACTGGGACTTAAAGCCAGAGTTTCCTGGCTAGCAGGGGTCAGACCTATTTACATATTTGTGGCCAGGAAGGAATATTACCCCATGGTCAGATTGATATGGACTGTGGGGGTTTTTGCCTTCTTCTGAAGTCGGGGCATGGGATCTCTTGAGCATATATTAACCAGCATTTACAGAAGCAAGACATTAAGTGTCACAATGCCCTAGCCTGCCACACAGTCCCCCTGCTTTACCTGTGGCAGGTTAGGGTGTTGTGTTTTGTGTCAGGGTTGACAGTAGTTTTACTAAGAGTTTAGATTATGGATTTGTATAGGATGGTTTGGATAGGGATGATCCTGCCTCAGGCAGGGGATTAAACTAGATGACCTCTGGAAGTGTCTTCTAGCCCTATTTCTCTATGATTTCTATGATAACAATAGTAACCATAGCAAGAAAAACGTCACATGCTGCTACTAGAAAACTAGATTATAAGGGCAAAATCAAGAAATACTCCAGGAAAATGAGAAAGGTGGGTAGAAAGTTAAGAAAAGGAAGAGTCTGGAGGGAATGGAAAAATCCAATAAGAAAGTCTGAAAAAACAGTACTGCAGCCAAAGTATCCTATGCCATGAAGTGAGCTCATTTGTTCACAGCTAATTCTTCATTCAAGCCAGAACCAGTATTGAAATAAGATAGTAATCATACTTTAAGCTGTATTTAACACCAAAGAGTTTATGTATTTCTAGAAAACTGGCACCCTGTACTATAGCTTGAGAGGAAATGTGCGTTTCACCTACCACTCATTAGTACAAAATATTTATAGTTCAGCATCTCCAACTCCTGTCTAAACCAAGTTTTAATATACTCCATTGCAATTGGTCTTTATGGTCCTTTTTCAAATACCCAGTTTAGAGCTTAGACTCTGTACATGTGTATGCATGTAGGTAAAAAACACATGCAGATACTTGATTTGCACATGCAAACTGATAGCGATGCATGCATTACATATGTGCAAGTACAGGCATATGGAACTTTGAATATCTGGTCAAAGTTATCACCAGTAATAGGCAGATAGGATTTAGTTCCAACTTCCCTGGATTGTGTTATTTAAATGTAACCCTTCTCTCCAGCTCTGGTGGCAGTGGATCCTGGCACTGAACTGGGATTTGATAGACTTTTGCAGTCTGCATCCATGAAATTAATGGAAGCTCCTGAGTCCACCATTGCCCACTTCACACAGTCTTTCATAGTTGGGTGGGAAAGCTGGAGGGGAAACTGGAGTGGGGAGGGCTGTAGGATTGATCCTCCTAGTTTCTGGGGGGGCATAGACGAGAATGCTGAGGTTGAGGCAGGTTCCCTGTGCTTAACTAGACAGTGATTTACCCAGTGACCAACACCCCTACAGTATAAGCATCAATCTTGTGTCTGCCATTGCTCTTTTTTCCCTGGTGACAGGAGAGTCCTTGTTGTGTCCACTTGCATGGGTTCAGGCTGCTCCTCTGCCACTAGTGTGCATTCAGGCTGACAATGATATCCTGGGGCTGCTGAGGGGAGGCAGAGATCTAGCATTCCTGGGATGAACAGCCCCTTTCTAGGCACCACTGAATTAGCTGGAGATCAAAGCAAATACATACATCAGTAAGGGTCTCTAGATTGTGAGGCAATTGGATTCATGCAAGCTCATCTTTTAACCTCCTCATTCAGCCTCTAGTGGAAATGGTACCATAGTACCACTTCATTCCACTGGGTCTCTGCCACCAACCACAGCAATTCAGCTGCACAGGTGGCCCCAGACTGGCGCCCCTGGTTAAGGGTCTGAAGGGCCTTTTCTGCTGAACACCTCAAGTAAGGGTTACCACAAAGGACCTTCATGGCCCTCACAAAGTCCTCATAGTTATCAGACGAAGGGCCTAGAGATTTCCAGTAGGGGAGATGCCCAAAGCAGGGGGCTAATTAAGAGTCCAGTTTTGGCATGCTCAGCGGGGTAAGTTTGGGGCTGTAACATAAACAAGAGCCTGCACTGATTAATGAATCCCTGAAACTTCCCCAATATTCCATCAAATCTATTGGGGAGAGGCATCTTGGGTACACAGGCTTGGCAAGGGCAGACAGCCTTGCAAGGTAGCATCCTGCTTCAGGAGCGTTCCCAGCTGTGTCTGCAGGGAGGCAGTCAGCTCACACAGGTGGTTCACCTGGGTCTGCAGGTCACGGACCTGAGCATCTGAGTGCATCCCAGGATGGGTCTGTCCTTCTGGGTGGCCCAGGTAACAGTGAGAGGCCAGTCAAGTTTTAAGGGACAAGGGATAGATGGTCTTGCCTAATGGTTAGGTTGCCAAAGGAAAGCAGGGTCTGGGACTGTGTCAGAGGGGAGGAGCCAGATACCAAAGCCAGAGACACAGTGCAGGTCAGGATCCATGGGTCAGATGCCAAGTACCAATTTGGGGGGCAGTTCACAGGGTGAAACCAAAAACAAAGCCAGAGTGGGATCAGAAGCCAGGAAACAGAACTGCAGGGAAATCCAAAATCAAAGTTAAAAACCCCCCCAAAAACTAGGGCCAGGAACCAGGAGACCCAGAGTGCAGAAACCAGGAGGCTTGCACAGCAGAACTGCTGACTGGCCTGAAGACCCAGTGCCCCAGCTGGTGCTAAAGGGATAGGTGGTACTCCCAGTAGCCAGTCGGGATGCTTGCAGAGTTCATTAACCCAACTGGGGTTGGAAAAAGAACACATCCTGGAGGCTTTAAGAGTCTGGCTTCCAAATTCCAATGCTTCTGAGCCTTGTTTAGGAACTTGGATACTTAACATGTTTTAATTATTTATGAAAGTATTAACACTGTGCAAAAATATGTCCCTGAAAATATATTTCAGGATTTTAATATTTTCTTTCACCCTAAGTGATCCAGCCCTAGAAAAGAGAAAAGTCCTTTTTTCTGTAATAATCACAGACTACTGTATTATTTTCTGCAAGTACCAAATATAAACAACATGAGTGAAATGGGATGCACAGACCCTATTATTCTACCTGTCACCAACATCTTTAGGCAACCAACCTAGCTAAGTACAGACGGTCAAAAAACTTGAGGCTGAATCAATTTAATCTTTGCAGGTTAGTCTAAACTGAGTAGATTGGACCAATAAGCAAGCGAACAGACACTCACTATTGATTCAGGAAATGCAGCCACATGCCTGGAGTGGCTCAGGCCAGAAGCCAGGGGGCACTAGGGCATGCTTCCCTGCCAGGCTAGAGCAGACAGCTTGGGCCAAGGCTAGCCTGTCTACCTTGCAAGGGGTAGTTGTGGGGGAGGTACAAATCATCCTGGGATGCTGGAGGACTGAGTTAACTTGAAAATGGAGGGGATCTGGGACAGAAGTTCAGTAAAGCAATTTAACTTAAATCAGTTCAGTCTGATACTACATCCACCCAGGTTTATCTTAAACCCATTTTGGCCATTTTGAAAGCAGTTGATGTGCACTGAGCTTCTGTTCTGTTATAGGTGTGAACCACTTTCCGATTATTTATACAGTTAATGTGTAATTTCTGTCCCTAGCCCATATGGTCACAGCCCCTGATGTCAATATCCAGTACATATTGCTTTCTTAATTATCTAATGCCTGTGTTGCCTGAAGATTTCAGATGTTCCCATAAACCAGTGGTTCTCAACCTCATTAAACTCAAGAGACCCCTTGGAACATTCCAGCTATTAGTTTTCACTTGCTTTTGGCTATGATAAAATAATAGCGCTATTCTTTTGTTGTAAAGAACTCCAACAACAGTAGGTCTGAATGTTTTTTGACTTTATGGATTCCAATTTGAAATCTCTGGTTTATCTTGTGAGTCATGTGTAGGTGTTTGCACACCTAACCGGGTATCTATTTTGTGCACCCCATGGCACCCTTAAAAGGATTTCATGGCACCCCAAGGTGCCACTTTGATTGAGAATCACTGTCCTAAACCTTCAGAAATGTGGAGCTGTACTGTATATAAAACACTAAAGGAAACTTGCAATGCGTCAGTCAAAAGGTTATTGCAAAGAGCATTGACCTCAAGGAGCCAAAGGAATCGGAAACAGTTAAGAGGCCCGGAAAATTATGGCCAATTGGTTCATTAGTGAATCAAAACAGTAAACTGAAGCTCTTTATGTCTATGGTGTTCATAGGCCTAGGATCATTCTCAGTTATAAAAGATCTTTGTTACTCATTTTGTCAGAAAAAAAAATACTGTATGTGAAAAGAAATGTCATTTATTTCAACCAGATTCTAAACTGAGGTATTGACGTAAACGGCACAGTTCTTTTAACATCAATAGAAGCCTGATTCAGACCTGGACAATCAAACTCTAAATGTGAAACCTCTTTGGTACCTACCAAAAAAAAGAGTTTGTTTTTTTTCATTCTCTCCCCTCCTTTATGTGACATAACATAAAAAATTTAAACTAACTGTGGAGAAGGGTTTAGGGTAGAATCATAGAAATTAAGGGCTGGAAGGGACCCTGAAAGAACATCAAGTCCAACCCCCCTGCTCTGGGCAGGAATACTGCTGAGATTACCTTGGGTTCAGTGGGAATAGGCTTTCTCTTCAGCTCTATTCTCTTCTGCCTGGGTATAATCTGAGTCATTGAGTTGCTTACCATATATCAGGGACAGACAGAATAATCCAATATGCATTTCCTTCTAGATTTTGAAAGGTGCTCAGATACGATGGTGATGAACGCCATATAAACAATCAGCTAAAGATACATTAGGAGTAGGCTTCTCAAAAGCATTCAGCATTAGCCTAACTCTGCCCCCCCATGACTGGTGTGGTATATTACCTTTGACTTCAGTGAGAGCTGCTAGGTCAACACTGAATGCCTTTGAGATTCCCCTTCACATAAATGTTGGAGTCTGGATGTTAGGGGCTTAACTGTTGCCACTCAGTGCTGGGACACTGCAGCAGTAATAGATTCATAGATACATAGATTCATAGACGTTGGGGTCGGAAGGGACCTCAATAGATCATCGAGTCCGACCCCCTGCATAGGCAGGAAGACCCCCAGGGTAGGGGAGAGCACCACCAGACCTTGGCCACTCTAACTGTGAAGAAGTTCTTCCTAATGTCCAGTCTAAATCTGCTCTCTGCTAGCTTATGGCCATTATTTCTTGTAACCCCCAGGGGCGCCTTGGTGAGTAAAGCCTCACCAATTCCCTTCTGTGCCCTCATGATGAACTTATAGGCAGCCACAAGGTCGCCTCTCAACCTTCTCTTGCGGAGGCTGAATAGGTCCAGGTGCCCTAGTCTCTCCTCATAGGGCTTGGCCTGCAAGCCCTTAACCATACAAGTGGCCCTTCTCTGGCCCCTCTCCAGGTTATTCACATCCCTCTTGAAGTGCGGCGCCCAAAATTGCACACAGTATTACAACTGTGGTCTGACCAGTGCCCGATAGAGGGGAAGTATCACCTTCTTGGTTCTGTTCGTTATGCATCTGCTGATGCTTGATAAAGTGCCATTAGCTTTTCTGATGACTTCGTCACACTGACGACTCATGTTCATCTTGGAGTCCACTAGGACTCCAAGATCCCTTTCCGCTTCCGTGCCACCAAGCAGGTCATTTCCTAGGCAGTAGGTATGCTGGACATTTTTCCTCCCTAGGTGCAGCACTTTGCATTTCTCCTTGTTGAATCGCATTCTGTTGTTTTCCGCCCATATGTCCAACCTGTCCAGGTCTGCTTGTAGTTGTTCCCTGCCCTCTGGTGTGTCCACTTCTCCCCACAGTTTTGTGTCATCTGCAAACTTGGACAGAGTACACTTCACTCCCTCGTCCAAGTCGCTGATGAAGACATTGAAGAGTATCGGTCCAAGGACCGAGCCCTGCGGGACCCCACTGCCCACACCCTTCTAGGTTGATACCGACCTGTTCACCACCACTCTCTGGGTACAACCCTCTAGCCAATTTGCCACCCACTGGACTGTGTAGTCATCCAATATTAACTCTAAATGTGTAAATGGTATTGAGACTTCCAATACTAAGATACTATTGCTATACTTGATTAGAGGATATTAAAATATATTAATATATTTATTAAAGTATACCAATTTATTTTTATAATAAAAACATGTAATAACTTTGTGGCTAGTTTCTGTCATGCCATTCAACTGCATGTGTGGCCAGGTGTACCCCCTGGCTGGGAGCCCCATCACCTCACCCATGATCCTGCGCTCCCCCTGCATTGGTGATAGGACATAATGGGATCTGATGCATGATCCCACAATCACACCTCCTGCCATGCAATGTGGAATGGCAGGAGGCATGATTGTGTGGTTTGTGTGTCACATCCCATCGTGTATTTACCTGCATGTCTATCAGGGACCTAAAACACCCACCTGAATGATTGTACAACCCACTTCAAACACTCTGGTAAATGAGAGCTATCTCTCATTGCAGAGAGCATACACCAGTCAGTAGGTAAATGTTATGGGGCTGTTCAGGTTAGAAGTGGGAACAGAGATCTGAGGTTGTATAGACAGAGTGAAAACAATGCTGGGACATGTTAGTGGGGAAGAGGCAAAGCAAAATGTTAAATAATGCGCCAGTCAGGTAGCCAGAACAGCAAGACAGTGGGCACATCTACACATGCCATTAATTCCCAGAAAGCTTACTGCTCAGTAAGCTTTTCCTGGCAGCATGTCTACACGTGTTCCAATTGGGAGCTACTTTTCTCCCAAGGGGAGCAGTTCAGTTCAGGGCTTCTCCAGCCCTGCTGTACCACTCTACATCAGCCAGGGGGAGCTCCAGGCTCCCCTCGGTGCCAGCCCTGGGCTGGCAGAGAGCACCAGAGTCAAGGCCTGGTCTGGGGGTGGTGGGGTGGTGAAGACTATTTCATCTTAAAGTCAGCTGTCCCGCAGCCCCATGCTCAATCTGTGGATTGGGGCATGGGGCAGGGAAAATGTGCATCCCACAGCTGCTGCTTCCCAGCCCCCTGCCCCAATCAGCTGATTGGAGTGGGGAGCTGGGAAAGAAGCCCCCCCCCCAGAGCTGTTTCCCAGCCCCCTGCCCCAGTCAGCCAGTGGGGCAGCTGGCAGTGAGCCCCCAGCTGGGTGGGGGTTCTCCATTTAGCCAGGGATATCCAGAAGCTGTCCCAATGGTGGGGCAGCTAGCCGCTATCCCCCAGCTGGGCAGGGAATCCTTGCTCAGCCTCCTGGCCCCCCCCTGGCTGAGCAGGAATTCCCTGCCCAGCTGGGGGCTCACTGCTAGCTGCCCCACCAGCAGGACAACTCCCACCCAGCCCCTGGCTGAGCAAGGAAGGAAATGCTCCCCACTGTTAGCACTGTTCAGCTTCCTGCTCCTGTGGTAAGTCAGAAACCCCACAGTGCCAGGAAGGGAGGGGGGCGGTGCAGAGAGGGACCCAGACCCCATGCTGATAGGCTCCCAGCTCCTGGGGGGAGCCAAGAGCTGAGCAGTGCCAGGACCAGGTTCCCTGCTGGTGTGGCTGACTGGGAGCAAATTTGACATGCCCTACTACACAGTATCTACTGCTCAGTTATTTTAGTACTTGTATTTATAGAGACTAGCTAACTGCACAGTAGATTAATTTACTGCGCAGTAGCTGATGAGCACGGCTACTAGGTGATGCTTTACTGTACAACAGATTAGTCTACTGCATAGTAAAGCATCTTGTGTAGACACACCCAGTAGGGGCTGGATTTTCAGAAATGCTGCACATACATAACTTACCTGAAATCAACGGGAGCTGCTGGTGGTCAGCATTACAGCTTTCCCTCGTGAACCGCCGGGGTTAGGTTCCAGAAAGTTCCCGTGGTTGGCAAAACCACGATTGGTAAAACTAAAGACTTATGGGGAAAATGGGGTTAGGGACTTGAATACTGTACAGTATAGTGTATAAAAATCATTTTTACTTACCTTTAATACACGGGGTGGTCAACCGGGCGTAGGTGTACCCTTGGGGTATTTAGACAGGTTATAGGGGGTATGTGCTGGTGGGCAGAGACGGAACATGCCCAGGGTGCGGAGGCAGCGTCTCCCTCACCGCATTCGCCTCTTGGGGTCAGGGGCTGCAGGGCCCCAGCGGGGAGCAGGATGGGGCCGTGGGTGGCTCGTCTGGGGAAGGGCCACTGCCCTCAGTGCAGCCCCATGCACAGGAGGTGCATTGCTGAGGTGAGCAGTGGCAGGTGAAGAGATCCCCGCGTCTCTTCTCTGCTCCCTGCCGCACCGGGTCACGGGGGAGGGAAACAGGGTGGCAGAGAACAGCAGGCCCGCTCCTCACTGCAACCTGCCACCCTGCTTCCCTCCCTCGCAACCCAACACGGCAGGGAGCAGAGAAGCTGCACAGGGATCTCCTTGCCTGCCACTGCTCACCCCAGCAATGCGCCTCCTGCGCCTGCTGCTGGTTTAAAGGGCGCAACCCTGTGCTGCTGCCCTCAGTGTAGCCCCATATGCAGGAGGCGCATCACCAGGGCAGTGGCAGGTGAGATCCCCATGTGGCTTCTTTGCTCCCTGCCGATCTGGGTTGCAGGGGAGGGAAGCAGGGCAGCAGGGAACAGCGGTGAGTGGGCCTGCTGTTCCTTGCCACCATGGGTAGGGCAGCTCCCCACCACCACGTGCACCTCTGGCAGGGCTGGGGGCCCCCTTTGGCTGGGAGAGCAGGGGCTATGCGGGGGGGAGCGGGGAGTAGAGGCACGAGCAGGGCCAGGGGGTTGACAGGCTGATACACGGCCACGGAAAACCATGGTTACTCAGAACTGTATACCATGGTAGCCAAAATGGTATACAGAATATTAACCGTGGATACTCAAAACCGTGGTTGGCAAGGGAAACCTGTATTGAAATTTAGGCCTGGGGTTCAAAAAATGAGCAGCAGGAACAAAAACAGTTGTATTCAAGAACTACTTGGAGAAGAAGGCCTCAGCATGAGCATCTTAAAGTAATTCTTGAGTCTGAGAAGACATTTTCTGGAGGAAAGCTACAGGAAATATGTTGGAAGCAGAGGGGCCAGCATGTAGTATACATTTTTAAAAAGACAAGCTCTAATAAAGGACAGAGGCATCTTGATGTTCTGGACATATCTGTAGCTTCTCAAGGCTTATTATGAGGTCCTTGTAACTACTATCATCTATCACTGATATTTTGTAGTGGCTCTACTCTCCAGTTCAGACACAACTAGGATCATAACATTGCCATGCAAACATGACATAAGTGTGTATAACTTATGCACTACTGGACAACTGTTTGGGGATATTTTCAGCACCCAGCAGGAGAATGCAGAATGCTGGCCCAATTGTGCATCTGTGAGATGAAGATGGTGTTATAACTATAACATATTTTATTTATCAGAAATGTCTGCATTTATGTTGGCTGGGAAATAGGCAGCCATAAAATTCTGCAGATTAAGTTAAAACCCATTAATGAGGCAAAATGTAACTCAGAGGGAAAGGGGAAAAAAAACTATTCAGTTATCTAAGTTTGCTGACACTTTCAAAACAAAATGATGACTAAATAGTAATGTGTACTCAAAACAATGAGTGATATAGCAGGAAGAATAGGACTTTAGGCACTATTTATCACAGTTAAGCCATAGCCTGAATACCATAATGCTGATTACTTGAATTCATTATTCAGGCAGTATAATCTAGCAGTCAGTAATGTGCCTGTGAGAAAGAAGACTATTCTATCATTTTAAACTGTGAGTTGCAGGCACAAAGTGATTTACAAGATCACACTTTTTCTAATTACCTAGCTATATAATGATTAAATTTGTAATTATTGTTATTTGTCTTAATTGAGGTGCACTAAGCTGGTTTTATGTTCCACTTTCTAAGAGCATTTAGTTAAAAGAGTAAAAGTCACAGCTTTGATAAAAGGCCCCTCTTCTACCTTCACTCTTTCAGTAAAGTCATAATTTTGACTTGGCATTGACTGAAATTCTTGTGAACTGTAAATATACCTTTTCCCCAGTCCAGGAGCTGAGGTTGGCAGGTATCCCAACAACCTGCTGCACATGCACTGCCTCCAGCTCCCAAATCTGTCTCTTCTAAGTAAGACTCGAAATTGTAATAATACCTTGCACCCAGTCCCCAAAGCGCTTCACAAATGTGGATAAATGTCATTTCCCCTACTTAATATATGTGGAAACGGAGGCACTATACCTCTGTGTAGTTCTCCTGAGGTAAATAGGACACTGTTGAGGCAATAGAGTCCACATTAGTCAATCTTCTGTAAGGACAAGTCAGAGGCAGAGCTGGAAACAAAACCAAGATGTCTTGATTTTCAGTCCCTTTGCTCAACTGCTTTACATATGGGATCAGTGGAAATGCAAAAAAATCACCATGGAAATGTAAGGCATGACAAAGATATAAATACAAGCCTTGTTTCCACAGCCTAGGAATACACAAGGCATATACCAGTTATTCTCAGCCAGGGTGCCAGAGCACCCTGGGAATTGTTAGGTGTTGCAAACATGATTCGCAAGATAGACCTAGAAATTTCAAACTGGAATCTGTACTGATTCTCAGCTCTTTGCAACAGAAAAATATTTTTTCAGTCAGAAAACTAATGAAAACTAAGAGCAGATGTTTTCTGAGGAGCGCCTTTATTTTAAAAAAAGGTTAAGAACCACTGACCTATACCATTTGGTTCCCTTCTAGTGACTCCAGCTTCGTACTCGAGAGATTATTCTTCTGTTAGGAATGGATAAATGATCATTCATTTTCCACATTATTGGACCTTAGTCCTAGCAGTGCCCTGAGCAGATGATGCCAGCTCAATACTAAAACATATATGATGATTTAATGTAAAAAAACCCACATATAGATACAACTTTGAAGTAAGCTTGCATGGTGATGTCACAGAGGAAAAGCCCAGTACAGTACTGATCTACAGAACTTTTCTTTTGAAATTACAATTGCTTTACGAAAATTGATCATTCTAGAAGCAGGGAGTTACCCAAACAACATAGTAGAAAACAAGAAACAAAAGCTTGTGGGTTTCTGGGCTGAGAGTGTGAAGGCGCCTTTGCAACATATACATCCTGAGCCACATTCTGTTGCATGTATTTGGCATGTGAGTGGAATAGAATGTAAATCTATTCTACCCTACTTGAGTCCCTGAAAACTGTAAAACAAAAGGTGGGTGGTTCTTGCTCCTCCTTGCTGCTTTTTTTATGATTCAGTCTTAAGGGTAAGATTATGGCTGTTAAAAAAGCAGCAGCATGAATGGATTTTTCGGTACTCAGGCAACATGGAGTAAGTCCATTTGCATAGCTAGTAGATGGAATAGAATCCGTTGCCTTGTAAATAAAGGCCCAATTTCAATCTTAGTTCTTTCAATAATCTCAAGGTTATGTCTCTACCTACATGGGGCTGCTCAAAGGATTGGGGCCTTAGAAGAAATAGGGGCTGATTGAGTGAGAACCACAAAGCCAGTTTCACATCTTGTGATCTCTGTGCTCTCCTAGCTAGCCCTGTAGGGTGTTTCATTGAGCAAATGCAGTGTGGGCAGAAGCCTGCATTAATGCTTTGAGAATTTCAGATTGGTCTGAAACATGAATGTGACACTAAGAACTATTTCAGTGCTTGATGTAAAGGCCAATAAATTGTTTTTGTATTACAGCTGCAAAAATATCATCAGGTTACACACAGAGGGAGAATGCAGCTGTCATTGACACCTGTGTAACCTTTTTAACTTCATTGTAGCAGGGCAAACTTTAGCCTTCACCTTCCACTTGTAGCTGCTGGTGTGATTTGTCCCCAAAACCATTTATCTCTGTTCATTAGTTCTGCACATCACTTTCATCACCCCAGTAGCAGGAAAATAATTTAGTAAAGGGTAACAAATCAAACCCCTGCAGTAAGCCATTTGCCTTCAGTCTATCTGGAGTTATACTGGTCAGCAGCTGATTAACTTGCAACTGAGCCCTTCACTTGTTTGTCATTATGTTCCATTAATATAATGTTTTTACAGTTGTGACAATCAAGCATGTCCTTTTGGTGATACCTTTTATTTGACCAACTGTGTATTTTGGAGACAAAATGCCCCTCCTCTGGTCTGGAAAAAGAAGCAAATTCATCCTACGCTAAATATCAGATAAAACAACAGCTTGTGATTAACTCCATATGTAAATAAAACCAGTCATTTAGTGGAGTGGAGGAGGGCAGTAAACTAGGAGCAAAGCAATGCTATCAGAAGTAGCTTCAAAACAAAAGCAGTGCAGTTGAATAGATAGCAGAATTATGTAGAAGAATAAGACCATCAAAAGGGGAAAAGGTCATTATTTCTTGTGGACTACATAGAAGTTAGAAGAGACCCCAGTTTAATTACAATAAATGGTGAAACTGTTATCTATATTTACTATATGGAGTTTAGTATCTAGTAACATTGTGAATTTTTGTTCCCAAGTCCATCTTCTGAAGGTGTTTGGTAGGTTTCCTTTGTGTAGAATTACTGCAAGATCAGAAATGGAGTGCTTGTTCTCTGAAAAGTGTTCTCCCTCAAGTCGTTGGGTGTTTCTGTCCTTTATCAGTTTTCTGCAATGCTTTATTTTGGAGCATAGTGGTTATTTTTTTCACCCACCTGGTTTCCATGAAGGCATTTGGTGCCTCAGATAAGATATACCCCCTTCTGTAACAGACATGTAAGATCTGTGGATTCTGATGGTTTCATTGTGTGAAGTGTTGATTTTGGTGGCAATGGAGATGTACAATTTATACAGTTGGAGTTTGTGCAGTTGGCAGGGAATCCAAATTAAGTATGTACCACACGTCCACAGCTGGTCATCAAAGAAAAGGAAAACACACAGGAAAGCAGGGAGTATTTAGTATCTAGTTTCCTTTTTTTACTCTGATATTCCTATTGATTTATTTGCAGTTTTTTTAAAACACTTCCTCTGATTGAGTGATGAGATTTAAAAAAATGTTAATGTGTTACTCTGATAAGGAGCAATTTAGTTTTGCTTAATGCCAATTCAGCCCCAAACAAAAACTACCCTATGTTCTCAAATTCAAGATGAGGGTTGTTTCCTTGTTTAACATGGAGAAGAAAAAAAAGCCTTGTCTTGGATTTGAGTACCAGGGGAGGGGGCATGCAGGGGGGAAGCACAAGGAAGACTGTTCAGCATCTGGGGATCTGCTGTGGCTCTGGCTCCAGCCCTGACTCAGCCTGGAGCCAGTACTGCCACCATTGCTACCTGGCAGGGACTGGAGCTGGAGCCGGAGCTGGAGCACTGGAGCCACCACATAGGGTAAGCAGTAGAGGGAGGGATAAGCAATGGGAGGAGGCAAGTGCTGGGGCGGGGCAGACATCAGGTGAGGACAGGCACCATGAAGTGGGGAGAAAGGTAGCAGGCGGCAGCCACCAGGGGCAGGGGCAGGGGCAGGTGCTGGGAGTTGTAGACACCCACCAGCGGGGTAAATGGTGGGGGTGCAAGCAATGGGGACAAGGGGTGGGGATCAGGCTGCCTATCCCCCATTGCTTATTTCCCTGCCACTGTTCTTCTCCTTGCAGTGGTGGGAGGGACGAATTTAAGATGACACACCAAAATTAGATTTTAGACATGGAAATTATAACGAATTTATCATTTCCCGCAAGTTTCAACTCTAATTATTGGGGGTGGGGGGATTTTAAATTCAAAGTCATCTTGGATTCAAGTAAATATGGTATATTATTTTGGTCCCCATTTCACTCCTTAGGGGAAAAGACAAGAGATACAGTTGTAATTTGCACCATGCTCTGAAGGTTGCCATACCCAAGCTCTTTTGGAGCAAGGAAGAACTTGGGGTCCTCCAGTAAGAATGTTGCTAAGGTATGGTCTCTAAGGAATGTTAGCATGACTCTGTAGACCATTAGCTACTACAACCCAAAACTGAAGTACATAAAAAGAAAAACCCAACAATTGCTGAGATGCAACAAGAATTCAAAAACTAAGGAATTAGAAAGATGAAAATAAATGATGCAGTTCATAAAAAAATCAGCTGTATGTATATTTAACAGCTGAAAACTGTGATGACTCCAACAGAGGAGATATGAGAGCAAGCATCTTCAGGGAAGGTCATCAAAATAGAATTCATATGTGAACGTCAGAAACTTAAGTTTTAGTTAAGAGAGTAAACTTAAAGAAAATAAGCAGGACCTAAAAGCTACAGCTATATGACAAATTACATGGGATAAAAGTCTTGCTATTAATTAGCTGAAGCAACCAATTAAACACATGTAATGAAAACAAATATTCAGCAAAGAAAACAATGCTACAGCTGGCTAGCAAAGAATACATAAATAATTTTTCAAATTACTCAGTTTTTAGTGTCTATTTACCAGACCTTAATATCAACCCTTATCAATCCTGGACTATCAAATTATATGCATATAATTGTTATACAACATTAGTATCCATAGATTAGATTGCATGTGTGATTGTTTCACCTGCATTCTGCCTACTAATTCATCTCTGCTGGAACCACTACGTCCCATTTCAAACCTCAGAGCTCCTTTCAGATAATCTGCCAGAGAGATTTGTTTTCACTGCAGCATGAAATTTCAGCTCTTTCTTAACTCTCATTTTTGTCCACCAAAGACCTATGCAGGTAAGCATATGAAACCTGAAATTTCAAGTGAATCAGTGTGAAAATAGCACCAATAAACAGCTTCAAAGAAGTCCTAAATTTTTCATTCAACATACATGACTGAACCCAAATCCAGGATGGCTAGGATTAGGGTTTCATGGGCATTTGTTTTAACTGACCTGCATGGCTTAATGGAGTCATCCTAAACGTGTGCCAATAAGCCCTTCATGCCAAATATAAACACGGATTTTTCACCCATAAGCATTTTCAAATGACAGTAACATTTATTATCATTATCCCCATTTTACAGATGGGAGACCGGCATGTGGAGGTCAAATGGTGACTCAGTGACAAAGCTGGAAGTAAAAGGTAGGTCTCCAGTATTCTAGTCAAAAGACCACACACACACACACACACACACACATGCATGAGTACACCCTCTCTCCTAAAACAGGTAGTTTTGATTGATCAGTAACTTCCATCCTCCCCTGTTTATTTTTATTTCATTCCTCTCTGTGCTGTAACTCAATGAAGAGCTCATTGCTGAACCAAGGCATTAACTCCCTCCCTTCTCTAATCTCTCCTTCTCCTCTGATTCCCTTTCTTCTTAAGTGAGGCTAAGACATCAAAGGGGGTGAAGCAGAGAGCAGCAGAGCCTATGGACATCTCTCCACTTCCCTTCAGCCAGAAGGCTTGCTTGGCTAGCTGTGCAGTGTGAAGTGGGAGGCACTGTTCTACTGTCCCCTGGTCACCTCCTCCATGATGCAACTCAACTCCCCAACACAAAATTGGGGCATAATCCACAAATGAGCCCCAAATGAGCCATACCTGGGCCAAAGAGAAAGGCAAGTCATAGCCTAAGACATTCAAAACTTGACCAGGGTTCAGAGACAGGATTTGCATTTTACACTGTATCCAACCTAAGTGGGTAGGCTACACGGTGATAGACTATGCTTCTTTTTACTTGTGATAGTTCCTAGATCTGGGGGATTAGAGAGAGTCTTCAGATTTGGTAACAGTTTGCCTTATTTCATGTAAATACAGATGACTGCATTGTATCATTCTGAAATACAGACAGAATGCTCTGCTTTGAGTTGCTTTCTTTCTGCTCTTCAATAGGATTACTTTGCACTAAACTTGATATTTCATATCCTAATGGCATATTCCAAGGGAATCTCTTCCATCAGTCTCCTCTCACCTCCCTTGAGTCTGAGATCAACTAGAGTTTGGTAGTCTGCAAACTCCCAGAAATCCTTGCAATTCTCCTCTGACACTTGCCTCTGAATTTTCATTCAGTCTTTCACCACTGATCAGGATGTAACTTCCTTTCTAATGCTGCACCAAGCACAGTCTCAGTTTCTGTTTCCCTACCAACCTCTTCTAGAACTTTTGCTGTAGGTGATAGCAACAGCTAATGTCTTTAGCTACTCACTGGTCACATCTACACGTTTATTAATGCACAGTTACTTTAGTACTTGCTTAATGAAGTACTAAGTAAATGCACAGTAGCTACAGTTACTGCGCAGTAGCACCAGCGAACGTCTTTTTAGTGATACTACTGTGCAGTAGCCTAATAATACTGCACAGTAATGTATTAGCACTGTCCATGCTGTGACACGTTACTGCACAGTTATTAGGCTACTGCGCATTAAGCGTCTCATGTAGATGCGGCCACTGTAATGTAGTTACAGCTTCTCTATGGATTTCCTGCTTTCATGGTCACACCACGCTGGGTATTTGGGGGTGATGTTCCCTGACAGTGTCAAGCCACAGTGGGATTGTGTTAACCAGCCATGCGAAAAAGAGAAAGTGTCTGTCTAGCTGAGTAAAACAAATAAACATGTTGAAAAATACAAGCTGGAGGTGGAGATAAAAGGATAAGAAAACTGTTCCTCAAGAACTTCTGTCCCTCACTTCAAAGTCCTTTCTTGCATGCAAACATTGAGTTTTCTTTATTTTTACATAACTGGAAGCTTCAGGAAAATGCTGGCACCCCCCACTCTGCTTAAATCAGTCCCCTTTTAGTGACATGAGATACATCTCCTGTCACTCTCCCAGGTTGCTACATTGTAGAGCCAGGTCACAGAGGGGTAAATTGGAATGGCCAAGTTACAAATCCTTTAAACTCTGCACTTATAAGGAAAGCGCTGACACAGCCATCACTATAGCAATACATGCACCACAACTATAATTATGTAAAGATAAGGGGTAGTTCAGGATAATAACAGTCTGCAAGTGCTGATTTGAGGGAGCTTTGTTTGAGATGGCACACAAGGAGGAGGCGAGCACCTTTCTACTCATTTGAGATGAGTGAAGCCACCACTAATTGATCAGAGCTAGCTGATTTCTATTTGGAGGTCTTTGCATAAAAGTTTGTTTGTGATTTTTTTCTGCAGGCAAATAATGAATTTTCATCTGGTCAAACTATTCCTCCCTATCACTATAAATAAATAAGCATTTAACATCAATTTAAAAAAATCTTGTGTACACATGGTGGGGGAAAATAAGCTTCTGGTTTGACCAATCAAATTAAGCTTGGTCAAATCAAATTAAACTCCAGAGGCAGGCTAGTTTAACCCAAGAAAAGCAAACTATTAACCTCCTAAATCAATTGTATCCCTTTGTTATTAGAACTTTATTTACAGCTTTGTTGTTATGACTTTATTCCTTTATATTTAGTATCCTGCTCTCTGCAAGTCCATTCACAGCAGGTGACAAAGTAGGCTGTAGCCTATGAAAGCTTATGCTGCTCTGAATGAGTTGGTTTATAAGGTGACACTGTGCCTTGCCTTCTGCCGTTGTTATTAGATATCTAATACAGTTTCACAGAGTTCTCCACACCTAAAAAGAAAACTCTGGATCCATACTCACATCATGTATCAACTGAATGAATAGCAAACATTTGGAAAAGCAGGTGCCCCAACTGATTACCTTCCTGCTTTCTCTTGCTAGAAGGAAACAATATTTGAACCAATCTAACCAGGATGACAAAATCCTTCCATAAGGCTATTCTAAATACCTAAGGCTATAGCTAAATACCCTCTTAGCTAATCTATTTAGTTTTAGTTGTACCACGGTTGTCATAAATGTCTTTTCCTTGCAGGTCAAGGTGTTAAGTTCACGTAGTGTGTAGGTTTACAGTTTCCAGAATTTAGATTTTTAATTTGGAGTGAAGAAGGCAGCTGAACTCTAAATCTTAAAATAACAATTCAGAACAACTTTGTCCCAGATGGAACCCAAATCTGGGTGACCAGGTGAGAGCATCCAATGTTGAATTTAGAGCTGAAGTTTAGTAAAAGGACAAAAGACTCTTGTTACAATCGAGTGGGGAATCTGCTTAAAAACCCGGTGCTGTCACCCATCAGGCAGTTGAACTGGTGTTGGACATTGGTTTTAGCTCTGGGTTCCCTTGAACTGGTGGTGAAATAACAGTTACCTTTCTACAGTGCTGTTTGACAGAATCATCAAGCATTAAAAAAACAAGAAAGAATTCCCTGAAGCTGCCTTCAATGCTTTTGTCTGGTCTAGTTGTTTTTCAACACTAGTTCAAATGACCCATTCAGTTTCCCTGACAGAACCTAGTTATGAGTCTGTCTTGTCCCTTTTTGGCAGGTGTGTACAGGGGGGGTTGACTCTGTGGCAGTGTCTACCCTGGGGAAATTTAGAGTGAAATCCAGCAGGTGAGCTGATAGTGGATCCCTACTGCAAGCCAGACTCTAGAAGGTGGAGTTATTTTTACTTCCCCTGCAGTTAGAGTTGTGTTTTTCATGTCTGACTAAAATGCTGGCTATAAGATAGGATGCTTATCTATGCTGGGGACCAGATTCTCCTTTCTGAGTAAGTTATGCTTGAGGCAGATACCGGGTGGGAATGATGGGGGCGGGGAGAAGCCACCAGTACTTTGACCATGAGGTGAATTAACCTTAATGCCAATTCAGCCCCAGACAATAACTACTCTACATACTCAAAGCCAAGATAAGGTTTCTTTGTTTAACATGGAGGGGGAAAAAAGCCTTGTCTTGGATTTGAGTACCAGGGCTGGGACCTGATCTGCCACCATCGCTGCTGCCTGGTCAGGGCCAGGGTGGCTCAAGGTGACTTGTGTGACAGGGGAGGGGTCATTTCCTAGGGGCCATTTTCTGCTGGATTCATAGCATCTCTGAGCTAGTTGAGTGATGAGAAAGGACCCAGATTATGATTGTAAAATCAGAGAATGAAAGAAAAGGGGTGTTGGAAGGGACCTCAGGAGGTCACCGAGTCCAAACCCCTGCTCAAGGCAGGACCTTCCCCAACTAGATCATCCCACCTGAAACTTTGTCTACCTGAGTCTTAAACACCTTCAAGGATGGAGATCCCACCACCTCCCTGGGTAACCTGTTCCAGTGCTTTATGACCCTCTTAGGGAGAGAGTTTTTCCTAATATTTAATCCAAATTCCCCTTGCTGCAGCTTGATACCACTGTTGTCCTGCCATCTGCCACCACTGAGAACAGGCCAGCTCCATCCTCTTTCCAACCCACCTTCAGAGAGCAAAGGCTGCGATGAAATCCCCTCTCTGTTTTCTCCTGTCAGACTCAGTAAGCCCAGTTCCCCCCACCTCTCCACAAGGCATGTGCCCCAGCCCCCAAGCCATGCTCGCTGCCCTCTGCTGGCCTCTTGAAGGCTGCTATTAAATGAATCCCCCCTCACTCTTCTCTTCTCCAGACTCCCCTGGCTTGCTCCCAGGGCCTTCTGGCTGAGGGCAAGCAAACCCTGGGGGCATCTGAACCCCAAGCCCAGGGCCTGCAAGTAAGATGCCCACCAAAGGTTTTGGGACCATCTGAAGCCCCCGGTGCGGGTGGAGGGTGTCTGCCAGTAGTAATGGTGCTGGACTCGGATTTGGAATTAGTTTTGGCTCATTTGGCCTTGGACACAATTTTTTTTAAAAAATCTCTTCTCCAGACTCAATAAACCCAGTTCCCTCCGCCTCTCCTCATTAGCCGTGTGCCCCAGCCCTGCCCCTGTGCTTGACTCCCCTCCTAGGCAGACTCCCCCCGGGCTCGAGGCCCCCCTCAGAAAACACCGGCTTGTCACTCGTCCGGGCTTTATTATCCCTGTGGGAAAAAACAACCAGCCAGTAGCAAGCTGAGAAGGGACACGGGGAAGTCCCTTTCCCCCTGCCCCGCGCTGGGGGGAGCCGAGCGCAGGCGGCGGGACGGGCCGGAGCAGCTCAGAGGGACTGGGCGCGGCCGAGGCGTGTCCCCACTGGCAGCCCCCCGTGATCCGGGCCGTCCGCAAGAAGAGGGGCCCGCTGCGCCCGTAAGTGCTGCCCGGGATGCCTGAGGGAGGAAGGATGGTACCGGGGCTGCCCTGCGGGCACCTGGGGATGGGGTAGGGGGCGGGGCACGCAGCCTTTCCTCCCCCGGGCATCCCCCTGCCAAGGGAGGACCCAGCAGCCTTACACTCCTCAGGCGCCATGGCGGAGGTTGCTGGTGTGCCATGTCCTGTGGATACCACTGTAGTGGTGTGCAGCCAGGGAGCCTGGTGCCAGGCACTGTATGAGAGGAGCTGGCCAGATGCAAGGGGTGCACAAGCCTTTTCCCGGTTGTGTTATGGCAGGAGTCGCAAAGATGCAGCTCGCAGGCCAGATTTGGCCCCCAGTGCTGCTTCTGGGTCCAAGTTCACCTGGATGCTGCATGTAGCACACATGGGACCAGCTGCACGTGCACGGCCCAGGATCTGAGCCCCACACGCCTTCCCCGTGAGATTCTCCGGGACTGTGTCAGTTCTGGCCAGTCCAGGACATGTGCCCACTCAAGTTGATCCTGCATTAGTCTGTGTCTATGCTGTGCCCTGGCACCCCTGGGAGGCCACTCTCAAGCTTCCACGTACACATACCAAACCTGGAAATGAGGTGCTGAAGCTGTTCTGGCGACACCTCTCAAGCACATCAATCTTTTTATGTGTCACACTAAGCACAGCAGCGCTCACTAGTAAAGAAAAATGTTGTTAACTTCTGTCACTTCACCTTACACACGGTGATATTCGGCTTGGGCAGCAGAGCTCTGGTAGCAGGAGAAGGCAAGGCGTGTAGCAAAGTATGATTTATCTCTTCCTTTCTTTCAGGTTCTGCTTAGTTCTAGTGTAACCACAAATAATTAGAAGTGTCTGATTGCACATCCATTTAGGAAGTCCAAGTTGAAGGAGCTTCTCAACCAAGTGACTTCAGATCCTACAGAATAGCTTTGTGTTGGCCCTGCACCTAGCCTACCACTTTTGGGGCCAATGCAACTTATTTGTGGAATTTTGAAAGGGTCTGTAATCGGGCTTGCAATGTTCTGACCTATATTCTGGCAGGTGCGGGCCATAAAAGAAACATTACCAGCCCCAGGAGCAGCCTGAATCTGAGTGGCACAAGCTCACATAAAGGCCACTGTTCCTAAAGGTTGCAGGATTCTCTTGCCACTTTAGCTGCAACTGCTCTCGAGCCATAATAAACTGGTTTAACACACAGGTTAGGTGATGGATATCATGAGGCAAAGAATCATCTGCTAGAATATTCATGAGCAGATTATCAACTGGGGTTCCTGTGCTTGATTATCTGGCTTCAAAAGAAGTTGTCACTATAATCCCAATGATTTAAAAAAGGGAAGAATTCACAAAGTAGGGCAGAATTAATAAGTCTGAGAGAAACTTTGAGCCCATCCAGAGAATAATCTTCTGGAGTGACTATCCCTGTGCATATGGGTCACAGCTGTGACAGTATTTGTCTTTCCCCTGATTTCTTTGAAGAGCTCCCTGTGGGAAACAGCTGGGCAGTGGTCAGTTTTCTGTACAGCTGGACTGGCTCACTGAGATACCTACATCAACTCCTCTAGCCTCAGGGAGCTTTCTTTGCCAACGTAATACAGCTCCAAACAATCTGGTCATTCTGCTCTGCTATTTCCTCAGTAGCTGCACTCCAGAAATTAAGGAGTAAGTTCACAAGAACATGGATCATGACTGCTTTTTAGCAAAAGTTAATGGATGTGTGAGAGGTATGGAAGTTGAAATCTGCAAAATTTAGCCACATGAGAAACACATAGAAGTCACTGATGTCTGCAGGACTCTGCGGACTATGAAGATTAACTTCATTGCCTGGACAGGTTGGACAAATGGGCAGAAAACAATAGAATGTGATTTAACAAAGAGAAATGCAAAGTGCTGCACCTAGGGAGGAAAAATGTCCAGCACACCTACTGCCTAGGAAATGACCTGCTCGGCAGCACGGAAGTGGAAAGGGATCTTGGAGTCCTAGTGGACTCCAAGATGAACATGAGTCATCAGTGTGACGAAGTCATCAGCAAAGCTAACTGCACTTTATCGTGCATCAGCAGACGCATGACAAACAGAACCAAGGAGGTGATACTGCCCCTCTATCGGACACTGGTCAGACCACAGTTGGAATACTGCGTCCAGTTTTGGGCGCCACACTTCAAGAGGGATGTGGATAACCTGGAGAGGGTTCAGAGAAGGGTCACTCGTATGGTTAAGGGCTTGCAGGCCAAGCCCTATAAGGAGAGACTAGGGCACCTGGACCTCTTCAGCCTCCGCAAGAGAAGGTTGAGAGGTGACCTTGTGGTTGCCTATAAATTCATCATGGGGACGCAGAAGGGAATTGGTGAGGCTCTACTCACCAAGGCGCCCCTGGGGGTTACAAGAAATAATGGCCACAAGCTAGCAGAGAGCAGATTTAGACTGGACATTAGGAAGAACTTCTTCACAGTTAGAGTGGCCAAAGTCTGGAATGGGCTCCCGAGGGAGGTAATGCTCTCCTCTATCCTGGGAGTCTTCAAGAGGAGGTTAGATAGGCATCTGGCTGGAGTCATCTGAACCCAGCCGTCTTTCCTGCCTATGCAGGGGGTTGGACTCGATGATCTATTGAGGTCCCTTCCGACCCTAGCATCTATGAATCTATGGTGGGGAAAGTGGCCAGTAAAAATAGACTATACAAGGCTTTGGAACAGAAGTTAAAGAATAAAAAGCAGAGGTAAACAGAAACAGGACAAAATGGTTAAGCCCTCCTAGCTTTGTGCAACGTCACCTCTAGCTTAGGTACATACTTGAGTTGTGCACCCCTGGTGTAAAAGGTGGCAACCCTATCCACACCAGGTCAGACATCTGTTATATCACGGCCTTATATACACAGCCCTTCTTCCAACATATAGCACACATTAATCTGTAAATATAAAATCCCCTGGAAAATTGAGTGTTGGGGTACTTATTACATTTTTCAGAAGTTAGGGGGTACTTGCTACCTAAAAGGTTGAGAAATACTGCTCTGGACAGAAGAAATGTGATAGACCCATATGGGATTTGGTAAAACATTTAATACAGCGACACAAGGGAAATTATTATTTAAACTATGTGAACGTGCTGACTGTGTACATGAGAATCTAAAGTTATTTTTTGTTGAATCTGTTAATGGCAATCTCCATATAGCTTGTACACGTGTAGTTCCCCGTATAGCTTGTACACTTGTAGTTGAGGTAATTTTATTTCAGAATGTCCTTGGAAAAATATAACAGGGACTGGTAGCAGAATTTTAAGCTGAATAAGGGACTAGTGAAAGGGGAGGCAATGCAGGATACTGAGAAGAGTGTTGTGTTGGAGGGAAATTCTCAAGTGGAGTTCTCAAGCACTGGTCTTGGAAATAATCTTATGTAATGTTTTCATTAGTGACATTGCACATAAAGTAAATGTGTTAATGACATTTGCTGATGACACTAAGTTGGGGGGTATCACCAGGACAGAGGATTGGGAATACCTTACAAAAAGAATCAGATAGCCTTGAAAGCTGAAGTGTAGAAGTGGGATGAATTTAATGCTACAAAATGCAGTCAAACACAGAACTAAAAGCAGTGTAGCCGCACTACGGTGGTGTTGCCAGCAGGCTCATACACACTGCTTCTCAGCTAAGAGAGAAGAGCAGAGATTGTTAACCGAAATGTAGTTTGACACTAATGCAGTGACTTTACTTTTGATCCTTCACCGAGCATACAGTTCTAGTCACACTGTTCAAGAATGGAGAATTTGTATTGCAGCAGGCTTGGCAAAAATGACTAGGATTACCAGGGGAATGAAGAGCCTGAAATTAAGGCCATACTTGCATGGTAAATATACTGTGCCAGGCAGTGGCACCCTCAAACATGCTGCACAGCTCCAAGCAGCGACTCTATGGCTCAGTAGGCAGGTGAATTAGCATTGAAGAATGATGGTGCTAATTAGAGCAGCTCTGTGCTAATTAGCCCATCCATGGGAAGGACTGTGTTGCTTCTGGTTTAGTCTGCCTGAAGCGGCACAGTGTACTTGAGGGCATCACTGCCTTTCACAGTAAGTTTATATCAGGATGTTAAAATCCAAGGAGAAAGAGCAGCTCTTTTAACATAAAGACAATGTTTAAATGCAAAGAAATCGGAATAAACTGGCCATGAATAAATTTAGGCTGGAAATTAAAAGAAGGTACCTAACTATCTGAAGAATGACTGGGGCAAGAAACCTAACTAGTTATAAAATGGATCTTGATCAGTTTGTGAAAGGGATTATATACCATCACTGCCTATGATATCAAGATACTGTATTCATTGACCCAAGCAGTCCCTTTGAGTTCTATGTTTTTAAATGAAGGATTGTGCAGGAAAGGAAGGAAAGATCTAATCCTGATTCGTTTTTGTTATACATTAAATGCACCTGAACCAGCCTTAAGCAAAACTACTAGAATTCATAAACATGGGTACTCAGTAAACACAGCCCTAAACTGCCAAGTGCTGCTAAAGTTACAAGTCAGCATGTTACCAAAATAAAGGCTGCACTCCTCCAGTCCAATAACCGATTAGTAAATAAATAAAATTAAAGAAATCGTTGGACAGTAAATGGATGAGATGCATAGTATGAAACTAGGCTGTAAACACCTCAGACTACTGAGCTAATTCCAGTTGTAATCAATCGAGAAATAGTCACTGAGTTCTGCAGAAACTGGGTCAGATTGCAGGAGAGAGACTGTCTTTTTGTTCTGGGTTTGTACAGTACCCAGTACATGGTAAGCTTGCAATACACAGAACAGTAGAGTATCATCACAAACTCCTCCATGACCGTTTCAGGCTGGACATAAGGAAGAAGTTCTTTAGTGTCCAAGCCCCCAAGGTTTGGAATAGACTGCCACCGGAGGTGGTTCAAGCACCTACTTTGAACGCCTTCAAGAGACATTTGGATATCTATCTTGCTGGGATCCTATGATCCCTGCTGACTTTCTGCCCTTTGGGCAGGGGGCTGGACTGGATGATCTTCTGAGGTCCCTTCCAGCCCTAATGTCTAATGTCTATGAAATCCTGTGCAGGACCTTAGGCAAAGCCATAATGCTAACAAAATTATTAGTAGTACTGTTTCAGTGGAAAAAGGGAGATTTTTTTAGTGCCCAAATGCCATGGCTTCTCATTGACTCCTTATTTATTGATTACCCTGAGTCCACTGATTAATTATATAAGTGATTGACATCATTTGGTATCATTACCTGTATTTGGCAGCTTATTTTCTGTTCAAGACCTGAAGCTTTGATGTGAGTAAGGTTAATATTACTTCTATTGGAAATGGATAGTTTTGGTTTCCAAGAAGCCATTTTTATGTCAAAATATTGGTCGTATCTAGTCAATATGTTGCTTCTCTAATAACGTACCAATCCTTATATCATAGAACTGTTTCTGAGGTACTTGGGCAGGTTTTTGTTTTTGTTTTAATAGAATGCTATTTTATTTTATTACTTTCATGTTTAATTAATGATAATTTGCCTTTCTGGAAATAGAGATGAAACTGGCAGGAGCAGAATGAAACACTACAGGGAGAAAGGGAAGGAAGGGGGGGAGCGTAACTAAGGTCATCAGCATGCTAATGATATTGTTGGCTGTGATCAGAGATAATATCACCAAAGGGAGAGCATAAACAGAGAAGAGTAGGAGACTCAGAACAGAATGTTCTGGAGCAGCTGCTGAGAAAGGAGTTAGGAAAGGAAGGTGATTATCTTAAGATGCTACGGAAGATTGATTAGATAAGTTGGAAAAAACCCATTGGAGAGTAGAGTAAGGAAAAAAGAATGTGCCAAGGTGATAGAGACATAAGTGAGCTATTGATTAGTTAAGAAGGATAAGAATAGAAGTCAGCTATTTGGAATTAGCTACGAACAAATCATTAAGAATGCTTGGGAGGACTGTCCTGGTAGACTGGCCTGAGCAAAAACCGGATTAGGAAGGATCAGGAATAGAAGGTAGAACATGTAAAGGAGCTGGCCTCAAGCATTTGCAACACAAAATAGTTTTGTGCAGACTGTATCAAGTTAGAGACATAAGTAAATATTTAAAGGGAAGCAGACCTGAGATGCCAACTTTCATATTGCAACTATCTAATGTTGTACAAATATTTGACTAGCCAATTCTGATTTCTCCAGCGTGAATTGGGACTAACGCTGAGTTACACTTATCCAAAACTAGTGAGTGAGAAGAAGCATACCATAGAAGTTAAATTCTGCTGCCATGTACACTCATGTAATCCCACAGTAGGTGCAGTGAAATCAGATCCTGCAGTTACAATAGTGAGTGAAATGGGATTTAAGCCTACTTAAGTTCTTAGCAGATACTATTTTCTTATCCTGTTTTATGTGATATAAATAGATTAACTATCAACACGTTATAGCGTTTGTATGTGAAAATAGTCATGTCTTGGTCTTCTTTTGTCTTGCAGCCCAGATACCTCTAGAGTATTTTATCTTGATATGCCAGAGCCAGTTAAGAGGCTAGAAAAGCTCAATAGAGAAAACAAACCGCGTGAGCCACCATGTTCACCAGAGCAACGCAATCATCCATACCCACGTTATGCAAAGGTCATTGACTGTGATGTCAGGTTCTTAAATGAACCAATAGTCTATATGGAAACCAAACCTACTATGAAAAAAGAGGTGGGATCATTTGGCATTATCTTTCCAACGAATATCATACTCTGAATAATATATACCTCTATGCAGCATGAGAGAACTACATTAAATAGCACTAAGGATCTGAATTGAACCCCATCACAGTAAGAAAGTTCAGAATTAAGTCTTAAAACTCTCTAACTCACTCTGCTGTGCCAAGGCATGGCAGTGCATATGGCATGAAGATCAGTCACAGCATGAAGATACCTACAATAGTCAGGCACAAAGAGGTGTTAGGAAAATCATAAATAAAGCTTGCTTTTGTCAGATTCAGTCAGTCTTAGATTTACTTTATCACATGTAGTTTCTGGTTTGATTTGTGTATTATAGTTAAAGGAAATCGATTTAAAGGGGTGATTGTGTATTTCATTTCTAGGAAAGTGACCCTTAGACAAGGTGAGCACAAAGCTGATGCACCTCTTAAAACAGCATAAATGGGTAACATGGTAACAGTGTACTGGCTCTTTGCACAGGGGGGAATTTAACTCTAATCTAATGATTTAATGTTGCAGGGGACGGATTTTGAACCTTATCAGTGCTGAAGAGTGCTTTGGTCTGTGAATTGTCCCATTTAAGTAAGGTGCCTCTCAGCATCAGAAAGTGTGTCACAATATGGTAGGCTAAGCAGCCACATTGGAAGAAGGTTAGCTGTTTAAACTGTTAAATAGCATGTAGGAGTAGGCTTTCCTGCCCAGTGCAGAGGAACGAGATGCTTGAACTCCAGAAGGGAGAGAACAAGCCAGGTACCGTCTTGCTTGATAGTTTAAATGGCTATTCTAACATGGCTGCTTTGCAAATGTACTGCATTTTTGTTCTTTCTGCATAGGTAAAATGGTTCTGATCAGTCCTGCGGCCTGTACGAATGGCAGATAACATTTTAGAGTGTGGTTATGGAATCCTTTCTACGTGAGCCGTCTGATAAAATGCATTGAGTCTCTCCATAGTGCCAGGAAATAATCAGATACTCTCTGGTTGGTTTAGCAAAAGGGTGGTTCATTTTGGGTGAAATTTACCCGCAGTCAGAGTGTCTGCATAGGCACTCTGCTACAATAGTGACTATCCTCAGCTTGTAACATGAGCTCTTAACATGTTAGACAGGTTTCCCTCTGCACTGGGGATGTTGTTGCCAAACATGTGAATGTTAGAAACATTTTTTTCCAGGTTTGGTTTTGATGTGCCACGATGGCCTCTTGTAAGAGTGGTGTGAGAAGGCAGTTTGTACATAATGATATACCTGACATCTCACTTTCCTAGATCACCTGGGGAAGCCCCAGAATCTGAGAGAGAGTTAAATGGTGTTTATATGAGGGAAGAATAACAGTGAAAAACAGAAGAGGGGGAAATAAAATGAGACTGTATCATATTTAAGAGTAGGCTGGTTAGGGTCAGTGTTAGGAGCCAAAGTAAATAAAGCAAACATGGAGCTAGCAGGAGAGTTAAAGCTCTGTGAGATCTGAAAAGATGTTATAGACAATGTAATGATAGTTCACACTTAAGGGCATGTATAGATTTTCATTTCTCTTTCCTTTGACTTTCAAGGATCATTGGTGGCCAACTGGTAAATCCCATATACAACATTATAATCCATCTTATGACAGACAGACCACCCAAAGAACTGATTTCCAGAACCCAGCCTGTAAGTTAACTTGTCCACCTAAATACATCTGTAAAATACCAACATCATGTGGAATAGGTAAGTACCTTTTACTCATATACCAAGTTAGAAACTGTTATTTTATCAAGCTAAGATTGAACAGTGTACACCTTTAAATAGCATTTGCAAGTAGGTACATCCCTGTGGTATGACTAGATTTCTTTATATTCAGAATAGGAAATAATAAGGGTATTTTGGTATGAGGTACCATACAACAGTATTTGTGTCAGTGAAGTCCATGGAGTTACTTTGGGTTTACAGCAGTGTAACTGAAAACTGAGTCTCTCTGATTATCCAGCTTTTCATCCACCCATCCTGCATTCATTGCCATGAAATTTGAACAATGATCTGATGAATGCTGACCATTGAAGAACAACCACTATCTGTAATGCATGCAAATGCATGCTGACTTTGGCTACCTCTCTTCTTCAGTGCAAAAACATGGACTCTTTCAGGATATGGAAATGATGAAAACATAGTTTTTAAATATGTGTTTGGAAACTGTGTTTGGAAACTGTGTTTAAATATGTGTTTGAATTATTCCCATTATTTCCAAGAATATTTGGTATTTGTAATTTGGGTAAATACTTCTATTAGAAAAGAGCTGTCTGCTCTGTATATTCTTTATTTGTTACTTGATCACGTGGCTCTTCCCCCAAGGAGTTTTTTTGTTGCTGTTTTTGATGCTCCCTGAATGACTACACATTATCAATAGGAGAGCAGCAAAGAGCAAATTAAATGGAGGGCTGTTCCAACTGTGCTTAAAAACTGAAGTAAATATCTTCACTTCTCGGCCTTTCGGCCCAGATTAAGTGTAGTTCTTGGCATCTTGTGGCGGCACCTGAATCTCAAGACTTCCAGGTTTGGGTCTGCACGTAGGATGCCTGCACATGGATTTGGGAGTATCTGAAGTCCCAGGGTGAAAGCCTGGGATGAAGGATGCTTGCTGGTTGTAGTACCATCATGGTGTCTAGAACGATTGAGTTCTGCCTGCTCAATTGGTATGGTTTTTGGAATGACAGAGTTCTGCTCAATCAATATGATTTGGAACCGATTTGGCTGATTTGACCTGGAACACAAAATATATTATTAATAATAATAATAATAATAATAAAAAAGTATCTTCCTTTCCCTTTTCTCCATCTGTCTCCAGAACAACTTAATAATAAAAAAGAGTCTAGACCAAATATTCAAAAACTGCCTGAGTGGACTCTGAAGCTATCTCATGCCACATCATCATAGTGACTGGTGCTTTATTCTCTGGCCACAGGGTGAATAGGGTTCTAAGACCTCCATAAAATCAGTCTTAAATTGAGGAACAAAAGGCAATCCACAGTGTGCTTGGTACAGAATAGGAGGTCTGCATTGAACTGACTGGCTTTGAGAGCAGTTGTTCGTTTCGGGGCTGGGTCTATATGCTCAGTGGTACTGTGGTAGCAGTGGCAGAGCTGTCCTGCTGCTGTTATGATTAAGGTCGCTTATTTTTACTCTGACAGTGCATTTAACACCAGGTGCCCTATTACATTTTCTGATTCCATCCATATTTGTTATAAAGGCGCAACTGGTCCACAAACCAACACCCTGACTGAATATTCTAGGATCCAAGGAGATTGCTGCTTACAGCTGGATGGTATTCAAAGGCACCATAGACAAGAACAACAAGAATTTAGCAGAAGTCTTGAGGAACAGTGATGTCAAAGTGCTACAGCTGAACTGTATTGTTTTCACTAGCAAAGACCAAAAAAAGCCATTTTAATGCCAATTTAAATGTCATAAAACAACAAAGTATTTTCTGTTTAACAAATCAGTGCTTTCACTCTACTGACCTTGCTAATGTTAGTGAAAGATTTGCATGAAGTAAAAAATATATTGGCCCAGATGTCATGCTTTACAGAGTTTCTATAGGCCAGTGAGATACCAGGACCTGAGTAGTCTTTAAACATGGTGAGGGGATTTGCCACTTGGAGAGTCACAATGGACTCTGTTCTCTGTACATAGACTCAACAGCATAGGTCAAGAATGCCTCGCTTTAGCTTTATAGAGCACAGAAAAACTACAAATCCCTCTGCAAAAAGTCAGAAATTGTAAGAGAAAGCATAGGGAGCACAGTGCCCCTTCTCCACTATTCCCCCTCCACTAAGAGGAGGGAGGCAGTTCCTTATTTTTATCCTGGCATGGGGAAGTACTTCTCACACAGGCATTCCTCTCCTCTCTGGCTGGGGAGATGGACTCAGCAAGAGAATCTGGAGTTGGGGAATCCAGAGAATCTGCTGAATAGATTGAGTTCTCACCAGCAACAAATCATTTTTCTTCTCAAGTGAGATCCACCAGCCTGCTGGCTCCCTCCCTATAGGGTGAGTGAGAAAAGAGATCTGTAGTAATCAGTCCCTTCTTTCATCTGGAGGGAAGCATAAAAAGATAGTATATAATATCCATATGCAAAAATCTCACTCTGAAACAGTGGATTTCTTTTTTGTTAGATTCTCTATCATTGTCAAGTTTTAAAGACTTCAATCTACTGGAACAGTGGTGGGATCAGAAAGCACATCCTGGCACCCAGTTTCACACATGCACGTGACATGCTTACATATGTACACATGCAAACACACAAACACTGTCCTTGGCTGGTTATGCACTTTCTTGGGGTATGAATTATTTTAGGATGCATTTCTTTTCTGATTCCCAGTCTTTTCTCCTTGCCACATTCCACTACCTCCTGATACAACATTGTATCACAATATAACTTCAAAGCCCACAATACCATCCAATCAAAGTTGCAAGCTCTTAGTTTACATGTTTGAACTACTTTGTCAAATGCTGTTCTGAAGCATGCTGGACTCTGCTATAGGTACACCATACCTATATAACATGGTATATCAACATGATGAAATCACTTGGGACAAAGAATTAAAATAAATACTACATCCAGTTAAAATGCAAAGTCACTTTCATTTAGATGGGCCTATGATTATAACCCTAATTCAAATTCAGTCAGTAATGCCTCTGTTCTTACAAAAAGTACCGTGGCTCTTTTATTGACTTTTATTGTTAATGTCAACCCGAAGAGAGTGCCTTTTAAGTTTGTGTTGAGACTGTGGTCATTGTAGCTCAGAGGTAAGAGACCTGCCTACTGTATGACCACCATCTTTGTTTTTCCAGGGATTATATATATTTGCTGACCAAGCTGTTTAGATTATAAGAGTTAAGGTCACAGCCAGGGATGGTATGGTTGAAGATAATGCAGTTGGCTGAATACTCTTGGGTATTTTTAAAAAGAAGACTTACTTTTAATATTAATGCTCAGTATCATAATATTATTACATAGCGAAATAGCTGCTATCGTACCATGACAAGTTCTTGTTTTTGCTTCTTTAAACAGATTTGCACTGACCAAAGCTGGCCAGTACCAAAATGAAATTGGTACAAGATTTATTCATTTTTAAAACAATGTTTTCAGTAAGCTACTGTGCAAAATTTAGCTCAGTGGGCCATAACTCATGGCTCATGGGGAACAGGACATTGCTCAAGCCACAGGAAATTTAAAAACTAATGCTGAGGTTGGCAGGGAGAGCAGCATATGATATTGATTCTGCCACATTACTTGCTCAATGTTGCTGCCCATAGGCCAGTGAAAGTAGGGTACCACCATTTTAACTTGGAAACCAGGTAAGGGAATATCTGAGGGTGTATTCCCTAGTCTCTGAAGCTTTGGCTGAGAACTGGGGCTGGGGAACTGTCAAGGAGTCAGCTAAAACTCTCTGATTCTCTCTCTTCCTTAGCAGAAGTTGGGGCAGCCTAAGAGATTGCTCCAATTTGTACCAGCTAGGCTGGTCTCCAAAGCTAAGTACAGACAGTCAAAAAGCCTGAGGCTGAATTGATTCAGTCTTTGAAGATTAGCCTAAACTGCAGAGATTAAACTGAGAAGCAACTGGACACACATTTACTTCTGATTCAGGAAATGCAGCCACATGCTTGCAGTGGCTCAGGGAAGAAATCAGGGGGCACTAGAGCTCACCTGTAGCTGGCATGGGCTGTGTGTTTGCTTCCTCCTCCTGCTGTCCCCAAGGTCTCTGGGATTTGTAGTCCAGAATCACAGTAACAGGACTCTGTAGGGTTGCTCATCACTTCCTCTGTTTCCAGGTGCCTCTGGGATTTTTTTAGAGCAGATTGTCCAATCCAAATATTAACAAAGCTCCAAAACAAATGCCATTTTGTCAAGTTCTGAGTGACACTGTCCAAACGCCAGTATTAACTGAAACTGTGAATCTGTCTTATTCATCTCATAGGTGTACAAGATAAACAGCTAGAAAATGAAATGCTTGATCCTGGTCCCTGCTACACCTGCTTTGTACCACTAGTGTAAGGTGGCCCTACACAGGTTGGGTCAGGCCCTTAAAAAACTTCCGCTGTGTAGAATGATCAATGGGCAGTGCAGAGCAGCTGTAGCAGCCCTGGGTAACTCCTCTCTTCCCCAGCTGCCAGTGTGGGATTATGATTGGGGTGAAAGGTTGTGACTGGGACTGTCTGGGCTTCCAGTGCTCCCCAGCTGTTTTAACAGTTCTGTGGGCCATTGGCAGTTGGCACAGTCTACAGTGAGCTTCACCCGGGGACCAGATTTCTAGGGACAAGAGTTCCAGAAGTGAGGGACTGCAAAGGGCATCATTGTATCCCTTTACCCCTAAAACTGTACTAAGTATTACTCAGCTTCAGCCAGGGGACAGTTCCTCAAAGACAGACTCAGTAACTAGGCTATGAGAATGTTCATACCAATTTCATTTTATCATCTGATCATTCTTTTCCATCAACCCACTTAATTACCCATGGTCTTTGGTATTTCAGCTATGCTATACCAGGCCAAAAATGAAAGTGCCCTTTGTATGGCACATCACCCAACAAATGTCTGGCTACCATCCATAGTCAGATTGACAAATATTCCCCCTGCACCAGAGCTGTATCTGTTGAAAAATAATTGTTCATGCCTGGTTTTCCAAACCAAAATGAGTTGGAGGCCTTGATTCTTTCATCTTGTACAGCCCATATGTGTTGCATCAAAGGCAAATTGGCTTCTCATCAGTCGTCTATCAGGTTTCATGTGACTCATGACACGTTTTATATACACAGATAAATCACATTTCTTAGAAAGTAGTTTGGCAGTGGAGCCATTCTGTATAATAAAATGTACATTTTTAGGATCATAAATGAAGATGTGTTCTAATGACGTAAGTAGTACAGGAAATAGGAGGAAACTGTGAATCAGTTCTATAGACTAGACACTCACCTGCTATGAATAGGAATAGCTTTAATAGGCCTATGCTAATTTATCCCTATCATACAAGTTTATTTGATATTAAAAAAAATAAGTCCGAACAAGCAAGGATTGAGTTCATCCTGCTGCTCTTTTAGCAGCCCCTGCTCTTACTGGGTGCATCTACATGTGCTATTAATGTGCAGCAATAAACTCCAGAGCTGTTTAAGCCAGAGTTAACTGCTCCTGGGCTCAGCATCTACATGCCCAGGACTGCAGTAATTTGAGCTGGGGCAGAGGGAGTCAGCCCTGTGCTTTGGCGGGTGGTGTTGGGTAGCAGAAGGCTGATAGGAGCCAGGGGTCTGGCCCCCGGCTGGCTGGGCTGACCGGGTACAATTTGTACCCCACAGTCACTATCTACACAAGTGTTTGACTGGACTTAATGACTCCGCAATAAGATAGTACTGTCCCCAACAGTACTATCTACTGTGAAGTTAATTAGTTTACCTGCGCACATGTAGATGGTGCACTTTACTGCTGAGCTAATTAGTCAGCTCTGCAGTGCAAGTGCGTGTGTAGATACACTGAGTGAAATTATCTTGCTAATTTAATTTGTAAATGTTGTCCAGTTTGAATAAGATCTGTACAGCCTAGTCATACAGTCTTTATTGGTGTTTATTTTAATCTGTAGCTTCTGTATGGGATGACTTAGAAGGTTAAACACTCAAAGCAACAGAGGGCAAGTCAGTTAGATGACTTATCCAGGTGCTAAAACCCTCTTCCACCCTTGGAAAAACCTATCCACCCTGGACCAGGCATCAGTTTGGATTGGTCATGTGTTTTGGAAACTTTTCTAATTTAACAAAGTTACTATAGATCTGTGCTATGGAATTCAATACCTTTGTCAGACATGACAAAGCACTCAGTCTATTTTTGTCATGCAGCAAATCCTTTTTCCTATTGCTGTGCTATTCAGGGCCAAATCCTGCCCTAGATACACTCTCACTACCCTTATTGACTTATATGGAAGTGTTGGGAGGTGACTGAGGGCAGGATTTGTCTTTAATCTAAGCACTTAAGATGCAAATATTTTCCCCACCTTATAGATCTGGAACTGATGTGGATGCTTATAGGCAACTTACCTTGTTAGATACTTATGTCAATTCTACTTGGCACCCATCTGCATCTAGGTGGCTATATACCTTTGCAAGTCTGGCCCTTTGCAACTTGCCTAGAGTCTCTCGGGGACTGTATGGCAAGGCTGGGACTTGAACTTTAATGTGCTGAGTCTGAATGCATGCAGTGCTTTACTCACAAGGACAGCCTTCACCTCCCCCACTATATGGGGGATTTTGCTACAGTTAGTTGTTATGGGGTGTTCTTCCCCATTCTTCTTTTCAGAATTCCTGAAAAATAAATTCAATAGATTACAAATTGTGCATCAGACTTCTGACTCACCAGATTCTGGGTAACATTTTTCACAAACTCCTAACTGACTGAGAAACCTAAGGCCCATTTTCAAAAGTGACTTGAGCACTTGGAGCCTAATTACATGGACTTCCAATGAGACTTAAGCTAGGAGGGCCAGAGTTACTTACCTACTTCACTCGGAATAGGTTGCAAGTCTAACCCTGAGGCCTTTCAGAAATGCCATCCATTGCCTTTATGGCAATTTTTTCATCCTGTTACCTTCTTTCAAGAGAAAAGCAGCTTCTGCAAGGCTCCTGGGAACTGCTTTCAGTGCACTTCACGTCTGATTTTGAGCTCACAAATTCTGCTCAGGGAATGCAGCAGGGTCAATACTGGAATGTGCAGTTGAAGAACCCAGCCCCGTATGGCCTTCTTGCAAGCTCTTCAGGGTTGAGGCTGCCTTTGTTTCTCTGCACCATATGGTGCAGATTACCATGTTTGTGCTAAACAAAGGGTTTAAAAAGTAAACATTCCCTGTCTTCTCATCAGGAGGCTTTCTCCCTGCTCCCTTCATGTGTAGTCTAAGCACAGGGTCACAATGTTAACCACACCTTGACAGTAAGGGTCCTGCTGATTCTTCATGGGCCTTATGCCAGCCTAACCTGAAGCAGATGAGGTGACACTGTTATCAAAGCACTGTCACGGGGTGTAGCTGCAGGCCCAGGATTTATTATTGAATCTTCCTGCCCCACTTCACTTGTTGAGGGGGCAGAAGGTCTCTAGGGGTACCAGCTGGCAGTGCTCCACTGTACAAGTTCAAATCAAGGCTTTAGCCACTGTGACTATCAAGGTCATTGTGTTTAGCTGGAAAACAGCATCAATGCTGCTCTGTGAAATGCAGCCTTCTGCTAGAGAAAGGGTCATGCTATGCAAGGCATGTAATGTGGTCTGAACAACCAGTGCTGGCTGAGATTTCTCTTCTGACTGGTTGGAGTGCCAATATTTTTGCTTCTCCTCACAGAGTGGAAGGGCAAAGGGGAGTCCAGTCTTTAGAGGGGTGCTCGATAACACTTTTTAGTAAAAATAATGAACTGTTTTGGATGATTGCTTGTGGGGATATTGTCAAATGCCCGGAGCACGTCATCCCCAATCACACTATTGTGCTCATGAGGCAAGCAATTGTTTCCATGTGTTGGCACATTCATTGTTTTGAAATTGAGCCAGTTGTCTGCCTGGATTCAGACTACAGCATCTAGAAGTGATGGAAGATTATACCTTGGAACTGGTATGTTAAATGGCTCTATTCCATAAAAGGTTATATATGCTGAGCTGTAACCTAGGAAGTAATGTATGGTTCCCGTAAGTCTGCTTTTATAGAGATAGGAAAAAAATGGTCTTTTTTGCTATGTATATGA
>NW_005841998.1:2055952-2065649 GCF_000455745.1 Alligator sinensis | reverse complement strand
CCCCCCCCCCCCCCCCCCCCCCCATTTTCCAGGAAACAATAGCTAATGTTTTCCTATGTGTTATTATAAGTGCATGGGCTGTAGCTTACTGAGGTTGGTAAGGATTCTTTCTACCTGTTCTACCTCAAAGGCATTTTAGCAGCTTACATATTTAACAGGAGGTAGTCTGTCTTTAACTCATAGGTTTGGAGCTCATTTGGTTTCTCCTACTTGTGAGTTTTATTTGTGTAAAGTTCTCCAGCCAGAATGCGCCTCTGTCTTCCGATACCTCTTGAAATATTCTCCATGTTACAGGGGTATAGGTTGTTGCCATGCTGGTCTAAGGACACAGCAGATAAGGTTCTTTGGATGAATCTGATATCTTTTATTAGACCAACTTAAATAATTAGGAAAAAAATGTTAGCAAGCTTTCGGGTTTAAAAACCCTTCGTCAGGCTGAGGAAGTCTCTGCAGTTGGAGTGCATGCTCTTTCTCGATGGAATGAATAGATTCCATCCAGGAAGAGCACACACCAACTACAGAGACTTCCTCAGCCTGATGAAGGGTTTTTAAACCTGAAAGCTTGCTAAAAATTTTTTTCCAACTGTTTACGTTGATCTAATAAAAGATATCAGATTCACCCAAAGAACCTTGTCTGCCTTTTGAAATATTCTGCACCCAGATTCCCAACTCCACCCATTCCTTTGCAGAGTGTAAGGTACATTTGCTGTACAAATGGATTAGCCAACCCCGTGCTAAGTTGTAGTCACCAGATTCACACGCTGCACTAATGACTCTTGCTGCATCAAGAGTAGTAGGATTTACCCACTGGAGAGGATACGATATGTGTTTTACTCGATGGAGTTTCCATGAATGCCTGTGAAAACCTTGCCACAGTAGGCAGTTTAACATGTGACAGTGGCTGCTGAATCCATTCATCTCCCAGCTTTCCCTATCTACTGATCCCAGTATCATCCATTTCTGAGACCAGGCTTGGCTAGTGAAGAAAGACTGCAGTCATCTTGTGCTGATGAATCCCTTCTATGTGGTCTTTCCACCAATTGGAGCCCTTTGCTAGGACCTGTACCAAGTCCTACCAGCAGTGAACCTATGATGACTAAAGTACATTGTGAGGCTAAATCTCCATTTCTCTATTTATAGAGTACATAGTTGTGCACATACAAGTTTGTGAAGTACACTCAGTTCCATCTAAATTAATATTGCCTCCCTGCCCAAATCCTTAATTCAAGTCTAAATGTTTGCCTGCATCTTGCTAGATCTTCCCATAAGGTGCTTTGACACGTGATCCAGAGGTGGAGGGGTGCGCTTTAAATTGAGTGGCTCCAAAAGGCATTCTAATTAAAGTGCAGCGTTTCATGTATCAGTGTCCCTACGCTTCAAAATGGTGGTGGTAGCACTTTAACTAAAGCTCACTGAATGCTTTAGGGGGGATCACAGGGATTGTGGGAGCAAGTAGGGTCTGCAGGGGGTGGAGATCAGAGGGTTAAGCAGATCCACGGGGAGGATCGGGAGGGATCAGTGGTCAAGCAGGGTCTATGGTGAGGATCGGGAGGATTGGGGGGGGCAAGCGTGTCTACAGGAGGAGTGGGCAAATTAGGGGAAGCAAGCTGGGTCTCCAGGAGGATTAGGGGGCCTAGCAGGATCCATGGGGGGTTGGTGGGGACCGGGATGGTTTGGCAGGATTGGGATTACACTGGGAACTATACAGATCTGCCTTGCCAGACCCAATCTAAGTTAGAATACCTCAGAGGTACAATTAACTTAGATCATTTTTAGGTCAAGCTAACCTTCCTGAACTTCTGTACAGTTCACATTTAGATCCCTAGTTAGGTAAATCTAACTGGGCGAACTAAGTAAGATTGGGTGGCCATTTTGAATGCGATCTAACCTTTCCCTAACCTCCCTGAATTTCTTGGGAATATTTTTATTTAGTGTTTCATTTTCTACAGAAGTATTGTATAATTTATTATGAATGTAGTTTTGCTACCAAATATTCCAGTAGAATATTCATTAAATAGTATATATTTCTAATACAGGACAACTGTAATATAGTATTTTACTGTATTAATACTGAAACAAGCTATTTTGAATAATGTATTAAATACATTAGGGAAAAAGAGTGAATACTTTATTTGACAAATACCTTGGTCTCCTGAGTGATGTATTTGAGGCTCAGCTAGAAAAAAATTCAACAGAGATGCTATTAATGAATAACATTTTTCCAGTAGAAATTAGACCTTATTACTAGAAAAATGACACCTTTTGGGACTCTAATGAAAATATCCTTTCCATATTTTGTTGGCTAGAAATTAGATAGCAATATAAATAATCTCATTTTGCTTTGCAGAAATTCTATAGTGAGCTAATATATTAACTTTTGCTCAACTGTAGCAAGAACACAATCTACTGAATTAATGATGTTATGCATATTCACAGTTATTAGCACCTGAGCTGCAAACATATTCATGCTATGGATGAGCTCCTGTTATCTTACAGTCACGTAGAAAATACCATTTCCTTATATAAATTTATTTCATTGGTTGAACTCCCAGATTCAGTGATTAAGTATTACTAAAAGGACCCAGACATACCATTCATACCTACATTGAAACACATGCAGTCTCTTTACCTAAAGAAATTACTATTATTTCTTCTAATTACATAGTGTACTTATGAAAAAGGTTATAGTAAATCCCAGCGAACCTTAAAAACACAGGGATCTATGGAAGCTACAGCTGTGCATGTCCCTGGCAAGTATATCACAAACATTTCCATACATATATTTGCAGTTTCCTCAAATGGACATTTTTTCTGGGCTTCTTCAGAATCTGAAAAAAACTACAACAGTGCTTTGCTAGGTATTTGTCACTCATGTGTTAGCGTGCTTTACAGGCTCTGATAATTCTCTAAACTTCCAGCATTCCTGTTGGGTAGTTAAGTATTGTTTCTCCCGTAGCTAGGGAAAGGATAAGAATCATGGCAAGTTAGGGTTGGAAGGGACCTCAGGAGATCATCTAGTCCAATCCCCTCCTCAAAGCAAGACCATCCCCAACTAGATCACCCTTGCCAAAGTTTTGTCAAGCTGGGTTTTGAAAACCTCCAAAGATGTAGCTTCTATCACCCCTCTGAGTAACCTGTTCCAGTGTTTTACTACTCTCCTAGTGAGAAAAATCTTCCTAATATCTAACCTAAACTTCCTTTACTGCAACTTGAGACTGTTGCTCCTTGTTTTGTCAAGAGAAGTTTTGTAGCAGACCTAAGGTCACACAGCAAATCAGCAACAGAGCAGTAATAGTCAGTAGTATAATGAAGCAGTATGGAGTAACTGGAATGGAGTTATGGGGGTCACTCTCTTGCCCCCACATCTCTCCCACACCCTGCACCTTCCCTGCAGTGGCTCTGGCTCCCTGCAGTGGCTCTGGGCAGAGAAGCAATGGTGGTGCATGGTGCAGAAGCAGTTGCTGGTGTTTCACCTCCTATTTTGGCCAATGAAAACTGGTGGTATTTTGGCTCTTCAACTTGCATTTTGTTGGCAAAAAAACGTGACATTTCCCCAGCAGCAGCAAACCTCCAGCTGTTGGCCCTGCAGTGTGTGCTGCTGCCTCCCAGGGCACCAAACTAGCCGGTTACACCTCTAGGTTCCAGAATTTCTAGGCTTCTAGTCCACTCCCACAATTAGTAAAATTGCTTCCTCTTCAGGTCTTCTTAGTATTGCTAACTCATTGCTTTTAGCACATTAATAAACTTCAGTATAGCTGCTACTAGTTTGTGCCGGAACAGTGGATCACCCGTGCTAGCTGGAGCCTCAAACCCACAATAACTACAATCTAGTTGAAAGAGCTGCAGCTTGCAAAAAGAGTGGAAGATTCATTTAATCAATAGTCTGTATATAATCAGCTCATCAATGCCTGGTGTATCTGGCATCTGAGCACTTAAATATGGAGTCAGAATTCACCTTACGTTGACCTTGCAGACCAGATTACTGACCTCCATTTCCATGTCTACTCAGTTACATATCTTGTTTCCTTTAATAGGATTCTAACAAAAGACTCTCTGTTATCATCCTTGTGCCAGATTTACCCTTTGCCTCCAAGTGGTGCCTCCAAACACTATTTTTGCACTGTATAGCATGTTATCAAAGGATAAGTCACTGCTGTAACTGTAACTCACGTAGATGTACCCAAGCTAGTTTTAAACTGTCTAGCTGAAGTACCGCTAGCAGTCCAGCCATAGCAACACTAAGCTTGGCACAAGTGAATTCCTCATGTGCCTACTTACTTTCTTCAGCAAGTTTTTTAGCCCACACCATTCACCATACTACCATGGCTACACTGCTTAACAGTGACTAAGGTAACTGGTTTAAAGGTAGCTTAGTTATGTTTTCAGTCTTGAAGTCAAAGTAGGCTTAGGGCAAGTCCCCAGATATAATTCTGTTGGTGCACTCAAATAAGTGCCCAGGTGACAGCCCTAGAGACTCTTTTTTTTTCTGTTTAATCCCCTGAAGTGATAGAGTATGGGTAGCACCAGCACAAATTCATTCACACTTCCCTGCCCATATACTTTGATTATGATGAGAAGGGACTACCTCTAGGTTTGAGAACACAGTTCATCCCCATCACACCATTCTTTCCTTTCCCTCTTATAGTTTGAATCCCTTAGGCCCCTGCCATACATTAACTTAAAACATAATTAACTAGTTAATCACATCTTAAGTTGTGATCCGGCCACATGTTCAATCAGTTAATAACATGATAAAACAAGGAATAAACCAAAAAGTTATTCCACAAAAAATGTTTAATAACTCTGTAGCTGGTTCCTATCACACCATTAATTGAACGAGTGGCCTGGTGTGCCCCTGTCATTAGCTGAGGGGGCTCCTGGTCATGGGAGCTTGCTACTTGCTGGTGCAGGGGGAGCCTGGGATTGTGATTCTGGGCTCTCCCTACACCATCAATAAGGCATGATGGGATATGATTCCTGTGGCAGGAAGTGTGATGGTGGGATCGCGCATCAGATCCTATCACACTTATACCGTTACATCTGGCAGGGGCCTTAGGGCCCAGTACAACTCGGACAGAACTCAACAGGGTTCCTTCCATTAATAACAGCAGCCACTGATCAGGTCCTTATTCTGTTGATGTGCCTGTAACTTTCTGTCTGTGGGGCAGAGCTGTACTGCTACCCAGCATGTCCACAGGTAGCAGAATGACCTGCAAGGAAGTTTAGCTGTGAAGTAATCAGGGGTTTAGCTGTGAAATAATCAGGGGTAACTTTGTCATGGATGAAGCAGCAGCAGCACCACCAGGATGTGGTGAGGACAACAGATGACAAAGGTTTTCCTCCTGAAAAGCCACACACATCTTTTGACAGTACTGTGACTTGGAAAGTATAGGTCACCACTATGATAAGCCTGCTCATCCCCCAGCCATGAGTCTACAAGTCCTCAATGGTGGAGCAGGCGGAAGAAGATGTTTGAATCTCAATGGCTGCAAAGATGGGTGAAAGCTGCAGTGGAGCAAGATTCCCAATTGTCATGATCTCCTTGCCATTGGATCAAGGTCCTGTTTTGTGAAGAGCCATGTGGAAGTTGATGTGCAGCAGCTTCTCCACAATAAAAGAAATCATGCAAAGGTGTCTTTCATGACAACAGCTTTTCAAGCACATTCTTCAAGCTCTCAAGCCCTTTGGCAACCAGCTAATGGTGATGGGAACAGGATTGTGAGGTCTGGAACTTCTAGTCATGAATGGACACAAAGGCAGCAGTTATAAGAGGGTTGTTTAGCACTTGGATGTGGCAGAAGTGTAATTTGGCAGCTGTAACTGTGACTGAGTATGCCTCTTCAGGATCCGCTTTGCTATCCCACATGGGGAGGGGACTGAAAGAGGGGCCCAAACATAGCCTGTCTGATACAGTATTTTGTTTTCCTTCTTGACTGGATAACCGTGTCCAGTAGGATCAGTTTTCCTGTGGTCAAAAATACCTAAAAAGACACACCATTGTTTTCAGGACCTGGAACATCAGGACCCTCTTGGACAACCCTAATAGTAAACATCCAGAATGCTGCACTGTAATCATGGCCCAAGAACTCAGGTGGCACAACACACGTAGATGCACTGAGCGAGACTAGGCAAGCAAGAGATGGGCAGCTCAAAGAACATAAAGGCATACCAGCTCAAAGAACATAACTTCTTCTGAAAGGGTAAACAGGAAGAATAACTTTGACTTCATGGAGTTGGTTTTGCCATTAAGTATGAACTCATAAACCAACTCAATGAGTTCCCAATTGGAATGAATGTGTGCCTCATGACTCTCTGTCTTAAACTGGTGGGGAGCCAATATGCCACTGTCATCAGTATGTATGCCCTGACTCTTGATGCTGCCGATGAAACCAAGGAGGAATTCTATGCCAACCTTGACTAAGTCTTTTCTGGCATTCTGGAGGGAGACAGACTTATTTTTCTCAGTGATTTCAATGCCAGTCTAACATCTAGGATGCAAGCAAGGAGTCAAAAAGGTCAACTCCAGTGGCATCCTCCTCTTGACCAAATATGTGGAATGTGGACTTATCATCACCAACATCCTGATCTGCCAGAAAAACAGGTACAAGTCATCGTGGCAACACTCGTGATTTAAGCATTGGCACCTGATTGACTATGTCATTGTCTGTACTTGGGATCACAAAGATGTCTGCATCACCCAAGCTATGCTAGGAGCTGATGATTGCTGGACTGATCGCTGACTTATCCACTTAGTTATGTCACTCAAACTGGCTCCCAAACAATAGCTGCAGCAGAAGCAGTGCCGATGGAAGATCAGTGCTGAAGGACTCAAAGACCTAAGCAAGTGAGACCTCTTCCACCAGTGCCTCAACAAAAGACTGCCAAATTCCAATCAACAACAATGGGAGAATGGCAGCAGTGTGTGGGGTGCTCTCAAAGCCACTGTCATAAGCACTTGTGAAGAGATACTTGGATTCTCTACCAGAAAAGATCAAGGCTGGTTTGATGAGAACAATCAGGAGATCCAAGAGTTTATTGATCACAAGTTCAAGGCCTTTTGTGCTTGGCAAAATTACACCAACTCTAAGCAAAATAAATTGAATCTCCAACAGGCCAAGGCAGAGGTCCAAAGGAGGACCCATAATATAAAGAACAAATGGTGGAAAGACAAGGCTCCAAAGTCATCTATGGTCTGAGCACTCAGGGACCAACCCCCTTGAGACCTAAGAATGGAGGAGACCTGGTTAAGAAAAGGGGAGTCATCAGTGCCCATTGGAAGGAGCATTTGAAGACCTTCTCAATCGAGACTCTGCTGTTGATGAGAGCGTTCACAGCTCCATTCCACAACACCCAGTCAAAGATGATCTCAGAACCTTTCCAGCCCTTAATGAGGCGAGGGAAGCCGTTAAGCAGATGAAGAACAATAAGGCATGTGGGGTGGATGGAATCCCCACTGAAATCGCTGAACAGGGAGGAGAGGAGCTCACATCACAGTGTTGTGCCCTCATCTTAAGGATCTGGAAAGATGAGGAAATCCCAGACAACCTCAAGGACACCATGATTGTGACAATCTTCAAAAAAGGAGACAAGTCTGACTGTGGAAACTACAGAGGTATTGCCTTTCTGACCACCACAGGAAAGATCATTGTGAGAACCTTCCTGAACCATCTCCTTCCACTTGCTGAAGAGCTCCTCCCAGAACCTCAGTGTTGGTTTAGGGCATCAAGAGGCACAACTGACACGATCTTCACAGCTCATCGGCTGCAGGAGAAATGCTGTGATCAACATAAACCTTTCTACATGGCCTCCTTTGACCTCACAAAAGCTTTTAACTGTCAGACAAGAAGTGTTGTGGAGGATCCTTTTGCAATACAGATGCCCACTGAAATATGTCACCGTTCTCTGCCTGCTCCATGACAGTATGCGAGTGCTGATTCTCAATAATGGATCTATCACAGATCCCTTTGAAGTTAAAATGGGAGTTAAGCATCACTCCAACACCCTTCTGGATATTCCTTGTTGTGATCTTACAACTGACCACCAACAAGCTTTCAGCCGAAGCGGAGCTAAACTACTGAATGGATGGTTTAGCTGTACTTTGAAACTTTGAAACTTTACGACAATAACAGGAGATGTAGAAGTGGGAGCAGCAGAAACAGTGTGTCACGGACCAAATCAAGAATCCAGTGCCACCCACCTCACACAGAAACACATGTCCAAGTTGTAGTAGAGTTTGTCTATCCCAGATAGGCCTCATCAGCTCTCTTCCCAGCTCAGCCATTGAGTGACTGCTAGGTGGTAGTATCAGTGGGGAGTGAACCATTGCCTAGTTGTTTCTAAGTTTTTCTTAGTATATAACAGGTATCTTCTAAAACACATTTAAAGAATAGGATCATTTTAACACATGCCTGTTAAAAATGAAATGACTTGGTCAGCATAGGCCGTGGCCCTGCAGTGTATGGCATGAGGTCAGTATTTGCTAACGTGCTCTAGGTTTTATGTTATAGGTCAGTGTAGGGCTAACCTTTTTGGCAGGCATGCCACAAATTATCACTCACCCTTTGCAAGTGCCACCCCAGTCCCTTTGTCCTACCTGATATGCTGCTCTGCTCTCTACTCCCTCCCCTATGCTTCATGCCCAATCTGCTCCTCTGCTTTCTGCTTCTTGCCCTATCTGCTGCTGGCTGCCTGTCCCATCCCTGATCTGCCATGTGCCACACACAAAGGCTGCCAGTGTCACTCATGGCAGGTTTGCCACCCCGGTATAAGTTGTAGTTGTATTTGTGACAGATTTCAGTTCTGTTTCTACACTCAGCATTTGCTGTTTTAAAAATGCATCTCCTAACAACTGGAACAATTTAGCTCTGTTTACACAGAGCAAATGAAAGCATACATAGCCTACCTTTTCAAAAGTGACTAGCAATCTTAAGTGACTTACTAAAGGGATCTGATTTGCATGAAGTATTGAACCATGCTCCCAGCAAGTTGGGCCTTTATGAAATGTCACAAGGTGAACACCCAATATTTCTAGTCATATTAGGACATGTAAGGGGTGTATACTTATATGTCTAATTTATTTTCCTGTATCAATACTGCATACATAGTGCATGGTTTAGTATAGCATTTCAACCTGTATCACATAAAATATTAAATGCAGAATCATTCCAGTTGGCTTGGAAAAGAATTCTGTTGGGGACTGAAAACTGGCTAAAGAACTGTAAATAAAAGGTAGTGGTAAATGGCAGCATGTAAGGTACTGGTAAAGTTTCTAGCCAGAGACTGTTGAGGTTCATTTTAGGGCTAGTTTTGATCTGATAGGGAGGCTGTGCAGAATGCAGCCTTCTTTTGGAAAGTGCTGCCTCTTTTCCTGGTATGCCAGGCTACTTGTGGGTCAGTTGGGGATGAGGCAGATTCATTGTTTGGGTTTTGTAGAGACTCACAAGAGGTGGGGGGAAGCTTCATGTTTGTCACATATGCACATCCATGGGCCAGTCTGACCCTAAGAGAAAGCAGAATAGTCATTCTGGTGATAAAGAAGGGTCTAATGTCATTAGGGACAATTAAAACTAAACTAGGGAAAGCAGTAGGAAATGATCTGACAAGAAGAATTCCATGTGTACTAGATGATTTCATAGGTTTTCTCCTTCTTTCTTTCTCCCCCCTCCTCTCCTCTCCTCTCCTCTCCTCTCCTCCTCCC
>NW_005841998.1:2053447-2055286 GCF_000455745.1 Alligator sinensis | reverse complement strand
CAAATGATCCTTGGAATTTTACTTCCAAAGTCTATTTGTCTGGGCTTCATTCTCACCCCATCCAACGTCTTCCAAAAGGCCTGCAGTGCTGCCTATGAAAAACAAGCACATTTACACTCCAAAAAGCCCTTGAATCATCATGGTATGTATGCATGCCTAACTGAGTATCCTACCATCACATCATTGTCATTAGTGTCCTTCTCTCCTGCTGTTCCTGGTAGACATTACATCTATATCTGACTGTCAGGTTTATCTAAACAAGTCAGGACAGGTACCTGTCATTTTTCTTTTGTATTTCCATGCAACGTCTAACATCTGTGAGTGTCGTTAAATCATGGTGATTTTTTTTGCTGTAAAACTATGGGAGCACTTCATGCATCTCTGATTGATTGATTGACTGGGTTTTTTTGTTTTTGTTTTTAGTTCCACTTGCTAATCCCAAACCACCAGAAAGGCTTCCAAAAATTTTACAGGAACAGATCTCCTTTAACCATCAGTACAATTCCAGAGTAACTCCTAATGAACCCATTCGAGGAAAGGTAAGACCATGTGCATCCTGTATGATTAATAGTGAACAGGAAGCTGGAGGTTTAAGTTTATTCCAGCACTTCCGACAAACAGGTTTAAAACCAAGAGCTATTGTCACATACCTTAGAACTGCCAGGATTGAAGACATGCTTTTTAATATTACTTCACATGCCATTTTTTTTGTTTGCATGCATTGTATTATTTGGCTTCCTGTAGCTTTGGTGACTGATTACAAAAAAAAAAAATCCTAATGATTTAATTCTCACTAGTTTGGTTCTCCAGTGACTGAATATGCTCATTTACACTCAAGGTAAGTGGAGCAGGCATGGCATAGACAAGATAAAAGCCAGACTCAGTGCATATTTTGAAGTCACTTCCTTAAATATTTGTTCCAAACGGTTGACAGTTTTTGTATCGTAGGAATGTGGGTTTATAAGTATATGTGTGGATAAGAATAGGTGTGTCTTCTGAGTCGGTGATGACATATGTAATGTGGGAGACCGATCCAGTAGCTGTGAATCAGGCCCAAAGTGCAGAATTCAGTTGTCAGAAGCATTTTGAAGAGGACAGCCTTGTGTTTGTTTTCACTTCTGCTTATTAAAAAGGGGGGGAAAAGATCTTGTGTGACCCTGATAGACCAAATCATTTGGGATGCCGTCATAAATCTCCAGGCCCACAAAAGCAGCAGTTTAGAATTGTATCCATAGCAACCCATGTAGCAAGAAATGAAATCTGATATGAATAGACTCGCACTGGAGAGCCGTAGGCTGGTCACACACTCTGAGAGGCATAATGGTTGTGAACCAGAGAAAATAAGATGCATTTTCTTTTGCTTGTTGCTCCTTTCCGAATATTCCTGCCGTGCCCCATTTCATGAATAAAATAGGCTGACAGACCAGCCATTATTCCAGTGCTTTCAGCTATTAGGACCTAGGCTGATGGCCAGTAGAGAGGCCGAGAAACAAGTGAATGCTTTGCCAACACTTGAGCTAATAAATGAACTCAGCTCACAGCTGCATCTACTAGCCGCTTATGTTCCTCTGGTTAACGTCAACCTTGTTTCCCTTTCCAGCGACATGGAGCTTTTGTGTGGACAGAGATAAAACCAGAGAGTGGGCCGATAGTTCCTAAGGGAACAGAAGTATTCCAGAGTGCTAGAGGGTCACGCTCACTAGGACAGCCAAAAACAGAGAAAGGAAACTCAGTGGAAAGCCGAATGACCTCACCCAGTTACTGCCTGCAGAATTCCCAGGGGCCACTAGGCTCTGAAACTCGCTTATCAAAACCAGACGTCAGAGCAGCAGCCAAAGC
>NW_005841998.1:2029652-2053416 GCF_000455745.1 Alligator sinensis | reverse complement strand
CATTCCTGCAAGAGGACGGAGGAGTTCAAGCATTTCTCAGACACCGGAGGTGAATGTTATCCATCCTGCTACGGAGGAGCCTTTATGTCCAATACTGAAAAGTCCCATCAACAAATCTCTGCATAAGTTACCTACTGCAAATAAAACCACACAGTCACTTTTATTACCACCAGCCACCGAATTAAGGAGAGCCTAGAATCACTATGGCAGCCAGTGTTCTTGCCTAAGCTAATATCAATAACACCAAATACAAGCTGACACCAGTGAACTGCTAGAGTGCAAACAATAGTCCTTTGACATAACAACAGCTGCACTGTACTTTGATGTTTCTAGAAAACTGTACGCTCATAAGAACTTTTTTTTTTTTTTTTTTACAGTGGAATTTCATTGCCTTCGTAACGTGAACTTAATGGTCTGGATTGTTTGTATGCTTTTTGTCCCCAATTTGACTTTGAGTGACTAACACTTTCAGGGCTGGAAGTGACTATGATTCTTCAAAATGTATTTCTTTTTGCAAGAACAGAAGTGCCAGGATTTGGTTTTGGTTTTCTTATTGCTGCTTTTAACATATACAGTTGTGATATGTGTTATCTGTTTGATGCTGCCCCATAGAGCATGATTTCACACACCATATGGTGTCAGCTTGTCATAAATGGCAGCTATTGTTGCTTCCGTAGGAAACAATGACAGCCAAGAGGGACAATTTGCTGCAGCCTACAGGAATGCAAAAATAACGTGTCACTACTCTATAAAGCTAACAAGGACAAATTTGGAATGAACCTTTTTTCAAGGACGTTGATATTTTCCTATGAGCTCTAGCTTCTTTTTTAGTCCAGAAAAACTGTTAGTCCAGAGACTGATGAGCAAACTTTTACTGAAGTTTGAAATATATTGGAATATTTGGAAAAGATTTCTGGAATATATTCCCCAGCCCCCTGCTTTGTTATTGTCACAGGAAACGCCCCCGCCTACTCTTTGTCTCAGGGAAACTCAGAAAGTTTCAACTCCAGTTACCAAGCAGCTTTTCATCAAAGAGATAAAGCAAGTTATCACCTGCGGTTCTTGAACTTGATCCACTAATGTGCTGAAGAGGTTAATGTATGCATTTCACAGCAGTGAGAACAATGGGAGTTTGATTTCCTGCTTGCTATATTGAGTAAGACATTACAACCACTGTAGCTGCAACCATGCTATATGTTCTTTTCTCAAGGGCCATTAACAGAGCCAAGGGAAGTCTTCAGAGTTTCTTTAGAACTTATTTTGAGAGAATTTCTACCTAGTTTTGTCGGGTCCTCCTTACCGGAGCTAAAAATGAAAATACCCTCGGACAAACTTAGTGACATTGTGCTGATTATTTGTTCTGCTTCAGATGCCAGTAAAATTTCTTAAATTACTCTAGAGGTCAACTTTGGCCTTTTGGATATGCAAACTCAGATTGCACTGATGTAAGAGGGAGCCACAGGCCATTTCTGAGAGTAATCTGCCTCTTTATTTCATTGTACGCACTAGTTATACTAATTACATGTAACTCCGTTTCTACCAACGGTCTGCCGCTGAAGCACTTTGACATTTGTAAATATAGATATAACCAAAACCATCAGAACTGTACCTTTTGTAATATAGTTTTCTTTTTTGTCTTCTAATTTTATTCATTAAACTTTTGACCAGCATGTGTGAGAGAGTGAAGTCTGTTAGAACTATACAGTTGGCAAAAAAATGAAGTATTTTGCAAAAAGCCTAATATCTATGTTAAACATAAAAGCCCAGCTCCCAGAAGACTGGATGTCCTTTATGGCTGCTAGTGGGCTCTCACTACAAAGCCATGCCCAGTCTCAGGAGGATTGTATACCAGGCAAGGTAAATATCACCAGAGGCAAAGATATTTTTATATCCAGTCATAACATGTTGTCCATGATACTAAGACACAGGCTTTTCATGCCAGAATAAACTATCAAGATGGATACCATGGTACAAAATAACATGTATATTAAATTATCGAAGTACATGGTGTATGCAACTGTCATTAAAGTCACAGGAATGACTATCACTACCTTCAATAGAAGTTGGACCATGGCGTGTGAGAGCTTGCAATTTAAAATGATAAAAAAATGGATGGTGAGCGAGGGAATGGGATATCCTGTACAAACATAGAATTGGCTCTTTAAGATTTGAAAATTACTAGTAGTTCTTCTTGATACTGTTCATATTCTAATGTCATAGGGCCAGACTGTGCAGACCCTTCTGCATGTAAATACTTTTCCCCCTTTTTCGTGTATGGAGAATTTTATTAGCAGACCAGGGGTTGGGAAGTCCACTCCTGGGCATCTGAATCATTAGTTCATTCTCCTTTTCAGCCTGTCCATTCAGTTTCTCCTGCTTCCAGCATCTCCACCTTCCACCAAGGTTATTTTGTCATCCCACCCTGAGGAGAAGATAACTTAAAGGACCATAGAAAAAGTTGTTCACAACTTTAAATCCTTACTGGCAATATAGATTTCATGGATTGGGTCTTCCACATAAATGATGTCATACTTTCATGATGCTTCTGAATCAAAATAATTGGCCAGAGTAACATGCTGGTTGTTGATCTTGCCAGAAGCTCTCTTGTAGATCAGTTCATTTGTAGATTTCAGATTGGTGTAATCTCATACAAGGTACATTTCAGCAATCTGGACATGTTAATTGAAGCTGCAATATTTTGTGGGGCTAAGGCTATTGCTATCTGATTATACAGGACAATATGGTTCAGCTAGAACACAACAGTTGCCAGATTTCTGGGCTACTAGGGCATATGAATCTAATGTCCGTACATCTGACTACATTCATTGCAGTAGATGTAAGCTCTTACATAGATGAGTTTTCTTTGCTCCTTGTGAACCAACAGCTTCCCGAGATGCTTAAGTCTTTTATATCTTTCACCTTTTTAAAAGACTTGGAAACTGATGGCACATTCTTTGCTACCCATAGCACAGAGCAGTGAATTATGTGCAACTGTTTACAAGATCAAATCCATATTTCCTAACTAATATATGTTGCATGCACTGCAGTTCTACACAATTCACATATAGCAGTTGAGCCAGAATTATGTATTTTTAATGAGTAGTTCACTAAAACACCAGAGCACATATATTTTATTCCTTTTCATGACTTCTCAGATCTGCCTTTTGATTATGTTCTACTTGTTCTAAGTCTCTCTTGTTGATTGGTTGTGGATTGTGCCTTTGATTGTGTTCAATTTGAGACTTTTACTGAAGGAGTAGATTTTATCTTCTGTGCGCTGCACACTTGTTTCTGTAGCAAATTTCTTGTTCATATTAAGGATGCTTTTTATTTGCATCTATATTAATGAATGCATTTTATAGGCATTGTACATACTGTTTGCATACACAATCTTGTTTGGAAATTGTCTTTACATTAAATGCATTGAAATATTTTGCATATATGTATTCCTTCAAAGTGTCAATATGTCTTTCCTTCAAAGTGACCTCACTGCTATTCATGTCATAGGGCAATAGACAAATGTTTCTAAAAAAGGTCATCTTCTGGCTAAGATGTCTAAATATACCAGCCCATGATTTGTTAGAAGTAAACTCCTTCCTGAGACTTCTGTGAGCAGAGAGAGTAAATTGCGTGCATATAGAGATGTAAATCTCACTGAAAAAACTGTTATTTTAGTACAAGACTTTTCAACAGTCTGACAGTGTGACAGAGCTTGGCGAGCTCCTTGATGGTGAGATGGTATTTCAGTGGCAACAGCCATACACCAGCTTAAAAAGCAATATTTAGCTCTGTGGCACCAGAACAAAAGGTTAGTTTGAATAAAAATGGGAATCATCTGTTTGCCAAAATACCCACTGCAACAGACCAGGTCTGACATGGGGTGATTTTACTGAATGCACTGAGCTTGCTTCTATTTAAGCCAATGGCAAAACTCACATTGGCTTCAATGGATGGAACTTTGTAGACCAGCAGTCGACAATGGTGGGCCAGAATGGTCAAGCTACTAAGAGCCAGTAGCCACTACACTGTTTCTCCCTGCCATTGCTTCTCTGGGTTGACTGGCTATGGCATCTACAGTAGTATAAAATGTAGAAAGAAATATACCGCACTGTGCATAATGTTGAAAAATGCTACCATGCTGTTTGGTTGATGGTACCCTGAATGCCAGCGTGTAGTCTCTGTATTGTGTATCTTCTATGCACATGCACATTCCTGTTAGATTTTTTCCCCCTCCTTTGCTGTTTACTGGGTGACAAAAATCCTTCCACCCAGTACAGGGCTCACATACTGCTGGTTAGGGACAGATGGAAGGGAAGGAATGCCCCCATATGGAGGAGCTGCATAGCCACTCCATGTCTATTACTGTTGCCATAGAGCAGGGGTGTCAAATTCATCTCATGTCCCAGGCTGCATCCCGGGTGCTGCAGGTGGATCCTTGAAAGGTGGATCCAGCCCAGGGTACAGGGTAGCAGCTCTGGCCCAGGGCAATGCAGTGGCATTACCTTTGGCTCCAAATGGCTGCTGGGCTACCAGGACTGTATCAGCCTTTGCTCACCCTCCTCCTGCTGACTGTCACATTGCCCATGATAACCCTGCAGGCTGGACAAGAGTAGCTGAGTGGGCTGAATACAGCTCATGGGCCTTACATTTGACATCCCTGCCATATGTAGGGCATGGCCTGAGCACACTTCCTACACTGCCCTTTGCCTGTGTGCTGATGCTCAGGAAGGCCATTCCCAAAGGGCACATCTCAGCCCACAATGGACCAACAGGAAAGAAGCCTGCCAGGGGATTCTTACTCCTGAGCTTTCTTCTTTAGATTTTAATGTGGAGGGTGTGCATGGAAATGGCCTGACCCCAGGCCATTCAGTTAATGAGTGCATCTGCAGTACTAGGGCTTTGCTTTATATTTTAAATGAGAAACTTCCTAAGAAACCAGTCTCAAAATATAGCGGGGGGGGGGGGGGGGCCTGGAATAGGGGAGAAGGACATCTTGAAAGCCCATGCTGACATTTGGGGAATATTCACAGCAAATACAAATCTACAAGAGTTCCCAAAGCCACTGCTCAGAATCTGCACTTGAATCTCTAATATGTGCAGTGACTTTTTATAACATTTGGAGGTATTGTGAGGAGCTCTACCATGAGGAATCACTTTGGAAGCCGTTCCAGTCTATCTGGGTCATTGATCTGTGAACTAAAAATTCTTCCAGGCAGCAGCAGTGAGAAGATAAAAGGAGTCGTCAAGTTCTCACAGGTCAACAGCATCCACTTGAATCACCCATGATAGTATGGCGATGGGGGTGCAACCAGACTCCTTGCACCAATGGGGCTGGCTGCACCTTGCAGGTGTGGGGAAGGCATTCATGGAGACAGGCCAGGTAGCATTTCATCTTCACCCTCCCAGTGGAGACAAGTAAGGCACGGTGGTCTTGCTGTGAGTCCAACCTGGGCTTGTGCAGCTTAGGGACAGAGAACAATAAACAAATGAGCAATTGTTGACCCAAACTCCAGCTTTAACTCTACTGTCCTTTTTAAGGGGGGGGTTCTGTTTTTCCACATCTCTGATGCCACTCAAGAGCCTGCTTACTTAGGCAGTTAATTAGATCTGTTTGCATCAGATAGTATAACTTTCTACACTGGAAGATTTCTTTGAGGGCATTAAAAAGATATTGGACAGAAGAGAAGTTGTGGCTATACCAAAACTCCAGTTATTGCCTCCATCCTCTGCTTTCCTAAAAGCCCTGCAGAACCTCTCTAGTGGAGCACAAGGGAGGCATTGCCCCAGAGAAGTGCACGTTCCCCCTCCCAGGGACAGATAGGCCTCCTGGGCTCTGGAGAGATTGATAGCTCTGCTTGGGTTCTGTTAGCGGAGACGGTGCTGATGTGGAGAACAAATAACTCCCACAGCCCCTGTGATTGCAGCCCACCCCTAATACCATTACTGACTGCTAGTGTTGAACTGGCAGCCTGCAGGAGCCTGCTAAAAGGGATTTTGTACTGAAATAACCTCTGTTACATGGCAGACTTCCAGCACCAAGGGCCCCTGTGTTCTAGTCTGATTGGTGGAAAGCAGCATAAACCTACAGTGAACTTAGCTTACAGTGAGTATAGTCCAGCCACAAAATGGGGAAGGACTCAGTGAAGTCTTGTTGAAATGCCTAGCAGCTCTCTGTTCATTGGGAAACACAGTGAAGGTTTTACATGTTCTCCCGTGTCCCTTCCCTAGACACTCAAAGTAAAAATGAAGCAGCTATCATTCAGATCAGGGATTTCTTTTCCCCAAAAATACATTTTTGTCCTACACTATTAAATTCTAGGAAAAACTTACTACGATACTGGACAGTCTTCCCTCCCTGTCTCTGTTTTAAATGTAGCTCAGGATGGGAGTTAGAAGTCATTCCTATCTGTGTTTGCATCGTTGTGATGTGACTTAATAGTCTTGGTACAATTCCCACTGGACAAGTGTCTACCTATTAGGTGCACTGTTCTTGTTGGCATTTTCAAAAAGGAGGAAAGGATTTCCTGGGCTGTGGAAAAGGAACTACCCTCTCTATCCTAGAGGTCGTCCTTCCAGGTTACAGTTGAAGGACACTGACAAGGCAAAGTGGGGAAAGAATACACTACTACCCATGGATCAACTGTTCTGTTGATAAAATAGAGGGTCTCAGTCCCTAGTGCTCTTCAATGTCCAGTGAACACCAGGTAAGGAAAATACAAATTCTCTTTGTTGTGTCAACACTTCTTAATGTTAATTTAATAGAGATTAAGAGATGAAATTTCCTTCCTGGACTAGTGAATCTCTGGAATCTCCCCAAACAACCCAAATCAACAGCAGTAATCACAGTCAATGAAGCTACCTCTGATCAGGCAAGAATATGTTCTACCGAATTCAGCGGAGAAGTCATTCATGACAACAACAGATGTTTCTGATTTCACTCCCAGGACAAATTCAAGGATCACTTTTTCTTTCCTTCTCCCAAAACAGCTGAAATCTATAAGCATGTGGTATATTACCAAGAAGGAGCTAACTAACAAAGATGTGAATTGCTGCCTTCCCTCAGGTTTTGTTTTGCAAAACTGTGATGTAAAGAAGTGCTCAGCACCTTGAGGGCTTGGAACAGCTGCAGGCTGTCAGCTAAGGATAGGGTGTCTAGCTGGGAGGCTGAGGGCCAGCTGCAAGTGAGAACCAACTAATGAAGGGAAACCCAGAGCTAAAATGTGCTCTTCTCTCAATATCTGGAGGAAGACAGCAGGCTTTGGTTTGTTGGTCAAGCCAGGTGATTGTGGAGTTAAGATAGCTCCATGTAAAATGGACTGGTCTGAGTACTGGAAAACCAGAGCTGACTCACTTACCTAAGGCAGCAGGGTAAGTGACCTCCATTATATGTGGCATTGGGCCCATACTTACAATTAGGCCTGGCAGCTTATTAGGAGTGTGCTCAAGCCCTATCACAGGATTGTGATTTTCCCCTGTGCTACAGGCTAGCGATTTTGTGAAGGGAGGGATTCCACAGACATGGTAGGATGTAGTGTCAACCTGATGGGCATGTATCCACAGACCTTTGCTCTGTAGTAATGAGTGACAGGAGGCTGCCACTTAAAGCTCTATGCCTGCATTCAGCATTCAGCCTTATAGGTACATGAGTTTAGGGTAGAGTGATAGTTCTGAAACCATGGTCCGTGAAGGCTACTATTCTGGATGCAATTGCTGTAGTTGTAAGTCAGAGGGAGAGTGGCTTGGCCAATCACAAATGTTAGGGGAAGCGTCTACGAAACATTTCCTATTAAACTGTGGTCCTAACCATGGGAAATATTTGGGATCTTTTGATGTTGATACCGAAAACACATTTGACTAGCTTAGTTAATGTACAGAAGTTCAAACTGGCAACTCTTAAGCAAGCAATCCCACTGAATAAGAATCCTCCCACAATCCTGTCCAGTTCTTTCTGGGCTTGTTGAGTCCTGTGTATATAACCATAACATTAAAAAAAATTGTGAGACAATGTAGTCGCTAGCTAAGGGAACTGGACCATGTTCTGTTCTTGGGCCTAAGACTGATCTGTTGACTCTCATCATTACCTTCATGGAGTTCTCTTTGACTGAGCTGTCTTTAAAGTCACTGGGGCAGGGACTGTTTTTGTATGTTTGTACAGTGTGCAGCAGCATGGGGTCCTGATCTGAAAAACAGGTAACAGGAAAAGGTTTCAAGGTAGTGACCACATTATGCATGAAAATGTGTATATTCGCAGAATGAACAAGGCAGTGACCGTGCTGCAGAAGAGTTATAGCACTCAACTATTGGTAGAATGACAAAGTACAACACAGGAAATGTAAATGGACAGTGTCCCGATGAGCAGTGAGAATCTGAATAACCGCTGGATAAGAAAAAAAATCTCATTCCGCTATTTTCCTGTACCTGCCAAAGCTCTTCACAACTCTGCTCTTCTTGCTTCATAGCACTAAAAATGCACATACATTCCCAGAAAGTGTCCTTCTTTTGGAACTGCTCTCCATGATAAACAATAAATATTGATTTGAACTGAATACTTTTGGCTTGAGAAATATGGCTTAGTCAAAGCCAACCAATTAGCTGACATAAGCATGTCTGTGATGAGTGGAGTAACTGTATTTGACCTTATTTTGCAAGATATTCAGGGGTCTTATCATGCAGACAGATAAGTTGTCTTCAGACATTGACTCATTCATTGCTGGGTTTTGTGAGTACTATTAAAATGAATTTTACTGTATCTAATGATACCTAATCTCTGAAAAGTAAGGCCCCAAATTTACAGACATTTTCCCATCACACTGCTCCAGAAACCACCCCAGTATTTCCTAGACATTTCTATTCCAGCGTATCTATCCTGTCGGAAAACATAGGATAGTCTGTCTACTACCCCTTAGTGGTACAGGATATACTGGCAAAGGCTCATATGTATGTCAAAGTAAAATATGAGTATGAGTATGTGGCCCCTGTTTATTCTGAGAATGTATAAATTCTTGTACAGAATGTGCTCACTACCTTGAATTTTATAAACCTTGAGGAACAACCATTTTGTTTAAGTAAAGTAAACACTGAGCCTGAAGCCCATTGCCCAGCCTAAGTTTCTAGGCCCTTTGCTGAATGGGAACAGGTGTCTTTTGTCATCCACCTGTCCTTGGGGGAATAGAGGGGAGGCTTCTCCAGTGAACATGAAGATCCACATGGCAGTGGATTTCCCTTTCCTGCCCAGGTCCCCTACTTCTTTCTATTGCCCTTCTCCTTACTTTCTCCTTCTTTTGCCCACCGGTTTTTGCATCATGGATATTCTTTATGTTGGTGGAGGAGGAAGCAGGTTCTCTCCCAGGCTTCAGGACATGGCAGAATGAAGGCACATGGGGCCACTATACACGGTGAACTCTCCACAAAGGGTATATAGGTAATGTCTGTCTGAGCAATCAAACAGGAAGAATTTACAATCCGAACTTGAACACAGTTGCCCATTGAGCTGTAACAGCAAGTTCTCGACAGAATACTCATCTGAGGTTAATGTCACTGACTTGACTTTCTTGTAAAGATGCATACGAAAGTCCCAGGGGCGCTGAAATGCCATTAAGAACTTTGTGAGAGGAACAAATTGGTGGCCACATAGGATTTCATGGTGGGTTTTATGCTGCATTTAATGGTCATGTGGAACTTTTCAGTAATCACAGAGGTAGCAACAGAGCGGAAGTCTTCGTGTTTCCGAAGAAGCATCTCTTGGTGTCAAGAGAAGCTAGGAAGGCCCCATAACACACTGAGCCCATTCAAATTCTAACAGTGGACAGTAGAATTATTAGTCAGCTTGCTGCACTATGCTTTGTTAGACAATTTAACTTCTTATTGCAGGTTGTTTCTGTAACCCGGGCGGTACTCCAAAAGGTACCCGCTCTCCAATTGAAGGGATCAGAGCAGGTGCACAAGCGCTGTGGAAGGTGTAGGGACTCTCCTCCCCATCTAGAGCAGAGCCAGACCACCACTGGGGACTTAGCCATATACCTTTTAATGAGGGAACAATACTGGGAACATAACAGGCATAATCAGGAGGTATAGTGGACACCACAATGCCCCAAGGGACAGGATTCAACAAAGGTTAGACATTACAATCATTGGCAAAAGACAGGGTTAACAAAATATAAAAACACAAACAGCAGAGCAAACAATACTAGTTGGGGAAATATAAAAAAGGCACAAAATACAAAATGTCAAAGGACAAAGAAATATAGGGCCTAGATACCTGGAAGGGGAGAAAACTCAATGACTCTTTTCTACTGCAAGAAGAATTCCTCCTTGTTAGCTCATTCACCCCAAGTCACCAAAGCTGGGACTTGAACTTAGATCTCCCACATGGTAGGCAAGAACACTGCCACACAACCATCACTACTCTAAGCTGCTAGGGGTCTTCACCTTCCTGGAGCTCTGGCCTCATGTCAAGCTGCCTGGTCTCTGATTGGAGGAGCTGGAAGCCGAGCTGGGAACCTCTCAGGTCACCGCTTAGATCCTTGCTGAAGTGGGAAGCCTCTCCTGCTGGCCACATGCCCTGAGGGTCCAACTGCTGCCTGCAGGTCCTGCTCCTTCAGGCTCTTCTGGGGCAACTGCTTCCACCCCACTGGCTCAGCTCTTTGAAGCTCCTTCTTTGCAGCCCCTCACTTGTCTCCTCCCTGAGTCAGCCGTGCTGCCCCTTTTATCCCCCTCCAGGTGACCCAAGGGGCCAATCAGGGGACATGGAGGGTGAGTCTCTGGGGCCTGATTGGTGAGGAAAGGGAATCCCAAGTCCTCCAATCATCTTTTGCCCTTTCAAAACCCCTGGGCTAGGTCACTGCCAGCTAGCCCGTCACATTTCTACTTCTGCCTTGTTGCTAACAGGATATTTTACCCAGGAAGTTCCACCTATCCACTCCTTCAGGGAGAGGACATTAAAATGACACAAGAGCATCCCTGCAAAATTGAGGTTTTTCTTACCAATGGAATTCTCCTCTTGCTTACTCTGTTCCTACTTCCGTGGAAGTCAATGGCAGTCTTGCTTTTCTCCTCGCTGGGAGCAGGTTCAAACCTTCAGTCTTACTTGTAAAGATTTATAAAAAGACGTGGTATCCTTCAAAGATCTCCACATGGAATATCTGCTGGCCCTCTACTGTAGAAAGACTCTCTTCTTGGACTGAGGGGCGTTAGATGCCTGAGCATTAAAGTGAGCTGCTGTCTGTGCCCTGAGTGGAAAACTAATCATTTGTAAGTCTCAGGCTGTAAGCAGAAATCAGTAAGCTTCTGAATATTCCAGTCATTACTGTTCTAAATCAATTCCTTTCTCTCTGTAAGTACTCTGTCTTGAAATGTGTCAGGTGGATAACCTTGGAGGACTGAGTCCCTCATTTGCAAGCTTTGTGGGATAGGGACCATTCCTTTATTGTTGTCTGGAAAGTGCTTACCACATTATTTTCCACTTATACCCACAATAACAACAGTAGTAACGAATAAATGGATGTCCATCTATGGGAGTCCCTGAGTGCATCTACTTAAGACGCTATGTCACCATAGCAATGCACTCCCTCAGTATAGCACATTGCTACGCCAACATAGCGGCAAGAAAAAGTGCGCCTCTGGCATGGTGCAGTACAGGATATAACTGCCGTCATTTAGGATTTCCAAAACTCCTTTTGGAAGTCCTAAATAATGGCACAGTAACAAAGGTGCCGTAGGGACACACGTTGACGCACCCACTATGCAGTAATTGCATTAAAGCAAGTTGTGAAACAGGATAGTATGCCTTATTCCAAAGAATGCTTTTATTCCAAATATTAGCATATTACAGTAGCTATTTTGAAATAAAAGGTAGAACAAGAACTAGAAAGCAAGGAGGTTTTGGGGGTGGGATTTTCTCTGCAAGCAACAGTTCTGTCTGCTTGGTTAAATGGTAGGACCATTTTACTGTTTTCTCCTTGGAATAATATAGCCCTTTAATGCCTGAGTCAGTGGTACAGTGATCCTTGGCTTTCTTCAGCCTTGCTACACTCTGGCTTTTCTGACAGCAGAAGCTCCAGTGGTGAGAGAGAGGTGCAAGAAAGCCTCTACAGGGACATTTAGGGGCCCAGCAAAGCCTAACAAATGACCAACAGTTTTATACCAATTAAACATGTTGCCTCCAGTGATGTGGCACTTAAGGACATCCCTGACATAAGCCCTTCCATCTCTTGTTTTCCACTTGGTCCCTTTCTCTCTCTTCCCTTTCCTGTTCACATCACGTCCCACGGGGAGTGGTGAATCTAACATCTTGCTAGTCTAAGAAAGGGCAGCAGATGCAGAAAAGCCCGAAAGGTGATTTATGGAGATTGTGCTGGGCAGAGTAACATTTTTCTCAGGTGAAGTATTTAACTGGAAAATGTGTGTCTAGCCATTTTTAGCACAGATCTGTAGATTTTTATTCTAAACTCAGCATTGGCATAATTCCAGCCATACAGAATTACAGAAATAAAAGAGGGAATTTAATCAAATAATGAATAGTATTTTAGGGCTTTTAGCAAACTTACAGCTCTTTAGAGGGTTTTACCCTATACTCATACCGAGATTGTTATACCTGCCACAGAGCTGGGTCAAGAGCCTATTCTTACATGAGCATTACATGTTGATGTAGCATAGTCAAGTTGCCCTGACAACATCACCTTGAAGAGTAATCTTGAGCTGAATGATTTCCTGGTCTATGGGAAGTGAATAGCATGGTGGGGAGGGATTCCAATTGAACATACAGGGTGCCTATACATGTGCCCAGGAGTGGAGGGGGATTGGCATTTTAATTAGAATGGTTCCCAGAGAGCGGCTCTGGTTAAAATGCTGCAGCATCACATGTAGTAAGCCCCTGCCTGTTTAAAACTGGCTAGGGGACGCTTTAACTCAAGGTCATCCAACGAGCTTTAATTAAAGTGCCCCAGCAGCCATTTTTAAACCCTCAGGGGCTTATACATGTGACGCTGCAGCAATGCTAGAGTGTTCTAATTGAAACGTATCAGATCATATGTAGAGGCACGCACAGACTGATTGAAACAATCCTCTTTGTACAGAAGAAAGATGATCTTTTGGGGTAGGTGCTCAATTGAGACTCAGAGATTTTTGTTTTAACATTGGGCCTGAGCTCCAAACAACCCGTGTGACTTTGGGCCATCATTTAATTTCTTTGTGCCTCAGCAAAGTGAGTATAAAATAGGGATAACACTTCATTACACAGAAGTTTTGTGAAGACCAGTTTATTCTCACTTGCAAAGTGCTCAGAAACCTCAGTGCTGGTGGTCACATGAGCCACCTCTACATAGAAAGGTTGTGCAGGTTATACACCTAGTTCGCTCTAGTCATGGTGTAACTCTGCTGATATTTTAGAGTGTTAAACTGAAAGAAGAGCTAAATATGAGCTTAATATATGTGTCAGAATGTTCTAACTCTTCTAAAAATGCTGTCTTCCAATCTCCTAGGTTACAGAATAAGCTTCTGTCACAATTTTGTCCATCACTGAGCAGCACAGAGTGACATAAATGAGTTGAAAGCAATATGCAATTATAGAGGATGAGATTTGCAAAGATTAAAGCATAAATGAATGGGTGTACATGCCACTCCAGTATATGAACCATTCTTATATGTAGTAAAAATGTTCCTGCTTGTCCAAACAGCCCAGCTCAATGCCCAACAGTTACAGAAAGGAGACTTGAACCATGGAATCAATTTGAGGACTGTGTACTGTAAATTTGGGGTGTCAAAGATATAATCCATGGGCTAGATGTGGCCGGTGGAGCCTTATCACCTAGCCTGCAGTGTTGCTTGTGTGTCTCAGAGCAGTACACTGCATGCAGTAAGCACTGGCCCCAGCCCTACTGCACTGCACATGACACACAGAGCCCATTTAGTTCAGGCTGCACACAGTGCATGTAGACTGGCAAGACCAGTCAGGTGCACTGGATCCAGGACTGGTCAGGATCAGGCCCACAGACTGGCCCTGCTCAGGGGCTAGGGCTGGGACCTGTGTTGGCATGTACTACATTCAGTGTGCAGGGCTGAAGCTGGTACAAAATCTGCAAGTGGCACATAGAGGCAGTCCTTGGTTGCAGTGCTTCCACTAGACTGGCCTTGTGGGGTGGCTCTAGCATGTTGAGCCATTCTGTGAGACTGATTCAGCCCACGGGGCCAGATGATTTTGCCAGACCTGCTGGAAGTCAGTCTTTATCGTGTCCTTCCTATGACTGACAGCAACTCAGTATAAAAAACATCCTCTTGAAAAAGCCATTTTGGCTTAACACACCAACTGCTGTGTTCATCCTCTGCACTGAGCAGTTTTGGATTGCTTTTATTCTTTCTTGGTGATTGGTGATGAGTCAGTTAATTAAGCCTGAATTACAGTGAAAACTTTTATTACAGCATGTAGGGTAGCTTTATCTTTCATTTTCTTTTCAACAACACTTCTGGATCATGCACTATTCACAAAAGTAAAGAAACATAGTTGTAAGATTGTCTAACTGAAAAAAAATGTTGATTTACAACAGATAAACCATCACAATATTTCTGCTGCCATCATTTCCACCATAGTGCCATCATTTCCATTTTACCTCCTTGCTTGTCAAATACTCTGTGTACCACAGTACTGAACATTCATTCACACACTGAACAGCTGCTGAGTGTAACCACATTTGTGCCCCTTTGTCTTTATCCTTTACAAACATTCACATGCACTGGTTTTTGTTTGCTCAAATGTTTGAGGCATGGCTGGTTTTCATTTGAATACCTGTTTGAAAGGCTGTGATATGGGAAATGTGCACCAAAAAAGTTCAATTTCAGTTCCTCCCTGTAGATATATCCCCCTTTATATGAAAAGAAAAAATGTTTGCTCTGCCCCACAGGGAGTGGGGAGGTAGCTATTAGGCCTCATTAAGGAAGCTAGCCTTTTAACTGAAATGTTCAGGTAATGAGAGAGAAGTGTATTTGGCTCAGGCCTGGAGGACCTCTGCTTCCAAGTTGCATGGCATAGGAGATTGACTTTGGTTTGCTAAAGGTGTTGTTGCAAAGCTTCCACAGAAGCAAATTGGGGTTATAAGCTGACTGTTCAAAGAAGTGTGCAATAAAACTCTTTAGTGCCTATATAACTGTATCATGCTAGCTGTATGAACTCTGAAGATGACTGGACTCCAGTGCTGCTCCACTCCTCTACAGCAGCAGCTCCAAAACTGTAGGATGCACCCCCCCCAAATCAGATGTAAAACGTTCCTATAGGGAGCTGCATGTGAAATAGGAAGTGTCCCCTACTTCACCTAGTCTCTCACCTCCCTACTGTAGCTTCTGTTGCTTTATCTCACTGCCAACTACAGCCAATTTCCCCCTACCACCAGTTGCCACCAGAGAGGGGAAGTGGCAGCAGTCAGTGGCAGGAGGAATTGGTAGTGAAGGAAGCGGTGGCACTGGCTGAAGTACAGGAGCCCAAGAGTATCTGACTTTACTATGGTGGGGCGTGACCCTGCAAGGTTTGGGAAATAATGCTTTTTTTTTTAAAGAGGATGGAGCTAGACTGTTTTCATTGGTGGCAGATGACAGAGCAAGGAACAATGGTCTCAAGTTGCAGCAAGGGAAATTTAGGTTAGATGTTAGGAAGAGTTTTTTTTCACTAGGAGGGCAGTAAAACACTGGAACAGGTTACCCAGAGAGGTGGTTGAAAACATCCAAGGATGGAGCTTCCAAACCTGGCTAGAAAAAGTTTTGCCTGGGATGATCTAGTTGATGATCTAGTTGGAGAGGGGTCTGCTTTGAGCAGAGGGTTGGACTAGATGACCTCCTGAGGTCCCTTCTGGCCCTAACTTTCTATGATTCTGTGAGATACCCTTAGAAATCAGGAAGAGTTAAAGTGAGATTGCCCCATTGTACAGCATGAGGTTCTAGGGAAGCAGAAGGGTGACTTCACTTCCTGAATGTCTCTAACGGCTTTATAATTATTAGGCCTGTGCGAGTAGGCAGGTATTCGATCCGACTTCGGATCCGGACACTTCGGATGTCAGCAATCCAATATGGAGCTCTAGATCGGTTTGCCGCTTCAATCCGGCTGAAGTGGCTCCAAAGCTTCGGAGCCGCCTTGGAGTTCCAGCCATAGGGTATAATGGGGGATCAATGAAATATCGATAACTTTCTTATTATGTCTCTGATTTGGGTGAAACTTGCAGGGGTGATAGCCTTTGCTGAGACCATGAAGCCGGCCAAGTCTCAAGAAGATAGGTGCTGGAGTTTGGGGGGAGCTGCACCCTAAATTCTTGAAAGCAAAACTCATGTCACATCTGTGTTACACCACAAGAGGGTGAAAACTCCAGGGGTGGTGGCCCCTGCTGAGGCCATGAAGCCTGCCAGGTTTCAAGAAGATTGGTGCAGGGGTTTTGGGGGAACTGCACCTCAAGCTGCAGGCTGGCAAAACTTATGACACAGATGACCCTGTGTGTGTTAAGGCGCAGCGGGCTGAAAACTGCAGGGGTGGTGGCCCCTACTGAGGCCACGAAGCTTTCCAGCTGTGTGTGTGTCTCACTGGGGGAGTCTGTCTTCTGGGGCCCTGCACCTCAACCTGCTGACAGGTAAAACTCGTCATGTGGGTGGGTGACACTGTGTGTGTGTTAAGGTGCACCCTTCCTGGCGCTGGGGCCTCTGCACAACACGGCAGTGTGCCCCAGTGAGGCCTCCTCCCCGCCTACAGTCTCACACCCAGTCCACGACTTTACGTGACAACAGGTAAAAGCTTAGCTGGCTCAACACCAGTACCAGCAGCAGCAGCATGAAAGGTACCCAGACAGACCTGTCACAGAGCCTTTCTTTTTATAGAGGAATTGACAGCAAGAAGTAAAGATGTTGTGTTGTGTTGGACATACAATGTTACTCATGGTATGTGATGGCTTACCTTGTGTTTTTATGTCTATATGTGTATTATGAAAATAAAAGGAGTACTTAAAAAATGTAGCTTGGAAGCTTTAGGGTTGAAAACCTCTTTGTCAGGCTGAGGAAGTACCTGCAGTTGGTCCTGGATGGAAGGAATAGTAAAGAAGCCAGAAGCCGGCCTGGCCCTCAATGCAGGCAAGAAAGCCAGTCATTGAAAATGGAAATGGAGGTGCATCAGGGGGTGAGGGACAAGGCTGGGGTAGGGGGGAGGTGGGGAAGGGGGATGTAGCAGCGCAGGTAAAAGTGCAGAGGTGCCTGGCGTGTCAGATGTCCGGTCGGTCGCAGTGTGTCAGAATTCTACTGTGTATATTGAGTCCATGAGTTACTGTACCTACTACCTAGGAGACTGATGAAGTGCAGTTCATAGCTCCCAGCTCTGAGAAGTGGTTTGTACATTCAAACAAGCACCTAACCTCATCACTAGAACTGAAGCCAACTTCCTACAGCTCAAAACACAAAACCTGCCAACTATCTCCAGTACCCCCACAAACTGCACACCAGAATCTATCAAAGACAACAAAACCCAACTACCTGGGGGGCACAGTCCTCACCATTAAATCACTCTCCCTCCAGTCTCTCAGGCCTGATCCTGAGAAGGAACAAATTACAATGCAAGCCACTTCTCAGAGCTGGGAGCTATGAACTGCACTTCATCAGTCTCCTAGGTAGTAGGTACGGAAACTCATAGACTCAATATACACAGTGGAGTTCTGGCACACTGCGACCTGCCGGACATCTGACACTCCAGGCACCTCTGCACTTTTACCTGCGTTGCTACATCTCCCTTTCGCCCCCTGCCCCACCTTCCAGCCTGTCCCTCACCCCCTGACGCCTCCATTTCCATTTTCACTGACTGGCTTTCTTGCCTGCATTGCGGGCCAGGCAAGCCTCTGGCTTCTTTACTATTCCTTCCATCCAGGACCAACTGCAGGTATTTCCTCAGCCTGACAAAGGGGTTTTCAACCCTAAAGCTGTCATCCAGGGCAGTTAAGCTGAGCTCACTGAGAGCCTCACAACTGCACTGCAACCAGCAAATGTCAGGCCTGTCAAAGACGTGACAGATCTGGGCGTTCCCCAGCCAGGACTTTGTGCATGCATGCATTAGCTGGAGGTTATGTTGCCTCCTACCCGCCTTTCACCAAGGGATCATTGGTCCTGGCATTTATGGGGCTGCCATGCCGCCAGCAGTCCCACCAGGCCTCCCCACCCTGGCAGGGTGCAGTTTTAGCGGTCATGCCCAGGACCTGGGGCCTCCTATTTCCCCTTAGCCCCAATCCCATACCTCCAAGTTCATCCTGGCAGGGGAATGAGCTCACCCTGGACATGTTCTTCCCCTGCTGGCTGGTGATGCAGTTAGTGCCCCCTCCAGCTGAAAGCAGGGCATTACTTGGCTTTTTGAAAACTCAAAAAAGGAAATTGGTGCAGACAGAGTGAGGAAGGTGGCACTCAGTCTGTCTGCAGGTGGAGCTTGGGGAACCCGAGCAGTGGGAGGTTCACCTTTAGGAACACGAGCTGCTCCACCAATGTAGGCTCCAAGGAGGTGCGGTGGGGTGTGACAATATCCCCAGCAATGCTGAACACCCTCTCACTTGGAACACTGATTGGTGGACAGGACAGTTGTTGCCAGGCAACTGCGGCCATATCCTGCCACATCTGGCTGTGGTTTGCACAGTAGGTCATGGGTTCGCAGTTCAGTGGCTCCACATCCTCAGTGAGATAGGTAGCCACTGAAGCTTTGGCACTACTTGCCTGAGGCTAGGGTCTGGTGTGTTTGGACCCCAGCATTGAAGCCATGCCCATGGCCCACATTGGCAGTGGCTAGCGTGGAGGAGACTGGCTGGTGCTGGCACCGGTGCTGGCACGGGATAATGGTTCCCCTCACCTTTGCACTTCGGCCTCCCTGCCTTTGTTGACCAACACCTGTGTCCAGTGATTGAGGGTTTTGGGGCTGCCAGTGCACATGCTCCCCTTCACCCTCGGGTTGCACATGCCTGCCATCATGTGGACCGTACTGGACCGCAAGGGATCCAGCCGTCTCCTGATCCCCTCCTTCAGCCATCTCACCAGTGCCTGCACAGCTGGTGACAGAGGCCTGCCCCAGCCAGGAACTCCAGTTCCCTCGCTAGGGCGCTCCCCTGACCGAGGAGGGCATCACCAGCACTAAGGGTCTCGGTGGCCTCGAGGAAGTGCTTGAGGACCACCAAGATCTGGGAGATGGTACCCCACTCAGCTCTGTTTAGGGGGCCGCTGATCCCAATCTCCCCAAGCAAGGCCATCTTATGGATGGCCTTCTGTTGCTCCACCAGCCTTTCAAGCATCAGGTATGTGGAGTTCCACCGAATCTCCACATCCTGCATGATTTTGTGCTGAGGGATGCTCAGCTCTGCCTGTTTCTCCAACAGCATCTTGCCCCCTTGATGCTGCGGTGGAAGTAGCCTGCCACCTTCCTGTATTTTGAAATCAGCTGGCTTGTTGCAGTGGTGGTGGTGGCACCATCACTGGCAGCCCTGTCTCCCTCCAAGGCATCCCTCACTATTAGGTGCAGCCTGTACGCCACACAGCGGATGCCAACAAAGTTGGCATCATGGACAGCCTTCACCATATTGGCCCTGTTGTCAGTGACCATGAACCCCGTGGGTGAGCTCGGTCTGCCCAACGAGCCACCCCTGCACCATGCGGTTCATAGCCCCCATGATCTTCCTTGCTGTGTGGGAGTCATCCAGCACCTCAGCTTGCAGTAGAGCCCACCAACGGCCTGACTGAGCGCACCAGTGCCCTGTGAGGGAGAGATAGGTGTGATCGCCACCCCGGCTGTTCCAGATGTCGGAGGTGAAGTGCAAGGCTACCTGCGGCCCTGCCTTGCACAGCTCCTCCCTCAAGTACTCCCTGCATGCCTCATACAGAGAGGGCACCACCTTCCTGCTAAAAGTAGTGTGTGTGGGCACTTTGTAAAATGGGGCCAACCCAGCCCTCTTTCCTGCCTATGCAGGGGGTCAGACTCGATGATCTACTGAGGTCCCTTCCGACCCTAGCATCTATGGATCTATGAATCTATGAATCGTGTGGGTGATCTCACACACCTTGGGAACGCGCCCCCTTTCTGTCCACCTTTCCCCCACTGGTCCAAGGTGGCCTGCCTCTGCTTTGGGGGCAAGAGGGCTTTGGAGTGAATGGGGGACTTCTCTTCTGGCACACTCGCACTGGTGCCAGGCTGAGCAGGAAGAAGTGCAAGGGACTGCTGCCTCCTCAGATGCAGCATCATCACCGTGATGGAGAAGTGTCTCACATTCTTGCCACGGCTCATGTGCCTTCGGCAGTGCTTGCAGATGGCAAACCTGGGATCATCTGTCAGCTCAAAATACTCCCGCACTACACTACTCCCCCACTTCTGGGTTGAGGCTGAGGATCCTGCCTTATCCCACTCCTCAGCAAGCTGAGGCTGAACAGCAGGAGGAGCTGCCTCAGCTGAGCCACTTGCCTCCATAACCTCAGCCACCTCCAAGGTGCTGCTTTTTGGAGGAGACCTGAAACTTGAGGGGTGTGGAGCACAAAGTCTGATTCCCCCTCAATCCCCAGAATTGCTTGAACCAACGCACTCATCATCTCTGGTTCCAGCTCCAGCTCCTCCTCTGGCAGTGGGGGGGCTCATGCTGAGAGCTGAAATTGGGGTAGAGGAGGCAGTGATTCCACTGCTGGTGCCCACTTCTGGACTGAGGGGAGATGGTGCAGGTACATCAGGTGCAGACACTGCCAGGTACAGACACTGCTCCCACCCCCTCGCTTCCACTGGCAGCACTGATGTCATGGCTGCTCGGGAATAGAATGCATCTGTGCTTGTGGTGGGGCTTGCAGCTCTAGCTCTCCCCCTACCCCCTCTCCCTCCCCTGCCAGAAGACCTGGCACCTGCCTTTCCAGCATGCTTCATATTAATCTTTCCTGTGCTGCAAAAGGTCTGTGTGTGTGTGTCACTCCTTTTGTGTTGTGTGTTTTATTCCCTCTGTTGCATGCGTGCACTGGACTCTTCTTTGATTGTTTGCTTCAGTGTTAAGAGCTATGTAAAAATTGCGTGCGGTCTGTCGTCTTCTCCTATGAATATCTGATTTTTCTTATTTATATTGTGTATGTGTGTGCAATCTGTGTGCCTCCCTGTACAGTGATGGATCATGCTGGCAGGGAAAACACAGCTTTCTTTTTTCAAAGTTTGCAAAAAAAGAAAGAGGCTATTTTTTCTCAATTTGCAGTGGCAATGCTACACTTCTTAATGTCTGCTTTGAGGGTGCCTTGGAAGCATTTCCTCTGGTCCCTGTGTGTCCTTTGCCCTGGGCTGGGTTGGGAGTATAGCAGTTGTTCTGGTAAACGTACATCAGACATGCGCTCGCAATGCCCTGTCCACCACAACTGATGTTGAATAACCAGTACTTCCACACTTGGGGTATTAGCATCAGTGAAGACACTGGCATTTGTGCAACAATCCTCTCACTTTATGCCAAGGATCTTCCGGAGGTAGCACTGGTGATGGCATACCAGGCTTTTCAGGTGATCCCTGTAGGTCACCCAAGCTTCACAGCCACAGAGAAGAGTTGGGATTACCAAAGCCTTGTAGAACAGGAGCTTTGTTCAAGTCCTGATGTCGTAATTGTTGAACACACAATGATTCAACCTACATTTTGCCCTCTCTGCTTAGAAACATATTTCTCGTATGCTCCATTATAATTTGGAGTGCAGTATTCATCATATTTCCGTAACACATTTCATAGTTAGTCTCTTCTGCCTAAGTTAGCTAAAAATTACTAAAGTGTATCAGAACCAGGTACTATCATAATTGAAACAACCTTCTGACTATGGGGGGTTGTACACACCACAAAATTGGCCTTTAAAGCGGCTTAAATGCCCTTTTGCACTGCTTTAATGGCGTTGCTGTTTACACTGTTGGAGGTGTATTGTGCATTAAATAACTTTGAGACAGCAAAATAAAACATGTCCGAGGTGTTTTAGTTTGCTACTTTACAGCCACAGAAGGAAGCACCAGGCCCCATGCACCCCACCCTCTTGCTGTCAGAGAGGCAGGTAAGGATCAGGCCCAACCCTTGTGTACACGCCACCGAGGTTTACTTCAGTTTCATTTGAAGCAGTGTTTTTAAAAACCCACTGCTTCAATTTCAGGAGGATTAAACCTAAGTAAATCCCTGTGGCACGTACAAGCAGCCTGTCTTCCTCATTGTTGCCACCCATGCTTCCAGATGCAGAGTGAGATGGTGCATAAACCTTCTCTGGTCAATCTCCATATTTCTGGAGGGTTTCAGCTTTGGGTCTTTTAACTGCTCGACTCTTCTCAAGGTGTCTTCTTAATTTCCATTTTACTCATGTTATTTTGTGTTACTCAGAAGTCACTGGAGGCAAGGGGTGTAACAGGTCTGTTTCATTCAGGGTCTAAGTTCTAACTGATTGACTTTGTATAACAAGAGTCTCTGTTCAACACTATTCACTCATGACAGCTCTTAAAAATATAGTTCCCAACTGGAACCTGGGATTTTTAAAACTACCTAAGGGTATCTGTATCTTTACTAAATGAAAAATAAGCCAGAGAGTGAAGTTACAGCATGTTCATTACTTCAGTGTAACTGCTTGTGACAAATGTGAAGTAGGTCACCCCACATTTATTAAGGGGCAAACTCTCTCACATTTAGCACAGTACAACTGTGTGCCCACAGGCAGTTGCTGTGGAGTAGATCATACATTGTAAATTCATGCCTTAAAACTTACCTTGCAGTCTTAGGAATGTTACCAAATTTGCCCGTCACCTTGGAGTGTGCTCATTTATTAGGGATACGTTTCTAGGGTCTTGGTAATTCTGTCAATGTGCTGCTTGTGTTACTTGTGTTTCTATACGGAGCTGTATATCTCCCTTCTGCAGGTCCTCGCCCCCAATGGAGCTATCTTGCAGGACTTAGTCTCAATGGGGCTGAGTTCCTCCAGTCACCAAATCAGTCATGCACACAAACACACACAGATTAACGTGATACGCCTGACCCAGTCGGGTTGATCAGCATGGACAGGCTGACACCCTCATATGCCAAGAATCAGTTCATCAGAGCAACAATAAACTGCAGTCAGACACAAGTACACAGGTAAACAGAATCCCTCTGAATCGGCTGGGTGTTCAGCTGACACCCTCATGGGCCAGCATTCAGTTCATAAGGGCACGTCTGAGTCAAACTGGGTCAATCAGCCTGTACAAGCTGATCCCCCTATGTGTTTCAAACTCAGCACGTCCCAATCTTTGGCCTCTTGATGAGCAGACCCCACAGTATTTTTGGGCTTCACAGGGATCTTTAGCTTAGGTAAAAGAAGCATTGCTGCAGAGCACATGAGGAAGGAGAAGCAGAGAAGGAAAAATGTACCCAGTTACTACCAGTTTGACTATAGAAGTTATTTATTGCTAAGTATATGAAATATATAATGGTACGAGTAGTAATAGATATGCAAAGGAAAAACAAACACAAACAATTACAGTATTACCCTGGTTTCACTAAGTATTTGGGGAAACTTAACTCAAGCTTAACTGATACAGTTCAGGTTCAGAAGTTTATGCCTAGAAAGAAGACAGAGAACGCTGGGATCTCACCTAGTCCACGGTACTCAGGCTGCTTTTTTACAGATTTTTATACCCTCAGTTCAGATTCTTCGAAGCATTCTCAATAGTGTAAATTAATATCTTTTCTCTTGACAAGGGGTTATTTGGTTTGGAACATCTAAAAAAAACTGATTGATAATCAGGAAACACATAATGTTAGGGAGTTACCAG
>NW_005841998.1:2028663-2029609 GCF_000455745.1 Alligator sinensis | reverse complement strand
ATAAGTTTTTAAGGAGTAACCAGACACTTAGGAGCCAGCTTGAAATTCCTATGGATAGCGGATATACTGGATGGGATACCTCATTGTTTCTTCAGAAACCATAGATAGCTTGCAGCATCAGGGTTTGGGAATTTTATCTGTTGTGAACAAGCCTCCGCTTAGCATGACTTTTCATAACTTTTGTGGGGAGGACTTCTACCAGTCTTCCTGGGAAAAGTATGACAACACTTGTGGTCAGGGCTCCAACAGGCTGGACGCTGTGATGAACCCCTTTACCATTGTTCAAATGTTGCCCATTACCCCCTCTGACTCGGTCTTTTTGCCTCAGCATTCCCTAACCCGGCAACTGAGTTTTAGTCAATCAAGTTTAAATAGGTCTCTCATAGTGGGACCGGGGAATGTATGGCCCAAGATGCCTATAAAACTTTACTTCTGCTTAGAAGCATGTGTGTGTGGAGGGGGAGAAAGTCCTTTGTAAATCCAGATTAGAACTGGTCTGATAAATGCTGAGCTGGGTGTGTGTAAATGTGGGTTGATTAGCATTTGGAGCACAGATTCCCCAACATGCAGTGCTCCCCTGCTTCTCTGATCCCAGAATTCACTGCAGTCTCTGCTTCAAACTTTCTGTTCTCCATCTCCCATGTAAATGAATGATCATCTGGTTCCATCTCGGATGCAAATGAAACCTAGGTCAGTTGCTCCCTTATCTGGAGGGCTTTAGGTATGTCTCCCACTGCATCTTAATCAGTTTTGTTTTGGGGGCAGGGGGGAGGGGGGATTCTTTGTGAGTCAGACAGGCTGCATCCTTTGCCAGGGTTCCCCAAGAACATGGAGCTGAGAGGTAACAGAATATCAACTCCATGCAGAGTTAATGGGGTTTTTGTTCCTAAATTGCATAGGCACAGCATAAGTCTGGGGATAAAGGCCACATTGAAGACAAATCTGG
>NW_005841998.1:2028041-2028648 GCF_000455745.1 Alligator sinensis | reverse complement strand
TCCCTACCTCAGTCCCATTCAATGGGACAGATCAACACTGTTCATTCTGCTTTTGATGTTCTGGGGGTACAAAGCTGATATAAAACTTCCTTCAAGTAACCAGTAAAATATCTCCCTTGCATCAGAGAGCAAGGTGTAGAAACCTACCTCTGTTTAGTTTAGTACTTTTACACCTTTAGTTTAGTACTGCCACAACCAATATTGTTCTTTTAATTGGAATTCAGAGTGTAGTAGGTGCAAGTGTATGAGGGCCCTTCCCCAAGGAAATCAGAAGCAAAACCATAAAATCCCCACCAGAAGAAGATAAGAATAAGAATGTACAATGATAAAGATATTTTCAGCCATGTCTTCTGTTTTCCCCTTCTTTGCTCTGCTTATTTAGCCCACAACCACAAATAATCTCCTTTGATTTCCCGTACTGGTCCTGACTGCCTGCCTGTCTCGAGTGGAGCAGTAACTTTCCTCTGCTTTTCATCTCTAGCCAGGCCACTCTGAGCTCTCATTCCTGACTACGCTGGTTTTCTCTAGCTTCTCTTTTTTCCCTCCTCCCCCAGCCCGCCCCCAACAACTAAGGGGAAGGTAAACATGCTGCCTTCATGCTCAGAGA
>NW_005841998.1:2015089-2028031 GCF_000455745.1 Alligator sinensis | reverse complement strand
GAAAGAGTGGCCAAGGGTTTCGTGTTTTAGCTGACGGAAAGGATTCCTTACGACTTACAACCTGTGACTCTCCAAGCACTTTTGTCAGGAGAGTTGTTCTCCTTCTGTTCTAGTCCTTGTCTAAATTGTCAAAAACCAAGGAGCTGTGAAAGGTGAGACCCTGCCCTGGCAGTGTCCTAGCTGTATATTATAAGTCAGAGGGGTCAAAGATATGGCCTGTGAGCTGGATCTAGCCCATGGATCCCCACCATCCAGCCCATAGTGCTGCCTGTAGGTCTCAGATGGGCGTGCCGCATGCAGCACATGTTGACGCCAGGCCACACTGTGCTACACATGGGCTGCATCCAGATGAGCGCAGATGTCTGCAGTGCCACACACTGCACATGCAGGTGTTCCTCGCGCTGATACTTTGTAGCATGTGGGGTTTCCTTGACCCTGGGAAATCCCAGGGTAAAAAAAACCCATGCCAAAAAGAAGCGAGGCAGTCCCGGCTGCTTGCCGGGCTTTTGCTGTAGTTGCAGGCCCAGGAGGCCACCAGGACCGCTTCTGCCCCAGCTGGGGTAACCTGCTGTGTGCATGCCACAGGCATTCCCTGGGGACAAATAGTAGCAGCACAAGGTGTACTGCTGCTAGTTGTCCCCAGGGAAACAAATGTCTGCATTCATCTAGATGTGGCCATGGTGTTTAGAGCCTGTCTGTCATAGGCTACATGCAGAATTGGGGATGAAGCCAGCGTGCATGCCACATACAACATGTGAGGTGAGTCCAGGGTGCATGCTATATGCGGCCCCAGCACCGGACTGGCCCTGTGTGCCAAATCTGGCATGTGGGGTGAGTCTGTGGCTTTGATTCTGGCCTGATGCTGCTCACCTGGCCCCGTACTGCTCACCTAACCTGTGGGGCTGGATGAATTTGACACCCCCACTGTAAATGAGACAAGCTTCCAAGGATTGTGCTCTCCTCCATTGGACCAGAGCAGAATACAGCAAGAGATGTAATAGCAAGGAGTTCATTCAAAACTTGTAATTAAAGACAGAGATGCACAAGATCAAAGATACACAAGATGGAGATTAAAAAAATAAAGCCCACCTGGACCACATTTGTCTCTTAAGCAGCTTTGGATAATGAGAAGCTCTACCCATCAGAGTCAAGAGGAATATGATTTTGGACAGTTCTGTGCGCTGGTTCAGGGAGCCTCTTACTTCTGGTTTGAATTTAGCTTGAGTCAGTAAAAGGTGAATGTAGTTACAGTCCAACCTCAGTTCCATGACGTGAGTTTCCATCTTCAATGCTATTTCTTTCCTAGCTTTTGAAATAATGGTCATTGAAGTCGATCAGAGCCTTTCCATTAACCTCAGTAGGTGTCAGGTCATGTTGCTAGAGGACCGATTGGGTGCATAACACTAAGTGTCATCATCATGGTTGGAAGCATTTGTTGGGCAGCAGACACACCAGACCCTGACTGAGCCTCTACAGCATCATGGATACAGATGATTCTGCCAGTTCAATTATGAGCTAAAGTCTGCTGGTGACTCGGGGTAAGAGAGTATGCCTTACTACTTCCTGACTTGTAGATGTGAACACCAGTGGAGTGTCCATGCTATACTTTCCACTGGCACTAGAAGTTGCTAAAGCCAAAGAGAGCATTGAATACATAGAGCAGGTCAGTGTTTTGCATATTCCTGGTACTATGGAGGAGGAGCACTGGGACAAATTTAAGCCTAAAGTAAGCAAGCATGACTCATACTAGCTTCAGTGGGAGTAGCAGCTGTTTCAACTAGTACAGAAACTGGTCCAATGTTTAGCATGAGATATTTTCTGAATCATAATGAGAATCTTTACTTCCCCTGAGACTGTTCCATCAAGAATTCTCTTATGCCAATTCCTGAGATTTCCCACAACCCTAATTCAGAGAGGCGGTTCACAAGGCATAACACACAACTCCAGAGTATCTAGTAGGAGATAAGGATATGAGGCAAATAAGCAGAATTCAGAGCAAAAACACATACTTGATTTTGTTGTTGTAAATTATTCTATATTCTTCCTATATAATGCAAGTTGCCAAACCATCCAGATGGGTCCAGAGGGCAAACAGATGTCCTTAGTAACTATTGCCTAGCCTAGTTAAATCTTAGGCCAGTTCAAAAGTCAGCGGCAGTAGTAATGGAGGCAGTAGCAAAGTGAGGTGATTGTACACGAACATACATATCGGTGCCCAAACTGGCCTTCCAACTTGCAGCTGTTTCAGAGCAGTGCTAATGATGTCTGAGCTCTGAGAACAAAGTGACAGATTTGAACATGCATGTCTATGCACTGAATTCTTTCTGGGCCAATTAAAAATAATACTTTGAAATGCACATAGCACTTGAAAACCATGCCTTCACAGCTGTAAAATCTTCAAATATACTAAATCCTCTGAAGTCCTTGCTGCTTCATTGTTTCTTCCCAGCCTCTGCATATACTGAGCTTTTTCTTTTTGAAAGCAAGAGCAATAAAAATACTAATGTCTTCAACAATGCTCCAAAGTGGCCCTAAATCTATAGCTTCAGACTCCACGCAGAGGTTTTTTCTGTCTTTCTTGATCTTAGCACAACCACTTTGAGTGCTTAAAATTCAGGAATGTGCTGTACATCCAACTATTCTAGTAAGGAGCAGAGATACCCAGGCAAGGAATAGGAATGTTAAGAATGGCAAAACATTATGAAATCAAGAGCATAAGTCAAATGCAAGAGCCTATTGCAACTCTGAGGCAAGTTCACTTTAAATGGCATCTAGCATGACTTCCAGTTCCTAACATCTTAGGTGGAGCTCCAGGAAGACTGTTCGTACCAGTGTTTAGACCCCTCTGATTATATAGGACAGCATTAGGTAGACTTGAAGAGCTTGAGAGGTGTGTCCTCATTGACCAGAGTTGCAGAGATCCCCACCATAATTCTGCAATGCCCTTACAGTACTTTGGAGGTCGGTGCTCCAGCATTGCACAAGAACCAATTGGTATCTACATGCATGCTTGCAATATCACCATGTAATGGTGGGACTCTTCTTTGTGATTATTGCATTATTACAGGGTTATGGTATCCATCTTTCCTGGACACCTCTCTCTCCTTCCTGACTCCTTGCTCTCTCAGGCTAGGTACTCAGTAGGCCCAAGCTGGAATCGATCTCAGTTACATGGTTTTCTGTAAGCGGCATAGTTTAGATCAGTAGCAAAAAGATGGGGATGGGGATGGGGAAGGGGCAAATTTTACACTGATTTCTGTCATTTTTAAACCAGTATGTGTGCTGAACTTCTGTCCTGTTATGGAGACAGACTGGTTTTGCATGCCACACTTCTGTTCTGGTATGGGTATAGACTGGATTCTGATCACTTATACTAGTAAAAGCGTAATGTCTATACCTGGCTTCAGTGCCTCTATTCAGTTTCTTCAGTGCTGTCTCCAGTTACAGCTACAGAGGATGTGGCTGCACCATTTGCTGTGACTAAGCCTGAATGGCTTGGATCAAGAGCCATAGATTTCACAGGTGCAACATAAGAACTGCAGTTAAGCAGTTCTTCAAGGCCCTGAAGAACTGCAGTTAAGCTTGGATTCCTGGGGAGCGGATCACCATGATAAAATATTCAGTGCTACCTCATCACATGAGCCACTACTCTTCCAACTTTAGCCCATGTATGTAGTGCCCTGTTCTAAGCCCTTGGGCAATTCCCCGACTAATCAGAGAACCATTTCCTAGAGAAGCCATGACTTCCCTCAGCTGTGGCTCATGAGTGCTGTGTTGTTTTCAGGCTTTTGTTTCTGCTATAACTTTAAGAATAATCTTCCCTTCTCCATTAGATAGCTCTTAAATGGTAATTGCTGGTTTATTGGATTGCTTAGAATTGTTTCATTGTTTGCACAGCTGAGCTATGTATCTCAAGAAAAATAAATGCCCTTTCCCTAGGAAAAGTCAGTGGCAGACTTGCAGGCAGCGATCAGTTTGTACTGGTTTAGAGCAATTGCCTTTTTCAAAGCAATGATGGGATAGTTCTTTTTATTGCCAAGTCACCCTAGTCAAGGGGGCATGGGACACTTGCATTTGAGTGTCACAGAGCCTGGACCTGGATGCAACAATCCTCCAGAAAAGCTTGTAGAAGCAGAATGTTAACAAATTAAAGGTACAATTTCCACATGTGTTAAGGAACATGTCACAATTAAAGTTGTTGTGTCACCGGTGGCAATGCATAGGGGGTGCATGGGGGTACACATGCACCCCTTGAGAGCACTGGTGCACTGCCTGACAGCAGCGTTCCCTGCTTAGGCGACGGGCAGGGGGGCAGGCAAGAGCACTGACAGCGCTGTCCAGGGAAGGCCAGTAGTGTGCCCGGAAGTGCCAGTGGTCGCTGACTCGTCGCTGGGAGGGCAAGTGCCCTCCCTGACTCAGGAGGCACCAGTCACCCATGTGTCACCTTAATTCTCTGCTTCCTCCCCTCCTACCTTGCGGTTATGGATTGTAAGTGAGTTTTTAATTACATGTGATCACATGCTATTTTTCCCGGAAGACTCCTGCCTCATGCAGGGCACAGGATGCATCTGACTTTGAGATGAGGGAAGATTGCATATACCAAAGAAGGGAGCTTTGTTTATGTTTCCTGCATTGTTGTTGCAGCTGCAGTATGTGTAGTGAAAGAGGAATGGGACTGCAGAAGAGGAAAGGTATCTAACGTGTAAGGAAGCCAAATGCTGCAAGAGAGAAATGGCTTCTATCCCTGCCTTTCCTACAGAGGACCTATGTGACACTTAGCAAGTCACTTGAACCAAATTTTTCCACAGGTGACCACTAAGTGAGTGTTCCTCATTATCTGGATGCCTAACTTGAGGCCCTGGGGTCTGATTTCAGAAGTGCCATGTACTCACAGTTGCAGGTGAAATGAATAGGGTGCCAGGATGTGGATACACAAAGTGTTAAATATAATGCTAAATGCTCTGAAACATCAGCCCTAGTAAGGTTAAAATGGGGAATCAGAATTTTGTCACTTGACATTCTTTCGGTGCCTCGACCCCTTGGCTGTAAAATGGACATCATCATAACCCATGCAATCCACAAGGGTTTTGTGAAAATGAAGTAATTTATGTTTGTGAAAGACTCAGATACTGTAGTGCTGGGTACCACTGAAAAGCAAATGACAAAATTAACAATTCTAACTTTAGAGCAGGACTTGATTGTTTGTAGCAAGTAAGGTCCGAGGTCACGTGTTGAAGCATGAGAATGAAAAAAAGGCATTGTCTAACGGGTCATTAACTGAGTACTGCCTAATCTGGGCACTGAATGAGGCAGGGCTCCTATGGAAAGATAGGAGGTTAGTCTCTAATTAAAGACAGCATTATAATGTGTATAAGCAAAGGGAGCTCAGGCAACTATCTATGAGGGAGAAATTTGGTTTCTTATTGTATAAACTACAAGACAAAGGTAAAATGAGATCCAGGCTATGTCTACACTGCTAATTGGAGTCAACCTTAAGACTGCATCTGGGTCCATACCAACAGCCTGCACAGTAAACTCCTGGGCTCGGCCTTTGACGGAGGTGCAGCCTGAACAATTCTGCTGAACTTTGGGGCTTACAATCAAGTCTCCACATACCCCCTCTCCACCTACCCTGTCCCTCCTTGCTGGATGTTAGGAGCTTGGTCTCTGTAGGCCTCCAGCAGCAATCCCACAATTCGCTGCACCTGAGTGAATTGACATTCTAGGCCTTATGTAGACAAAACGAGAGGCACTTGTGCACAGCACTTTAAAGCGGACTAAATGGTTTTGTACCGCTTTAATGGTGTGGGTGTTTGCACGCCTTGGTGGTGTGTTGTGCATTAATTCCAGCTACTGTAGGAAATTCGGCAGTGTAATGTGCTTTAAATGACTTGCGGCGCAGCTGCCCCTACAGGTAGCCTGGCAGCCAGAGGCATTGCATAGGGGGTGCACATGCACCCCCTGAGAGTGCCAGTGCACCCCCTGACTGGTTGCACTCGCTGCTTAGGTGATGGGCAGGGGGGGCAGGTGAGAGCGCTGGTGCCCCCCCTGCAAGCACTGGCAGATCGCTGCAGCCACTCCTGTGATTGGCTAAAGCAATTGACCATGGGGGACCCCCCGCCCCAGTCAGCAGGATCAGCCATGGGGGACCCCCCCCAGTCAGTGGGACTGGTCACAAGGAGGACACTGACTAAGGTGGCACCAGTTGCCCATGCTGGCAGCAGTCCAGGAAGGCAGGCTCTGCCCAAGAAAAGCAGCGAGCCTGATTTTTTTTCCCCACTTCCTCCCATGAAGCCTGCCTGCCTGAGCTGTGCGGAGGCCTGGTGCTTCCCTATGTGGCTGCGGTGCCCCTGGGGACTGTCTGAGCTGGGTGCTGCCTCTGGGGGGGGGCGCTGCTGCCACAGAGGGAAGCACCAGCCTGCCCGCAGCCCAGGGACCGCTCCACCCACTGGTAGCTCATCCTCCCTTCCCCGCCGGACAGGTGGGTAAGTGGCGGGGGTGGGGGGGGTGCATGACATGGGGGTTTACTTGGCCCTAAATTGAAGCGGTGGGTTTAAAAACCCACCACTTCAGTTTAGGGCCCCCGTTTCATCTACACATGCCCCTATATGCCACTTCTTGTCTCTGTTGCTGTAAGTAGAGCCATGCAAAGGAGACAGAAACATCAGGCATGCTGGTTCCTACAATGGCTCCACTTGGGAAACAACAGGTACCCTAGGTATGGCTGTAGTATAGGTCCCAGAGTAACTTATAAACAGGGAGGATTAGCTTCTGTGTCTGGTGCTGGTTGAGTGATGCTTGGAGGCAACCCTAAATAGCAGTGTAGATATACCACCAATGGCTACGAACTGAAATCAAATGCAGAGTGGAAATAGGTGCAAATATTTAACAGGGAGAGTAAGCAACCACTGTCACAGCTTCCTTACTGATGTAAGGGCTCCTCTGTCCTTTGGGGTTTATACATCTTAGGTGGATGTCCTTTCAACCAGAGTCTACAGGCTGGAAGCAGGAATTACTAGGGGACAAGTCCCTGGCCTGTGAAATGGAGGAGGTCAGGCTAGATGATCATATTAGTGTCTTCTGGCCCTAAGATCCATTAGTCTGTCAACCTTGTTCCTGACATTTCCTAACTTTTCAGGGTTGGACTAAATAATTTATTAATTTAATTCTGTGTATGATATAAAAGCACCTATGTGACTTGTCACTGGCCTGATATGACTCCAGTGGAAAAGTTCCCATTGTCTCCAATGAGAGTCACAGGTTCTGTTGTGCTGGTCAGTCGCTGTCTCACATTGGAGTCAGTGTGCATCTAACCACCCCAGAGAGAGCTTGAGGAGGGATGACCTCCTGGAGAGAGGGGCAAGCCTCCTGGAGTTTCCAGGTATACAGGGGATTAAGTTGTCCCACAAGGGAATCCCCACTCTCAGCCTTGATGGGCCCATCCCCTGCCCATACCATTCAATTGAGGCACTTATAGGGGCCGTTCTGAAAGTCTGGTTAGTGTCAGTCTCCCCCTGGGAGGGTGTAGGGGAGAAGGAAAGGATGATATGGCTCTTGGGGGCTGGGAGCAAAGTATGAGCCATAGAGACCATAGAATGAAGAGGAGGAAACGCCATGGGTGTAGGAAGCCTTGGCCCAGCTGGGGAGAACTTTGCCCCAGATCCCAGCTGGAAGTTGTCGTGAATTAGGTTGAGCCATCTCTCAGGACTACAGGCAGGAGGCCTGGCCTACATAGGCCCTTACAAGCCCAGAACAGCCAGGAGCAAGGTGTTTGAGCCAAGACTGTTGTACGTCTTGTCTGGCTGGACTGCCTTGCTCGGCTCCTGACTTCATCTCCTCAGCCAGCCCAAGACCGTGTCTCAGCTCCTGGACTGTGCCCTTGTCATCCGGGTGAACCACCCTGATACCCATGTCCTGCTTCTTACAATGGGCCATTAATCACTTTCCTTCCAAATATGCTGTGTAAATGCTGATGTAAATAAAAGGCCCCTGAACTGAGATGTTTGCATGTCAAAAAGAAAACTTGTGTTAGAAAGGCTGGTGTGTACCTGAGAGAGTGTGAGAGAACGCTTTAAATCTGAGTCAAGAAATTTTAAATATGAACACATTTGCGATAAAAAACGAATAGTTCAAAAGTAGGTGGGGAAAAATAATGGAAAATATACTGCAGGGGAGGAGCTGTGTAGCTGACCCTAATGGACCAACAGGGGACTAGATAGTTACAAAAGACCCAGCAAAATGTAGAAAGAAGCAGTTAGCCATGTTAGTATGAAGGCAGGCAGAAGGTGAGGTATCTTAGGTGGTCTCTAAGGGCACCTATACACATGCTGGATGTCTGCTCCAACATGCATTAATTAGTACACATCAGAGTAGACTCGATCAATCAAGTCTGTTGGAGCGTGCTAACTAGCATGCCCCAACAGCCTCTGTGTCCCATGTTCAGCGTTACCATGGTTCAAAATGGCAGCAGAGTGCTTTAATTAAAGCTCATTAAACCAGCTTTAAACCACCCCCACTGCCATTTTGAAGTGTGCGACGCTGCGGGTGCTTTAATTAGAGCGGCTCTCAGAGGTGCCAAGAACCTTCAGAGGATCTCACAACACGCCCCAGTGCCACAAAAACCTGCATAAGAGCCGCTCTAATTAAAGCACATCCCACTTCCACTGGAGCATGTGTTCAGATGCCCTAATGTGCATATCCACCCTGCCTTCTGTCAGCAAAATGTGCCAGGCTGCCCTTTTGTGCTTGCCAGTAGAGTGGCTAGGTTTGCAGACTGATGTGTATTTTGCAGGTAGATTTGCAGCCACCAGCTGCAAATGTAGTTCTTTCCCTGAGCTGATTTCAGAGGCACCAGCCCTTTCCAAGCTGCCAGTGTTCTTCTCCAGTCCTGATCTGGTACACGTGGGGAATGCAGGCCTGGGCCCACACAGAAACTGTTATCCGCTTCTGTTATTAGGGGGGTCACTAAGCATGTACCAGCAGAATTCTTGGGACAGCTAATGCAAAACCAGGGACAGGAGTGGGGAGCAAAGGTTCCAAGTGGGGATCAAAGCGGGGATCAAAGCAAGTACTCCGGGGCTGGGACGCCAAGCAGAGCACACCAGCTAGCGCCTGCTGGCCTTTGAACAACTACAATCCTAGTCAGGAAAACATTGCTTCCTGACAGAGGTCTGCAACTGCATGATACCCAGGTCCAAGTCATCCCACTCTTGCCTCCATGGGTGTAGTCAATGTTGCTACTTCATCCCAGGCTGATGGTAAGTGAGAACAGATTCTGTGCTCTGAACATTAACTAGCCGCCACTCCCACCTCCACAGGCTGGGCTTTCTTCCCACAGCAATAGGCAGCGTGCGGGATTCAGCTGTGGACATGGCGATCTCCACTCTGTCTCCTCTTGATTCATTGTTCAGTGGAAGAACTGTTCCCTGTTTATAAAAACTGCAAGTACTTTTTGCCAGGGAAGGCTCCACCATACTCCCTTTTCCTCTCCTCATCTCCTCCTAGCTCCCTGCTCTATCAAGACTGCCCCTACCCCAACTGATTAAGAGAGAAAAGCTGCTCCTAGGAAAAGACAGAAATCTCCTCTCTGCTCAGAGCAGCTGCCCCTGGAATGAGGCACTGGCGGTGCTGAGAGCTGTTCAGAAGCCAGTGGCCAGGGCCAGTGCACACAGGGCTGCCTGGCGCCTGAAAGCCGGCTCCCTCCCTGTCTCTGTCTTCCTCTCTCCAGGCTTGGGAAGCAAAGGAGGGGGCAGAGCAGGGGATGAGAGAAGGTACACATCTTCCAGTCCCATTCTTTTCCGGGGCTCTGGTTCATCATGAAAATAGGAGGCTTTTGTTTTGGAAAGAAGCTAGCTGTCTGCAGCTCCGGCTCTGTGCTGGGTGGAGCCCGGAAGCCCCATAAGAGCCAAAGAGAGACAGACACTGGACTGGAGGCAGATTTTCTGTCCCTTGACTGCAACCCAGTTTACTGTATTCCAGCATCCAAGGGTCCCCTGAGAAAGCTGTGCTCCTGCAGTCACGTGTGGCAGACAGGCTCTGCTTCCTCAGCAGGCCTACTGGGACTTGCACTTGCCTCTTCTGAAAACAGGGCTTGTTACTTTTTTCAGCTCTGTCTCAGAAGAAAGCCCTATACAAACTAGGATCTCTGTGCCTTTGCCAACATAAACCAGAATATTTTTCTAGCCACTCAAAGCAAAATTTCAACAGGAGTCTTCTCATAAAAAAATGTAGAGACTAGAACAGAAGCCGTAAGATTACAAGTGAGGCTCAGAGAATGGTGAATTTTATAAGCGGCATTAAAGGGAAAATGGTATATTATCTATCTTTATGGGATTTCATTCTTGAACAAATGCTTTGATGCCCAAGAAATAGAACCTAGGGGTTTGAGTTTGCATTGAGTAAAGCTCTAACCACGTTTCATTTTATTTTAAAAGTAAAACTATACCAACCTTCTGTAAAAGATAGCGCTGTTTAAGCAAAGCTTGAACAAGCCTGAATCTACGTTGTCTATCAACGTATTATGGGTGTCAGCTCGGATAAATCAGCTTAGCTCCAGTGGCATCGGTGAAACAGTTCTAGTCTACACGGCAGAAAATTCTATCCTTTATTTATTGGTAAAATAGATGAAAATGTTGCAATTCTAATTTTGTAGCATATAAAACCCATTTTGTACTGTTCTGTGGTGTAGATGACTGTTGGTAGTACAGCAGGGGAGACTCAGACTTCCTATGGTTGTATCACAGAGTTACTATTATTTTCTGGAGAGTCTCACAAGAAGTCAGCTAATGAAAAGTGGGAGGTTCCCCCCTTTTCTTTGGGCTACTGTGACAACCATCAATCCTCTTGGATCATGGTATATGCACGAGGGCCCACCAGTCCTTCGATGCATATGCCTGGGCAGGAATTTTGGAGGAGCAGAGGCTGCCCAGAGCTTCCAACCTCCTTTTAGGCCACTGAGACAGAATTGAGTCCAGATGTTTGGTGCTTCCATGGATGTAGTTGTATGAGTGTCCAAGAATTGAACACAGGTCTCGTGTGTGGGGGACAAGGATTCGACCACTGGACCATAGACGACTCCTGGACTACTGTTAAACCCAAATATATCACTTCTTTCCGTGAGTGTATATGGAAGTATGCATGGGTTTTCTTTTGTTTTCATGATGATGAACTTACCAAACAAACCCAGGCTATAGGGGCAGGGTTCAGGATTTGAATGTGTAAATCTCTGAGCATTCTTTCTGAGACACTTAGATCTAAGACTCACTAAATTCTTCTTCACCAAATTTGTAATAGCAGCCTTAATCTGCTGTGCATAGACTCTCTCTGAAATCACATTCCTTTTAAGTATCAAGTAAAACAGTGCTTTTCAACCTTTCTAAACTCAAGGCACCCCTTAGCAAATGCCAGCTCTTGGCTTTCACATATTTTTTGAAGATAGAAAAATAATAAAGCAATTCTTCAGTTGCAAAGAACTCAAATTCTATAACTGGTCAAATGCTTTTGCTACTAGGGAGTCCTATTTGAGATCTCTGGATTTATCTTGTGAATTGTGTAGGTGTTTGTACAGTGCTAATGTCCAGCACCAAGAACCTTCAGAGGATCTCGCAACACCCCACGGTGCCACAAAAATCTGATTAACAATCACTGGAGTTAGGTGTTAATATTTTTGGCGGAGTGGAAACCCAGCAAATACCTTTGACATCTAGATTGGCTGCATTTCTTGTTGGATCTGCCAAGCATTCTTCAGATGTCAAGGTCTGGGATTTATATGCTGGGAAGCTCGTAAGATTTTGAGGGCGTAGAATTGATCGTTTTGCACAAAATGTACTTGGTTACGTAAAAGCAACATGAATTTAGTGCTCATGGGAATGCTACTGACAGAACTGGAAACTGCAGACCTCTTTTTATCCACAGAACTCGTACAATGCAGGGTGTCTAGAACTCTCTACTTTTAATGTACTACTGTGCTTCAACCCTGACCTGGAGGATTCAGCTGGAAGATTGCTGCCTAGACTTTCCATGTCCACTTTGCTAACAAGCTGTGGTAGTTTCTGAGTTTTTTCCCCTATTTTAGGTGGTTGTTTGAAAATGTGATTTTTCAGAAGTCATCAAAACAATCAAGGAGCACAAAGTACTTTGCAACTTATGCAAAAACAGCACCCCATCTCCTTGGACTCCTTCCCCTGACTCTGTTCAAGCCCTAAATGCCACTCAGTATAGTAAGCTCTCTCAGTGCCTTGGGGTCTTTTTTGTGACATGAACTCCACACCACTAGAAAATACAAAGGCTGCCAACACCTTTCTTCTTCAGTGTTACCAGTCTGAGGCATTCAAAACTCCTGAGGCAAGCCCCCTCATAAATTAGATTGACTTACCTTTTATTTTCTTTTTTTTAATTATTTTTTATCTGGAGTGTTTAAGGCTTGAGGATTCACCTAGGACACATTTTCAGGATCATACGCATGATACAACTTACTTTAAGAATGATACAGAAGTTGAGATTTCTTCAGTATCTCGTAACTCCAGCAGCTGGAACAAGTGCTGGCAATGCTGCAGCTGGCCTAGCAACAGATAGCTCTGACAGGAAAGGATGCATCCATCCTAGGAGGATGCATCCATCCCCCAAGTCTCTTGCTGCCTAGACTGGAGTGTGAATGAGAGCTTGTGCCCTGAGCATAGCAGCTTGGTCCCTGCTGGAGTGGAGGGTGTTAGCAGCAAATGGAAGCAGCTGCTGCTGTTTCTCTGGGTTTTTTTACTAAGTCCCCCAGCGTTCGACTGTCACTGTTTAAAATGAGACAAATGGAAATTTTAATTATAATAACAAGCTCAGGAAATTGCTTGTTTTGGGGAAATCCAAAGTGCATGGCATACAGAGGTTGACTCTTCCCCATCCTTTTAATGTACGTGCCCTGTGGCAAGCTGGGGGAAAGCGCCTGGTTGAACG
>NW_005841998.1:2006200-2015033 GCF_000455745.1 Alligator sinensis | reverse complement strand
TTACTTCAGAAAATGCTCTCTTCCGAACAGCGCGGCTTTAGAGCCTTCAACAACATTATTAGTAAGCAGGCCAGAAAGGCAGTGTTTCAGCAGCCGACATTCCTGAGCCATCTCTTGTGTCCCCTGCTGCGGTGATTTCAAATGAAGTGCAAGATTAATGAAAATGTGCATTTGGAGAATGACATTCCCTCCCCTGCCCCTCACAACCGGTCCTTCATTTGTGTGAAGAGGATCCATTGAGGTTTATTGTGCTAGTAAGTATGTAGCTGTTGTTTCTAATGCTGCCTTCTGTGTGCACATATGAATGTAGATTGCAGGAAGGTGCTTGGGACAGAGCCACGCTGTGCCTCTGCCCTTGAGAACAGACAAGGAGGGAGGGCACAAGTTTTTCCTTCCCTCTCTTTTATCTCTCCCAGAATTTTCTCAAGTAGGACACTAGCTCTTCACCGGAGGAGCAACACCCATCAGGGCCCTCAGCAAGGTTTTAAACCTGGGACCTTCCACACCAAAGCTTAGGTCTCACTCACTGAAGTTTGAACTCTAGGTGTAGATGGCTGGTTTGTATGTAGACTATCTGCCAAAGGGGAATGCGATGCATGGCCATACAGGGCATTATTGTGGTGCTCCTGCACCTCTCAAGCAAATTTTAACAAACCTTGTAGCAGAAGAATATGGCCACCACAGTCTCCTTGCCTTATGTGTGGTGGATGAGCATGTTATGTCTTGTAGTTGTGTCAGGGCTGACTGACTAGGGACAGACATTACACATAAACTGGTTCAAGTGATCAGAAACTGGTTTAAATCTGTAATAGAACAGACATTCAGTGCACATAAACCAGTTTGAAAATGGCTAAAACCGGTTTAAGCTAAACCTGGTTGAATGTAGTATCAGGTTTAGCTGATTTGGGTCAAACCAGTTTATGCAATGTCTGTCCCAGACCCCTTCCTGGTTTAAATTAAACCAGACTCCCCCAGCATCCCAGCATGCTCTCTGGGCTGGGTGAGGCTTTCTGCTCCACAGCAGGGCTGTCCTCTCCCCTCTTCTCCCTTGCTGGTGCTCCAGCAGAGACTTGCAGGCACAGAGCATCTGCCTGGCTTTCTCCTGCTCCCCCCTGCCCCTCCCTCACTGCTCACAGCTCAAGCAGGGATCCCTCCCTCCTCCCTCCCACAGTATGGATGGTAGCCAGCATGTGGTATGCTAGCTAATGCTGAGAGGTCTGTGTAAGGCAGACAGGACAGTGTCTTTAGGGTTTTTTGGAGGTAATCAACAGGTCAGCTAGTAACTGGAATGTTCCCTTCCTTGCAAAAAGTTGTTTAAGAAGAGCTTGAACTAATGAGAGCCTTGTTTTCTGATGTTCTGTGTTAAATGCTGATAACAGAGCTGATAAATGCTCTATCATCAAGGAGGAAGGGGGGAACCCCTCCCTAATTAAAGCTTCTTGCCGGGGCCTGGCCACACCCCCCCTCAGCTCAGTACTGTAGAAGGGAAGGGAGGGCTGTTCTAGCACACCCCCCCCCCAGCTTCTAGCCTGACATGCCTGCATTTCCTCAGTCTAGAGAGGATGTCTGCATGGTTACAAACTGGTTTAGCCTAGCCACGTTAAACTACCCTGCAAAGATTGAATCAATTCAGGCTCAGGCTTTTTGAATGTCTGTCCCTAGCCACTGTGTAGTTGTACTAATAGGATGGACAATGGATTTGAGGTGGTTTGGGTAGAGATGAGCCTGCCTCTGGCAAGGGGTTGGACTAGATGACCTCTGGAGGTCCCTTCCAGCCTTATTTTTCTATGATTCTGTGATTCTTTGGGTGCTAGCTGGGCCAAAGTGGAGAAAAATAGAGAAGAGGTAGAGCCATCAAATTGCTCTGTTCTACACTGGCTGATAACCCGAAGGCTAGTATTGTCCCTGATGCTTTAGGGAACTCCAGGAATCCTAGTACCTCCCAGAGTTCTCAAAAGGTGCTGGACCATTAAGTAGGCAAGAGAGAATAACATTTCATCAGCAGTCCTTTCATGAGGAACTCTTTCCATGGAGGCAGTGGGAACATAGCAAAAGATGGGACTGAGCAGCAGCAGCAAGTAAATAACTTCAATAAATATAAGTTTGTAAATAACTAGACTCCTTTTCAAAGCAAATAGTCCTAACTGTTTACAGTCTCCACACCTACTGGGTAAAGACCTCATTGTGAAAGGGAAGAAACAGTGTTTTATTGTTCATTCCTGAAAACAACTCGTTGAAGCTGAGTTATTTTACAAGACTCAGACAAAAGTGGGTTATTTTATACCTATTATAAACCTCTTGAAAACTCTTAAAGTAAGGGTTTATGGTGGCCAGACAGGCCCTTAACTGCAGTGTCTTTACTAGCTGTCATTAAAGCACATGCAAGACAAAGGGGATATTTTTCTGACCTTATTTTTTTTTAATGGAGAGCAAATTATTCTTAGACCGTAGCTAGGGGAGTTGAAGCTGAGGGCATCGTCCTTACCATTGAGTTCTCTAAATTGCTTCAGAGACGTGATTGGAGTCTTTGTTGAAGTGGAATTTTAAAAGACAACGTATTAACGTGTCCCTTGCCCGAAAAAGAACAGAATTTGAAATATTACTTGGCACTTTCCAGAGAGGAAAGTCTTCCTTTTTAGCTGGATGTAGATCCACCCTGCATATATCTTTTTTTATTTGTAAGAATGTTTCCTGTTTTTCTTATCAAAAGCTTTCAAGCGTAAATTAAAATAAAGAGTCAGGGTGTGACTCAGTTACAGGCTTTTTAACCAAGTGATGTGAGGAGTTCTTTGCACAGAAGGTTTCATTAGAATAATAGTTGGATAATTATTGCAAGGCAGAATAAAGGGAAAAGAAATCTACTGCTTTTTGGAACAATTCAATTTTCAGTGTAACTGCGCTATAAGAGGTGGAGTGAGACCAGGGATGAATTTGATCCCAACTTATAGTATATTTTGTACATGTTACAGTTGTAGGACACCCCTCCTGCTGTTGGATTATAAAATGCTACATAAAAGATGTTCCTTATCCATGCTCCCTTCTACTGCCTTGAACAGAAAGAAGCTGCTGGTTATGACTGTTATATGTATAAAACATATCAGGATGGGGAGAAATCATGGCCAGGAAGATGCAAGTTGAGAGGTCTAGTCAAACTGTCTCTCAGCTGGATGTATAGATGAAAGCAGAGTAAGCAATACTGTTGTGTGCACTATAGTTTGTATCTTACACCTGTTGGGGGTGTAAGACAAAGTGGGTATGGGGGATTAACTCGCTCTCAGGGGAACAATGCTCAGGTAGGATTGAGGGCATGACTGGTTATTTGGGCCTCCACAGTGACATCCCTTGCTTCCACTCAGGGGTGGATCCAGGATTTCCCAAAGAGGGGTGTGGGAGCAGCAACCCCACACTGCAGGAGCAGTTGTACCACCTGCTCCCATCAGTGCAGGTAGACCATGCCCTGGGAGGCTCTGGGGACTGTAAGTCCCTAAAGCAAGTGAATATCTTCCCTCCCTTCACCTTCCTGCTCAGAGGCATGACCCCTCTCTTCCCCTCCCCTCTCCCTTCGCCCTCCACTCCCCTGCTTGCTGTTGCTGTTTTATTTACTGTTCAGGGTAGGAGGATCTGGAGGCAGTTGGGCTGAGCCAGGGCTGGACTTAGCTGGGGAGGGGACAGCAGTAGCAGGGCAGCTGGAAAGTAGTTTCCCCCCCACTTTGCCAGTCAGGGAGAGGGGAAGCGAACCCCCAGTCATCCCTGTTGCTGTTTGTTCCTGTCCCCAGCTGAGCCCAGCTCCTGTATGGTGGAAGGGTTTGGTGCTTCCCTGTCCCTGGGAAGTGGGGGAAAGGGTCAGGGAGGTAGCATGCTTTTGAGCAGGCAGGGGAAGGGAAGAAGGATTTTTCACCTGCTTTAGGTACTTTAAAAATTATTTGAAGGCTCCTACAGTGTGGTGCAATCCAAAAGGGGGGTGAATCCATACCATTGCACCCCCTCTGGATCCACCCCTGCTTCCGGCTGATCTCCAAAGATGTATATAGACTTCAAGGTGGGAACCCTCAGCTTCTCTGAGGGGAGGGCACAAGTTCCTCCAAGCTGACAGAAAATTCACAGGAAAGCCTGCTGCTGAGTTTTTTATCATCCCCTGCTGGGTTATTCTCACGCAGGCAGAAGGCAGACCACCCTAGACACGTATGTGCACAGCCTAGCACAGTTTCCTGATGTATCCCAAGGTGGTAGCAGGTGTTGATCCTGCTGAGAAAAGGTTAAATGGTTTCTGCCTGAAGCCTGTTTACCCTCCCTGCATCCAAGATAGGTGGGAGGGATTTATATAGGCAGAGCAGTCCAGAGCAAAAAGCAGCCAAACCCTGGGAAAAACATTTGAAGTAATCTTTATCTTAATATTCATTTCCTGTTTAATCAAGTGAAACCCCCCAAAAAGGAGCAAATTTGACTTTGTCTGGTGAGCATGGACTGTATTTTTAGTGTACTGAGGGAAGAAATGTGCTTATTAGCACAGCACCACAGAGACGCAACTGTCTTGGAGTGAAATACAAGAATCAGCCATTGCATGACAGTGAAGAAAAAAAGGAAACTTTGGCTGAAGATCCCAGGGCCAGCCACTGGACTTAAAGAAAGTGCCCTGACAGTATCTTTATTGGGATCTTCCTGAATTAGAATAAGATCTTCTTTTCAAGCTGTGCTCATGTAGAGGACAAGAAGTTATATGGAATACAACCTGGTTAACCAATAATCCTTTGATATACCTACAGGGTGGGGCCTTCCTCCCAGAGCCCAGTGCTTTTATGCTGGCTTTCCTCCCAGAGTCCAGTGTTTCCATGATGGCTTTCAAATCATTGCTGCCTTCTTTGGCTTGCATATCAGCAGGAGTCTACAGAGCCTGTACTGCTGGCCGCTGATCTCAGAACTTCTCTTGATATGGGTGTGGGTGGCTGTAAAATGGGGATGAACATTACGCAACCCCCAAAGGTTAATATGGAGAACAGCACCACAGCTACAGCACTGACAGAAGGCCTGCAGCCCTTTGTTTAAACAGGGATCTGGTGCACTACTAAAACGGTACAGCAGAAGGTATGTGGCAAAGGAGACATCACTTGTTAAAGTCTGATCTAAAGACTGATGCTGAGTGAAGGGGGCAGAATTCCTCTGTTCTGCCTTGAGAATATTTAGGTCTGAGTTGGTCCCATAAGTGGCGAATCTGTGGTTCTTGGGACTCAAGATTTAAATACTAGGAAGGTATGTAATGTATTTTAAGGTCAGCTGGAACCATTATGATGACCAGGGATCCTGGTTTTTTCTGTTTAAAAAACCCCAAATTCTCTGATTTAAACCCCCCCAAATCCACATTTTTCCGCAATTAAAATGAAACGCCACGATTTATATGTAGGTATCAGTTGAACACAATGTTTTATTGATATATATTGCAATGTTAAAACAATTTGGAGGCCTACCAGTGCCTCAATCATTATGTATATAATAATATATTTTGGTGTTTGATCTTGGTTTTTTATCATGGAAAATCACAGCTCCCCCTGCCCCCTTTGCTCACAAGGATGTGGGTCCAGCTGTGGCTGTCCTGTTCCCCCCACCCCTCTCTGCTTTTGGCTCTGAGCAGCCCTGATATGGCAGTGTCCTGTCCCTGATCATGCTGTTGCCCCTCACTCCCAAGCTACAGCCCCCCACTCCCCCCTGCCCTGCTGCAGGAGGTCCCCAGCTCCCTCCAATAGACTTACCTGCAGGCAGCTGGGGGGAGCTGCTTTCCACTGCTGCCTGGCTGTATTGCTGGCCATGTGCATGTGTATGCATGAACACATCCACATGGTGCCCTCTGCATATTGCTCCCCCCCAGCCCCTTGCAGGCTGGAACGCTTATGTCCCATATTTTTTGTATTTGGTCTATCACTTATGTTACAGCATATCTTTGAAAGCAACCGCATGAGTTCATTAACACTGTGTCCAGACTGTGCTAGGAAGCACCCCAGTGAAACCTAGAACACCACGTGGCATGTTCCTAACTTCAAAACAGATGTAACATAGCTGCCTTAGAATAGAGGTGTGTGTGTGGCAGTAAGCTCTGTTTTGGATACATTTTACTGACACATGCCCAGACACAGTAAGATGACTTCTATCTTGGGGTTTTGCTTACCTGAAAGGGGCATGCTAATACACTTTAACTGCTGTGCTCCTGACTGAGGTCAAGAAGAGGTATAGATATGCCTCTGATCTTGAATCTCTCTCATCCCTAGATACATTGTTCTAATGGAGGAGTTCTCAACCTTTTTAGATTGAAAGCAACCCTTCCCTGCCCCCACCCCTTCTCTGAATTTAGCAGCTCCCCATTTAAAAAATGTAATTATGGTAATTACCTCCTCACATAGGGTTAGGGTGGAGATGAGCAAGTGCTTACCTCTCTGCACCCCAGGGCACCCTGGCGGAGAATCGCTGTGCTAATAGTTAATTACTTCCACTGTTAAAAATGCAAACCTTCAAGTCTCTAGCTTTACGTAACTTCAGCTTTGAGCTCTTGGATTCATTATGCCTTCTTCTGAAATCAGTTATTATCACTAATATCTTCCCTATGTGGGTTTATACAGATTGTGATAGATTCACCTCCTAACCTTCTCTTGGATAAACTTAATCATCAAATTTTCATAAGTTGCTTACTATAAGGCATGTTTTCAGACCTTAAATAAGTTCTTAATCTTTCCCAATTTTTCAACAGCTTTTTTGAAGTGAGGACAACAGACGTAGAGACAGTACTCCAGTAATGGTCTCACTCATGTCAGATGCAGGAGAAATACCATCTCTTTCTGCTGAAATGTATGGGAAAGGGGGGATAAGAAACTGACACGGGTTCTTTCTTTTGTCAAAAAGTGAGTGCTAACAAGGTCTGGAAATACAATGTGATTTTTACATCTAAAATCCTGGGGCAAGTTCACCTCAGGAAAAACTAAGTGCAACTCCATTAACTTCAAAGGGATTTCAGGTATTATGTCAGTGCTGATTTAGAGCAATGATGCTATAATAGTCAAAGCTAATGGCTTAGATGGAAAATAGTAGGAATACTGGTGTATTAAATCCCCTTTAATATGAGACCTGAACAAATGACACAATTTTTAGCATAGAGGCTCCTGGGGTATTAACAACCATGGGCATATTTTTCTGCTCTAACCCCAGATCAGTTGATAATAAAACAAACTAAAATGTGGTGAAATAAAATGATCAATTCTGCCAACCAAGTGAAGACCAGAGGAAAAGCACAGGTCAGATTAGTTCACCAGAACTTTTTGTGTGATCAGTTATAAGCCAGGAAAAAATAGAGAAATAGAAAGTTGTTTAACCTTTTCTGTTTGTTTTTTTTTAAAAAAGATAGAAACTTTGTTAAAATAAGCACTTTATTACAAATCCTGGAAGTCAGTTTAAAGCTTCCACTGAGATTGGTTCACTGGTAGAATGAGTTGTCATTCTGTGTACAGGATCATGTAGTGATTTACATGTGGGGAAAATCATCACCTGAGGCATATAAATGGGATGGAGATATTATTTACATGCTGCTGTGGTTCATTAACTGCAAGTGTAATTGTATAAATTCTTTTATCAGGGCTGAGTTTGGAAGATGGACTGCAGATAAACAGACGGAGGTTGCACTATTGGGATATAAGTCCACCCTTTGTGACAGATGGATTCTGGAAATGGTAGTTGAAGGATTACTACCAGTAATATAATTGTTAAAATGAGTATAGGCCCACATACCTACTGCTTTCTAGGTAGTACATATATTTGCAGCAGGCCGCACTGGGATCTTGGCTCCCCATCAAGCATTATATGAATATGATATTATATTTTGCAAGATGTGCATTAAAGCAAGCTGGCAAGACTTCCAATGACTCTACAGTACGTGCAGCTCAGATTGCATTGGGAAGAAACCCCCAGACACTGATGATGACCCCTGGCACAGTTGTGCAACTCTGTCTTCGCACAGCTACAAAACTATCACTGGAGTTCACTGAGGAGTTGTCCCTACTGGGCCTTTGCTATGTGGGAATATTTCTCAGTTCAGGCCCTCAGTCACCCAAGCTAAAGTATTTCACCATGGTTATCTCATACCAGTTAATGCTCATCACACTTTCACTCTCATACACATCCAGATGCACATTAGCCACAGGTTGAATGCTGGGAACTGAACTGGACAGGGCATATCTGGGGGAAATCTGCTATCTCTTGAAGAGTATCTATGATTTTAGAATTTCTTGCAATCATTTTCCTCAGACTGGCACTTCAGACAATAGTCCCAAGCCATGAAATATCCAATTAGGCTTCCTAAACCCAGTTGTCCAAGGTAGTAAGTAACAAATATGACATTATAAACAAAGCAATCAAGAAATGTTCTTTTAGGAAAACTAGGCAGATTCACTGCTAGCAGGAGACCCAGGGATAAACCATTGACTTCCACACTGCTTGCTGGGAAATCAGAGTGATTTGTGAGTTACTTGCCTCACTACTGCTGTCATTATATCTTCCTGACAAGTTTGCCTAGTGATGACATGAATCATGGATCATGGAAAGCAGCAGAAGTAAGGTTTTTTTAGCTACATAAAGGAAATGTTCATGATCCCAGCTGGATGGGGTCTCCAGCTGTGGAATTCCTTTTTCTGGTGATCATAAGGCCAGACTGTGGCCAGATTGTTTGGAGAAAGAAGCAAGGGACCCAGACCTATCTTCCCTAACTTTTGATCATAAGACTTCTTTTTCAGAAATAGAAATGAGTTAATTTAGTACTTACTGGCTCAGCTGTGTTGTGAGAGGACCACTGCAGAGGCAA
>NW_005841998.1:2004564-2006169 GCF_000455745.1 Alligator sinensis | reverse complement strand
TGAACCTGCGTGTAAAGCTACTAATTAATTAAATAATTAACTTTCAGGTCAATGACAACAGTGGCAGTGCTTTTGATATTAGGCACATCTGATTTCTAGGGATTGGTGTCTGGCCATATGAGATAACGACCACTAACAACTTCTAATTGCTCAGACACAGAGACATAACTGGCTAGCACTGTGCTATGTGCAGTTCTCCTCCATCTACCCTCCCTACACCCTCACCTTCCCTGCACCAACTCCAGCTCTAGCAGTGGGGATAGCAGAGAAGGGCTGGAGCAGTGACTGGAGGTTTTCTGTTCCTGGGGGAGATGCCACCTCCTTTTTTTTTTCCTTTCTTTTTTGTTCTTTTTTTGACTGGGGATGCTAAAGCCTCCCTCTTGCACATAGACACTCCTGCCCCCCTGCTGCTGCTGCTCTGCACTCCCTGCTGCCTGTGTAGGAGTTTCTGCAAGGAAGAGGCAGGATGCAAGGGAGAGTGAGTGGACAGGAGAATGAGGCACCCTACTAGCTCTATTCCCGGGTGTAATAGGGAGCCAGAGGGTTCCCATTACTTTAATAAGAGAAGCTACAGTAATCTGAGGTGGCTTGAGGCAAGGCAGGTAGCTAATATTTGGGCAACCAGATTGTATTTGATCAGCTGGCAACCATCAGGCAGACTTGTAGCTACACAAGAGGTAACTGTTCTGGGGAGTAACTTCCCAAGAGAACAGGTGAAGAGCTGTAAGCTGCGAACAGGGCATGTTCCTTAGGCACTAGAAAGCCCAGAGCTGCCAGCAGCTAAGCCAAGCCCTAATAGGGCAATGAGGTCAGTTAGCAGGCACCTGCAGGCAGCCCAGGGTAGTCTCCTGACGTGAAGGGGGCAAGGTCTTGGAAGGCATATAAGCCCAGTATCAGAGCTAGTAAGGGAGTTCAGCCCTGTAAGCTACAGGGGTATTAACTCCTGGCCAGGTGAGCTACCAGAGAATGCTGGAGGGACTGCTGTTTGGTCTTTGGATCCCCAGTAAGGCCCAGGGACATCACAAGGACATGGCTTAGGGCTGGGCAGTTATCCTGGCAAGAGCTGAGGGAAAGTTTTCCCTCTTAAAAGGACTTGGGGCTGCTTTCCCTTTCATGTTGATGGGCCCAGAGGGGACTGTTTATGTTATAGCCTGGGTGCTTATAGCTTAAGTTGCAATTTAGCTCTGGTGGCTTGGGTTGGGACTGTAAGGGGCGGTATACGGAGATCCCATTAGTGCCTGAGGGTCATGCAATTGCCTTGCAAATACCTACCCTTGGCGGGGCTCAAGCAAATGTTGAGCCCAGAGTGGAACAGAGCATGGGGTCAAAGAGCCAAACAGGGGCCAGGTGCCCAAGAGAGGTGCAGTCAGGTGGGCCAGGGGCCCTGCACCCAAGGGAGGCACAACCCAACAGGGGCCCAGGGCTTGGCAGGTGGGGGCCAGGGCCCAGAGCCCTGGCGGGCTAGATCAGAGCTGGTACCTCAAATCCAGGTCTAATACAGTGGGCCTGGGCTAGAAGTCCTAGCTAAGAGGAAAGGGTAGCAGCGGAGGAGGCTGAAGCCCCAACAGGAAAGTAACAATACTGCAACACCCACGGGGCTTGGGG
>NW_005841998.1:2003123-2004533 GCF_000455745.1 Alligator sinensis | reverse complement strand
AGGGAAAGAACAGAGCCACACAATTAGCCCTTAAGGCTATAGGAGCCCTGTGGTGGCATGGCTAAGAGAAGACCCAGCCAAGGACCTGGGAATAGTGAGGTTGAGACCAGTAGGGTGCCAGGGAACCCCAGTGCGGATTCAACTGGACTGGGGTCCACACTAAGGCCCAGGGGCAGCCTCCCTTTTAATCCTATTATTATATCAAGGCATAGCAGGAAAGACAGAAGGGAGGGCACCCTAGAGGTAGAGTGGAGCATGGTTATGGAGCCACCAGGGGACATCATGGCTGTCCCTGGGACCTCAACATGCTACACAGGCCCCTAGTCATGGATCTACAGGGAGGCGATGATTGCACAATGGTCATTTTGTATTTGGAACTGAGACATGCATGCAACTCGGCAAGTGCAGTCATGACTAAGCAGCCTCCCTGCACTGGCCCTGGCCAGAAGGTGGGGGTGCTCCATCAGCCTCCAAGGAGGCTGCTGAACTGCTCCTCTCCCTGCCCCCTCTCCAGCTCTGGGGCTGTCAGCAGGGGTAGAGGGAAGGGAGCAACATGGAGCTGCTGGCTTGCCTGGCCTGAGCTGCGGTGGAGGGTGGGGAATGGATCCCCTTTGCCTTGCAGGGCTCCCCAAGCTACCCTGGCTGGGGTTTTGTGGGGAGCTGGGTTGGTTGCAAGGTGAGGGGCCTCCATTCCACCCCTACCCCTCTTCAGTGGGTCAGGCAAAGCAGCTGATACCGCTGCTGCTACCCTTAAGAGGCCTGGCTGGGGCAGGGGTGGGGTAGAATGGAGCCCCCTCCTCTTGTGGACCCAGCCCAGCTCCCCCCAATACCCCAGCCAGGGTTGCTGGGGGGGGGGCCATGAGGTAAGGGGGCTCCATTCCACCTCCCCTCCAGCTCAGTGGCAAGCAGGTAGCTTTGTGCTGTTCCCTTCCCCTTCCCTTCTTGCTGACAGCCCCACCCCTGCATGAAACATTAACCCTCGAGGGAACACAAGGGGTGCACACAGAAGTGCAGCTCCCTGCTGTAACTGAAAACACTTTGCAGGAAGCCTTTTAAGTTATAACAATCCCCCAGACCAAACAGAAGTTCAGTGTTGGTTCCAGGTGGGAGGGGAATCTAGTTTCCCCTCCCACTAGCCCATGCTGTTTTCAGAAAGGGAGCAGAGGGAGCTGGCTCTAGGGGTTCCCCAGCCAGCGCTGGAGGGTGGGGTGGGTGAACTGCAGCCACTCAAGGGGTGGGCAAAAGAAGGACACCTTGAAGGTGAATCTGAAGAAATGTAATGTTAACATCAGTACATGGGAGATTCGAGCACTGAATTGTCCCTAGTGGTACTGTGATCTACAACAAGGCATCAATCTTTTCAAGTTAACACACTTCACTATGGAGGCCAATAGATGAGAAAGGGAAAGG
>NW_005841998.1:1997992-2003113 GCF_000455745.1 Alligator sinensis | reverse complement strand
TGACCCAACATCAGCAGCATCTACTCCTTCCTCCTGGATCTGTTTGCCATATCTGCAGTTGAATGTGCAGATCTCAGATTAGCCTCCTCTGTCATGTACAGACTCTCCGAGGATTTCCTTCCCCATTTACTGGAACTCAAGTCGTATCGAGGGACTGTTGACAATGAAAGCTTATGTTTTATTGTTGATTTATACTCTACATATAAGGGTGATAAACAGAAGGCATCTTTATGCTCAGCACAGGTGCCCTTCAATTAATCAATATTGTTCTTGTCTTACTTAGTGTTTAGGAATAACATATCCTATATTCTAATCCTATAATTCTGTGATGTTTATTTTTCTTTTTGTGGCACAGAATAATGCAAGGCTGACAGAAATAAATGCATAGAAGTACAAAACAAAAAAGGGTAATGCAAATAGAAGAAAGTCCCTTCAAGAAATTGTGACCTTCCGACCCTATGTATCAAAATAGTACAGTGAAATCTCTAAGGATGTCCTTTGCACCCACCTTTAACCCTGATAGTCTCTTAGTGTTGCATTTTTTAGTCAGTATGCATTGTTTCCCCTCAGTGCTTAGATATATACCATATTGAATTCTTCTGTTTGACTGGAAATACATAGTTCACATCCCCAGTTTTCACTATGGGCCAGGTCCGAAGTCCATTGAAGTCAATAGGAAAATGTCAGTAGACTTTAGGTCAGGCCCTGTGTGTCATGCACACTGGAATCAAACTATAAGTGGTGGGAACACACTGAATTTTCCATTCCAAACTTTTTCCTTTTTCAAAGGACATACAGTGTGTTCTAGGTTTCTTTTTTTAAATCATATATACAAGTGCATCCTGACTAAGTGCAACTTCCTGTAGTGTAAACAGAGCTACTGTCTGCGTCTATAGTTTTTTAACAGTGTTTATAATGCTGGGGCAAAATCACAATAAGCACTGGTGAATTCTTTTTATTTTCCCTTTAACTTTCTCCAACAGCTTTTGATCAGTGTTTGGGGTCCACATACTCAGTTACACTTGTGCAAATCTGAACTGATTTAGGTATTGTTCTAGATCAGATTATGGATGCTGCATCTCACTAGTCTCCATGAAGAGAGCAAGGTTGGTTATACTGGAATTTCTATGTAACCTTTTCATTGGACTGGTCTCATAAGAGGGGCAGGGGCGTGAATGGTAGATCTCCCTTCTGAGAGTAACTCTTGCATGTTCCCCTTGTGGTCTGGTCTGGGTGGGGCGGGGAGCAGTGCAGCAATGCTCCCAGCTTGTTATGCAGACCAGGAACTTCCCAGTTTGAAGGATGAGCTCCACTGCTCCTCCTTCCTTCCTGAATTGGTTGGCACGGAGAGGGATGGGCAGGCATGCTGCTCCCACTGCTCCCTGCCTCCCTCCCCAAATCTGGGAGCACCAACGGGGTAGTGAGGGTGGTGATATCAGGGCCAGAAACTGAGGTTGGGGAGACTCCCCGCATCCTGGTTGCTGGCCCTGTGGGCTTTAAATGCTGCATATGCCACCCAGCTGGCCAGCCCATGGGATGGTTTAAAAGCCCACAGGGCCAGAAACCAGGGCTGAGGAGGCTGTCCCTCCAGCAGCATGGCAATGGTCCCCACACTTCCCCAAGCCTTCTGTGAGGAATGGGCTGGGGGCTTTGCCCCACTGCTGCCCTCCCCTCCCAGACTGGTCTATGGGAGGGGAATGGAGGGGTAGGGAACAAGAGGAGCAGAGCAACTACTGCCCCCATGCCTTCCCCATCCCGCTATCACCCCAGCCTGGGGAAGGGGAGATGGGGCAGTAGCAGACTGAATGCTGTGCTGTTCCCTCTCCTAGAAGCACTTTCTCAGAAATTTCAGCTGCTAGAAATGGACACTTGTTCATGGCCTCAGTTTATTAGCAAAGTGATGTTCAAACTTATTCCTCTCGGGCCCCACTGAACTTAGGGCTCAGCTCCCTGTGTGTTCAATATATCAGCTACTCACATATGCCTAAAGCCTACAACAGGTACAGCAGCCTTTACCTGGGCCTGCCCAGTAAGATGGAAGGGCTCTCTTCTCTACACAGAGCTAAGTGGAAGAGTGACTAGATGTGACAGTTGAATGCGACCTATGAGTCCCCAAAAGGGAATATAGACTCTGAGGGACAGACTCGTGAGATGCTCAAAGGCACCTGTGTGGTCTAGCCCAACCTCTTAGAGAAACCCTCCTCTTGTCCCACTCATGTTCCACCAAGGAGATCCTGAGGTACTTGGCTATTGCCTGCTTCCTTCTCTCTCCTTCCAGCTCCACCTGGGTTGAGAGCCAACAGCAGGGGCAGAAACAGAGCAAGAGCAAGGGCAGTTTTTTTGCTTTCAGTGCCAGCATCACAGCAGCCCTCAGTGTCCAGAAGTGCTGGCAGGAGTCCTTGCTCAGTTTCTGAAGCCTTGCTGAAGGGATGAGAGAAGATTTTGTTGGAGCAGATACAAGTATATGGGTAATATAAACAGAAAATTCCATGCAGCCATTTCCATCTGCATGTATGCAAGATTGTAAATAAAAATATAAATCTCATGTCCTGCCTAGATATTTTCAAGGAGCCACCCGGTGAGGCATATTTAGTATACATCTATGTTGCTGTCAGTGGTGGGACTACAGTTTCTCTAGGTGCTGCCAAACTAGCATGAAACTACCTAGCTCACATACCAATAATAGAGTAGCTGCAGCAGCCCAGAGCCCACCACAGGTTGCAAAGCCTGCCTGAGAACCAAGGGTAAATCCTTGGACAGTTAGCTCTCTGCTCCCATGGCTACACTGCTCTCAGTACCCAAACCAACTGGTTCATATTTTAGTTATGTCTACACAAACTATTTATCTACATACATGCTCAGATGGGAAATTATTCAATCTCACATGCTTTATAGTGAAGACTAAAGTGCAGAAAGTTTTGATTCATGAGCTGCTGTTTTTGCATGACGCTGCAGTGATAGTCCACACTGAGAACGACCTTCAAAGCCTCATCAGTTGCTTTGCTGATGCTTGCTAAGAGTTTGGTCTTATAATCAGCATCAGAAAGACCAATGTTAAGGGCCAGAAAACTGATTTACCACCAGCGATAACAATAGGTGGAAACACATTGTATGTTGTAAGTAAATTTATGTATCTTGGCTCCATTGTAACCAATACCCTGTCACTTGAGGCTGAACTGAATAACTGTACAGGCAACCCCTGCTTAGCGCTCTTAATTGGTTCTGGAAAAAACGAGTGGCTAAGTGAAACAGCGTTAGGTGAAACCCAGTTCCCCATAGGATTTCATGTAAATAAATATAATTGGTTCTGCACAACTTGCTGGCCCAGACCCCACACAGTGGGGCTCCGGCCGGCATGGGGGAAGCAGTGGAGTCACCCGCCTGCCAGCGCCCACGCCCTACTCTGCCCAGTGGGGCACGCTCCAGGGCACCCGACACTGGAACTAGCTGCTGCTGCTGGATTGCCTGCAGGCTCAGGACAGTTTCCATGCCCTGCGGGTGAGTGCATGACTGGAACGGGGCACGGGCTACAGCCCGGGTGTGGGGGGACTGCAGCCTGGAGGCAGGAGGGGCTCCGCAGGCTCAGCCCCACTGCGGCCTAGAGCAGGGGACAATGCACACGTGTCCTGCCACCCCAGGCCCCACTCTTTCACCAGCCTGGTTCCTGTACTCCCGCTCCCTGCCCCTTCTTGCTGTCAGCGCCACTCCTCCCCACCTGCCTAACAGCTGCGGGCTCCTGCCACACTCCTGCTGCCCCACCCTGGGCCCTGCTGGCCCTGGTCCTGGGCACCCAGGCTCTGTGGTCATGCCCCCACCCTGGGCTTTCTCACTGCCACCGCTCCTCCTCGCCAGCTCCAGCACAACGAGCAGGAGCAAATCCCGCTCTCCTGCTGCCCTACTCTGGGCCCCTGCTGGCTGTCACTCACCTCTTCACTCACTGCGCCACCACCGCTGCTTCTCCCCAGCCCCACACTGAGCCTTATAACAAAATGCTCTGAGCACTAAGTGAAACCAGGTACATATTTTAAATGAGCGCTATAGCAAAACTGTGGTAAGCAAAACCTCATTAAGCGGGGGTTGCCTGTATTGGCAAAGCATCAGGTATCATGAGCATGCTGAACAAATGGGTGTGAAACAACAAACTGACTGTTAAGATCAAAGTCAAAGTATATCATGCTTGTGTCATCAACACCCTTTTGTACAGCAGTAAATCCTGGACCACATATCGACTCAAGAAAAGCACCTCAACATCTTCCACCTATGTTGCCTTTGCTGCATTCTAGGAATTTCCTGGTGGGACAGAGTTGCCTATGCTTAGGTCTTGGGACATGCCAACATTTCCAGCATCCATTCTTTTCTTACTCAGCATTGACCTTGGCTTTGTCCTGCGTAGAGAATGGTGGATGATCATATACCTACGGATCTCTTGTGTGGAGAACTCTTTACAGGAAGAAGATGACATGGGTGTCCTTATCTCTGTTTCAAAGATGTTTGCAAGAGAGATGTAAAGGCAATGAACATGGAGCCAAATGACTGGGAGAAAATTGCTGACGATCAAAGTGCTTGGAAACTTTTATTCAGCATGAAATGAAGGCTGTTGAAGAAAGAAGAGCCTAACATACAAAGGAAAGAAGAAACCTCAGGAAGAACCACACACCACATTCAAGACTGTTAGATATGAACTTCATATGTGATAAGTGCGAAAGGGCCTGACATTCAGGAATTGGGCTCTACAGCCAGACTTGCAGATGTTCAACAAGCTGATGCCTCACTCAGTGCAAATCTGTTGTCTCACGAGACAGGTGCCTATTACACAAGTTGTAATTGCTCCTTTGACCACAGTGTAAACATATCCTTATATCCATGAACATATCCATACATATCCATGAATGCATCTAGCCACAAACTCTATACATTTCAAAACATCCTTCCTGGCACAGCTGTGACAGGATCAGTACCACATGCTGAAAGCTAGGAAGTGCCACCACAGGAAGACTTTCTGTCATGTGCACCAAATGAACAGTGGTAAGGGATGTTAGCAAATACATTCAGACAGACCTGACTCCACAGGAAGCTTTAAAGTATTCTCTTTGTAAAGCTTCTTTGGTGCTGCTCAGCAAC
>NW_005841998.1:1995247-1997961 GCF_000455745.1 Alligator sinensis | reverse complement strand
CTTTCCCTTCTTTCCTCTTACATTCGGCTATAATTTTACTCTGCTATTCCTAGATATATTAGATGCATACATGTTAGGCCTTTTGGGCCATTCTGAAAAGCAATTCCTAGCTTTGCTTGGATGGAAAAAACAGGAGCAGATCATCTATGAGCTAACAAGGGTGGACTAACAATGCTTCTGTTGTTTGCCCCCAAATTTAGGCTTTGTTTAAAAATAAATCAGGAGAAAGGGAGAAAAAAGGAAGTGGAGATATGCCAAGTATGTGAAAACAAGATTTTTTTCCAAAGCTTTCTGTTTTAATACTGGACAAACTAGACCTACCTCACTGGGCTAATACAGGTGACCCAAAAAATGAAAGTAGCCGACCTGATTTAATCATGTTTGTCAAGAGAAATACACAATGCAAAGAAGAACTAGACCCCAAGCTCCTGAATCAGCTTTTATGCCATGGTTACTCTGGAAAAACTCCTGCTTGCTTCATGGAAGTTGTGGCCATGTAAAAGCCAAACAAGGACCTCAGGATCTGTTACAATGAACAAAAACAATTTATAAAAGTAAATTAGATTTTAAATGGCTTCATTTCTAATCATCTAAGCCCTGAGTGCCATAATATGAGGGTTCAGATGAAGGTGCTCCAAAGTGGAGAGCCTTCATTAACATTTGTCAGAGCAGCTGGGAGATGGGCTCAGCTGACACAGCTAAGCTCTGCTCCCTGCACTGTCTTTGGAATGGGAGGGGGGAAGGGGAGCAGAGGGAGCTCATTCTGGGGGTTGCCCAGCTGGCACTGGAGGGTGGGGTGGCTGGATTGAAGCCCCCCACTTCAGGGGGCTCCAATCCACCCACCCCACCCTCCAGCACTGGTTAGGCAATGCCAGAATGAGGTCCCTCCACTCCCTTTCCCCGGCCCCATTCTGAAGACGGGGTTTGGAGGGCAGAGGAGTGGGGCTTGAGAGAGAGAAACTGCAAAAACACAGGTGCTCTGAACTGCAGCTCATCTCCCAGTCTCCAGGACCCAACAGGGAATGTCTGTTTGGGTCCCAGGGATAGCTGTAACTCATGGTGCTTCCTGCAAAGCGCCATGAGTTCCAGTGGGGAGTTGCACATCTGTTAGCACCTTGAATGCTTGTGTTATGTAGGGGCTAGCACCTCCCTAATGAACCTGTCATCAATGCTTCCCCTATGTACCTACACTGGTTATACCACATCAACATGAGTGGACTGAAATTTCACATACTCCAGCTGATGCTGCAAAATTTAAGACTCAGAAAAGGTGTTTGGGGACATGGCATTTTGCAATTGTGACCCGTGGTCATCTTTGAATTTCAGCAGTTTTTTTCTTAGCCCCAAACAGTTACACAGTAGGTGCATTTCTCTTGTTGCACTTAAAGGGACACTGTAAAAAAACAAAACAAAACAACCAGTCTCTCATTTCTGGCTCAACTCTTTGTACCAGCTCTTGCTCCAGTTAAAACCTAGAAGGAAGACAGCAAACATAGTTCTCTCTATTTTTCAGTTTACTTAATCTGAATTAGACAGTGTGTTTATGCATGGCTCAGAACATGGTGGCATGTGCCACCTGTGCCATCCCAAAGAGACACAATACAATGCCTCTGTTCTCTGCAATTTATTACTGGCCTTTTCCATGCCAGTGAAATCACCTTCTACCCTAGAACTCACTCTTTTACTCTTGCCAGCAAATAAAGAGGGGAGTGGACCCAAAACTTGGTCCATTTCCTGGTCCTCTTCAGAGAAGATGTGCTGGCAAAAAGCTCACCTGATCCCTATGGGCCTGGATCTAAGGTATCCCAAGGAGAGATAAGTAACAGATTTCACTTACTCCCTTACAACTGCATTACTAGATGTGGCAAGGCTGGGGGAGTTTGCTTTTCAGTTCTGATAATATTCTGATACTGGCCATGCATCAAAGCTTGGCAGATTCAGGCCATCTGTTAGAACTTTCATCACAAAATAGCATCATTTGAGAGGCGAGTGGGAAGTTGCATTGCATAATACAATCATAATTGTGGGATTATTCCCTGTAGATGTTATTTCAAAATCATCTCAAAATGGCAGTAGCTGGCTACAATGTTCCATATCTTTTGGGATGCAATTTTTTCCAGCACCCAGGCTAAGAGAGAATTCTACTGCCCAACACACTCATCTACCGAAAAAAGGAAAACCATCCAAAACTGAACAAGATTTGCACAGGGGATGACACATTGCACACAGTGACTCTCCAGGAATCCCATGTTCTAGAAGGCAGCTTTGTTCAGAATGACTGGAGGATACAGCTCCATGATGAAGGCTGTGGACCTGGTTCATCATTCAGTTACATCAGTTGGAATCAGTGGTGTGACATCAGTGTGAGATTTGTATAACAAAGCAGTGAAGCAGGGCCTACCCTGTAAACCATGGACCGTAACAACAGCAGCTAATGGAAACCCTGCAGTGTTCCAGCTAGCCAGATTCAGGTATCTCACCTGCATATCATTAATTATCTGCTTTCTTTTTAAATTTTTCTAAGCTGCAGCAACTGCTGCTAGGAAACATTATAACATCCCTGTTCTTGCTTATCTGGATAATACCATGCTGTCTGACACACTTTGGCAAAGATCAGTTCTAAAGTGATCAGGAATTCTTTGTAGTAAAAGTAAAAATGTGTGACAATTTGGATTTATGAAAACTTCCTGACTTTGCAGGCAATATAATTCTGG
>NW_005841998.1:1993007-1995211 GCF_000455745.1 Alligator sinensis | reverse complement strand
TAAAGATGTTTTATCTCAGGAATGAGGATTGTAATGGGTAAGATATAGGCAACCCCTGCTTAGTGCTCTTAATTGGTTCCTGAAAAAATGAGCATTAAGCAAAACTGAAAGGATTTGACGACCCAAGATGGCAATCACAATTGTTTTTAATGACCCAAGATGGTGACTGCAAACGTTATAACAAAACTCGCTGAGCGCCATTTGCGATGCATAGGGGGTGCACACGTGCACCCCCTGGAAGCGCCAGCCATGAAACTGGAGGTGCACTTCAGGTTTTGCCACTAGCTTGGTGATCAGTTCCCCCTCCCAGTTGGTGATCAGTCGCTGGGGGACCGCCCCCCCCATTGGTGATCTGGCACCCCCCAGACTTGGGAGGCACCAGTTGCCCCTGCTGAGTGCTAAGTGAAATCAGGTATCAATTTCAAATGAGCGTTATAGTGAAATAGCGCTAAGTGAAGCAGCGTTAAACAAGGGTTGCCTGTTCATTGTCAATGAATGGGCTGACAACCAATCAGGTCTACCATATTTTTTCCAGTCTGTGACAGGGTACCTGAAGCACCCTGCCATGAACAGAATGAAAGAAAAACAAAAGAGAAAAACTTACCCTGAGGAGCCGGGGAAGCCGCGGCAAGCCCAGAGACATCAAACACTACACTCAAAACAACAGGAGGAGTCAGCTGGGGCCACGGCAAATTAAAGGCTGCCATGGCAAACCCAGCCACTGGGTTTTAAGCTCAGGAAGAAAAAAATGGCGTGGGAAAAGAAAAGGAGAAAAAAAAGAGACTGCACTGGAGAGCAAAGGACAATCACCTGGGTCGGACAGGCAGTGAATGGGAAGCCACCATGGTGGACCCAGCTGGAAAAAGGAAGATTTAAGGGATGCCAAGGGAGCATCCAGGGGGCGGAAGAAAAAAGAGAACAGAGAGGAGAAGACGAGATCGGAAAGCAGGCAAGGGGCCAGGAGCCAAAGTAAAAGCTCTGGCCTTGGGACCTACCTGACAAGACCCAGTGGGGAATTGAATCCGACGGAGAGACTTGATTGGCCGGTGAGTCCGATACCAGGGGGTGAAGAGAACCACTTTGGGGACCTAGGAGAAGAGGAAGACATAGATGGAATTACTCCCTGAGGAGAGGGAGAAGAAGAGAGAGAGGGCCTCAGTCACAGGAGGGCAATGGGGGCACCAGAAGGGCAAGAGATAGCTGCCTTGGGTCCCATGCAGGGAAGAATGGGGCAAGCAGCCACTTAGGCAAGGATCCTAACTGAGGGTCCTTTGAACGAGGGGAGCAATTGATCTTAGAGGCAATTAACAATGCTCAGAACATCAAGTGTGGTGAGGGCAGGGGATGGGGGTGGTGGAGCCCTGTGAAGAGCTGCCGACATCTTGAGTCCATAGCCATTCTCAGTTGCCTTCCAGGAGTGTCTAAACATATCTCCCATAACATCGAAAGCGTGACAGGTGATCTACAACAACAAGACACTACTATTCAAGCCAGGAGGCAACATGACTCTGGGAGGCTCGACTACCTCCCTTACACAGTCCCCCAGATTCTTGCAGGCTCTCCTGCATGTTATACTGTGTGAAAAATGTCAGCAAGAAAACAGAGATCAAAACATAATGATTGTCTCAGCAGATAGATTAACCTTATTTTAGTGACTTATAGACCAGTATTTGGTTTTGCCTGCTGTCATATTCAAGATATTACAAAGCACTTTACAGATCAATGCATTAGAGTGGTTCAATTATCTCTAGCAAATGGAAGCTTAGAATAGAAAAATTGGCCTTTGTACATGAAGACAGAATCTGGTGTCAGTATTTCAAGATGGGAAATCAAATGTAAGCAGGGAAGTGGGAGGATTTGTAGATTCCACCTGTACATCAAGTGTCTGGAAAGCACTTGGAGAACTTATACTATTACAGGTTTCCCTCGATTTATGTGAGTTCTTTATATGCTAATTCACTCTTATGCGATGAGCATATTTAGTCCCATTATTCGTTATATGTGAGGTAAATTCACTCTTATACAATCAGCATAGATGCACCCCCATCCAAGCAGGTAAGTCTGGGGGGAAGGGGAAAGGGCGTGGCCCCACTCACCCCAGCCCCAGCTGCAGCAGCCCCAGGAGCAGCCGGCACCAGCAGCCTGCAGCCGCTGGGCTGGGCCGTGCACTACCCGTCCCCCCCCCCCCCACCCCACGACCGCGC
>NW_005841998.1:1984582-1992916 GCF_000455745.1 Alligator sinensis | reverse complement strand
GCAGCCACTGGGCTGCACCATGCTCCGCCTGCACCCCTGGGCTCACCCCAGCTCCTGGGTTGTGCCGTACCATGGTGCAGGCAGCTGGTGTCAGCTGCTCCTGGGGCTGCTGCAGCATGGGCTGGGGTGAGTGCAGACAAGCAGAGCCCTGAGCAGTGTGGGGCACAGCACTCACCCCAGCCCCAGCTACAGTGGCCCTGGGAGCAGCCAACACCAGCTGCCTGCACCAGGGCATGGCACAGCCCAAGAACAGAGGTGAGTGAGGACAGGCAGAGCATGGTGCAGCCAGCTGGCACCAGCTGCTCCTGGGGCCTCTGCAGCCGGGGCTGGGGTGAATGCCACTCTGTTCCCTCTGCTTTGCTGCCTTGTGCAACCCCAGGAGCGCACCCCTCCCCCCACCCCTTCCCTAGTCCCTGCCTCACTCCCTCCCTCCCTCCCTTACCACCATGGGAACCTATCCCTATTTGTTACATTGCAAAGTGGGTTCACTTTATGCAAATTCAATTTATGCACCATTCTCCGGGAATGCATGCACAACATAAATCGAGGGAAACCTGTATTTAAAATGTATATTGCTGCAACAATGGTCTCCATTTACAATATTTAGATTTTAAACAGAAGATTCCCGGAGTGATTAGAAGAAGTGATTAGAACCAGTAATTTGGTTTGATACTGAATAAAACCAAAACTATGAATTAACAAAAAGATGATTTCTGGTGTGGAAAATAGGAAGCTAGAATGGAAGGAATGACTGCAAAAATTATAAGTAATCAATTATTTTACATGGCCCTTTCTTTTGCAGGAGGCATGTTTCCCCTAGGAGAAATAAAGTGTACACTTGTACTTTCTATTGGAAGAGCAGCGATTCTCCTGGTAGAAATATAATGCCTAACTCCCCTGTGCTCTTGAGGAATATTTGTGACCAGCCTCTGCAGTATGCAAAGCTTGTGAGGAAATATTAGATAAAGGATAATCTAGGGGAAAGGAGCTGGTCAGTAATAATCCTTCACTAAGAGAGGGCAGGATATCTGTTTCTGTCAAGCACACAGATAGGCCCTTGATTAAAAAAACTGTTCTACTAACCTAGACAATCACTTGGTATCTAATCCATTCATTTGGGACAAGATAACAGACAATGATAGCAATGGAGCTCTTGAGTAATATGGAATATATGGTGTTCTAGCATCCCTATAAATTGGGTTTCTGTCCTGGTTATGATGTGGACACTGTTGATTTGTGTGTTTGACAGCCTCCTAGGAATGGCAAAGATTAAGTGTTGCCATTGATTTTATATTCACCAACAGCCTTTGATTCTCTGATCACAAAGCTTTTATGGCTAGACCCTGAAAGATTTGGCTAGGACTGCATTGAGTAGTTGGTGTAGAAAGCAGACTCTGGTAGCTAAGACTTTGAACAGATATATTTCCCATTCTGATACAGAGTAACACTGGGACCTGGGCAACTTACTTAAACTCTCTCGGTGAAATCTCTACTTCTGGTTCAACCCTGTTGAGCTATGTAAAAGGGCTAGGTGAGGACAAGGGGCTCTAAAGGACCCATATCCAGTGGGGGGGGGCGGGGATTTCTGTCAGTCAGGCATTGCCGACGATGGTCATATGGCTTCCTCTCAGGGACCCTTTTGGAAACCTCTATAACAGGGTCATGGTAGAGATGGGGTGGGGCATATCAGGTGTGGGACTGCAGTATGCAACATTGTAGTCCACAGGGCCTAAGTCATGCTGAGAACTTTTGCTAGAGCAGACCTGGCAAAGGTGAGCATCATAATCCATGCTTTCCCTGAGCTGCATCTCCAGAAGGTGCAGGTCAGAGTGTCACTTAATGTGCCTACAATACATTCCCCGCTTTGAAAGGGGAACTGGAAGAACTATTAATTAATTTGTGATGGCTAATGAGAGAGTAGACTTGTGTGTGTAAGGGGGTGTTGCATGTAAAATATTTAGAGAGAAACAGACACTTTCATAGTGTGCATGTGCTCTGGGGCTCCCAGGAGGCAACCATGGCAAGTGATGTCTTTTTTTAATTTGAATCATGCTCAAAGACTGTGACTGTTTCTCACTGATGCAGACCTCACCTCTTGTCATCCATATCATTCACACCTTTAGATCATATTACTGCAATGTATTCTACATGGAGAAACCCTGAAAGAACATTTATAACTTCATTCAGATGGTAGAGGTTTGCCAGCATAATGGGCTGGCTGAAAGGAGAATTACACCAGGGATTTCTCTGGATCTTATTCACTCCTGTGAATTCCATCTCAGTCTGTGTGCAGTGAATTCAAGTGTGAAAAAAGGAAATATGTTTGTAAACAATGCATGGGGAACTCGTTGCCACAAACTGTTATTGAAGGCAAGAGCTTAGCTGAGCTCGTGGTAGGTATAGATATGTATACAATTATGTAAGTATTCATGATTACATTAGATAGGATGAATGTACAAGAGAGAGAAACCCTATTGTTTCTGGGCATAAGTCAATGGCAAAATAACAAAGAGTAGGAGGAGCTGTACACACACACTGTTGTATCATTGACCTTAACAGATTTTACTCTCAAGCCTGTGGTCCACACTACTGTTGAAGTCTGTGGTCCTGGGCTCAAAATCTGGGATGAGGAGTCAAGGGTAAGAAAGGAGTGTTATTGGAAGTGTGCATCACTTGCTTGCAATGGTGACTGATCTTGTGTCCTTGCGTCACTCCGGAAATCAATTCAACAGTTTTCCTCACATCTTTACCAACCAGTGGGCATGCTGTATGGTCAAATAAAGGTTATTGCTAGTAGGTTTTTGCTTTCATTTTCTTACTGAATTGTGATGTTTTTCTCTCTTGGAACTTTGGCACCACCCTAAAATAACATTTGTCCAGATTTTTATTTGCTTAATATTGGTGGCTCTTATATTTTCTTTTTGTTTCCTTTTGGAAATGCTGTACTGTAATTTCAGTTTGAATAAAGGCATACCTGAAATATGAGAGACATTGCCAAGACTAAAATTGCACACTAAATCTCTTTGCTTTCTTCTGAACAACTCATTAGATTATTGAAACGATTCTTTTTCATTTTAAAACTACATTTTACAGTTAGGCTTTGATCCTGCACAGACTTAACCATGTGCTTACCTTTACACACTGGAGTAGTCCTGTTGCTCCCTATGGTAATACTCACATGCATGAAGTGAAGTCTTTGTGGCGTCAAGGACTAACACTGTTTTACTTTGTTATTCCACTTCAGTTAATAATATTTTATAATATACCAGTTATTTTGAGTTGCACTTTACTCCATGAATAATCCCACATAATTCAGACTGAATTAAAGGGATCGGAATCTAGCCTTTAGTTTGAGGAACCTAGTCTGTTTAGTTCATTTCATTTGTTGGCATTATATTATAGCCAATTTCACTTGTTGATATTCCCACTGTAATTTGTGCAATGCTGTTGTGTTTGGCTTTCTCATCCTGCAAGGGGATATTCACACTAAACCATAAAAATGTTTACATTTATGAAAACATATGTTTCTCTTGCAAAAAGGTAACACTTAATTTAAAAAATCAGAACAAAATCTATATTTAGCTATTGCATGATTTACTTAAATCCAAGCAGCTGAAGGAAGGAAACAAACGTTAATGACTGGTATAACTGGCAGGAGCCCACAGTAGCGCTGTTATTCTGGTTCTTGCAGATCACAGGCGTTCATTCCAGCTAGTTATTTCCACAATAATCTTTGGCCCACCCTTGTTTGAGCTATGTAGGTTAAGACAGCCAGAATCTTAAAATATGTTGGATGTCCCTGCCTACTCTCTCCCATACATTTGGCATCTTTTTTTCTTCCCCTGCCTACTTGCACAGGAGATATTAATAGTTGGGTGAAGCATGGAATTTTTCCAATGTTCTTTCTAATCTGTAATAATAAAATCCTTACACTTGAGCACATATTATATATATGTGTGTGCGTGCGCGCGCTCAAATGTAAGGATTTTATTATTTTTATTTTAGTAAGTAATTATTGTTGTATTTCTCATATTATATGAGAAATGTTAATGTTGTATTTCTCATATTATATAATGTGAGAAATACAACAATACTAAAATTTTAATCTCTTCTCCTTAAACAATGTAGTAGGCACAATGGCAAAGCACTATTACACCTCCTTATTACGCTTGAGATGTTTTATCACACAAGATTTGCTGACTAAAATCTATACTTTATGAATTGCTGAACAAAATCCAAATGACTGGATTCATGCTAATGCCTGACAAAGGGATATTAGTTATCTAACCTTGATAAAAAGAAAAAAATACAGTAATAATGCAAAAACCACAGACTCCCTCAATCCTATATTTCACATTTATCATTCCCCTCTAAGCTTAAAGGGCTACAAAACAAAGAGATGTTGCATTAAAGGAACTGTTACCAGGCTGGTAATATGAAACGAGCATGGTAGAAATTCCTAACAACTAAACAAGGTTGTTTTTCAGAAAGGAAATTTAACTTAGCTGCAAACTAATCTTGAGAAAAAACTTCCATATTAAAATTACTGGCAAACAAAATACATTATTCTGCCTTTATTTAAGTCTTTGAATTACTGTTATTGATGATCAGAGTAATTTAAGCAATGCTTCCCACACTAATACAAAATTTGGGGCAGGCTTACTTAAATCTGGGAAGTTTTATCCATGTAAACAGAGTGCAATGTGCTCTACAACAGATGCTTGGACACTTGTGTGCCTTTATTCAGGGTCAAATATTTGGCCTTTACCCTCCTTTGGCAAATCTCTCACTGAGATGATGGGAATTTTATTTTTAGAAATATCATAATATTTAGTCCTTGTATTAAAGAAAATCTAGATTGGAAAGCTATCTTTCCTGTAGAACTTTTCAAATGACTAGGATTAAATTCTGCCAACCTACTCATATTGAGTAGTCTTTTTCCCTGTGGGAACAGATGTTAATTGCAGTATGCCGATATGGAAAATTAGGTTCTATTGATGGTTGGGAAGAGTGGAATAATTTGGTTTGTCAACTTTATGGCTTATTTTGTTTGGTTGCTTTTCTATATATGCAAACTTCTAAAATGCTGTTTCCTTGATGCATACGTCCTATTCTTCATTATAAGAACAGCTAATAAGTTTGTAAGTTTGGTTTACTATCTCTTACATAGTAACCCTTATTATCACCATAATTATTGTTTATATGATCATAAGAGCTAGGATTGTTAATCATGGATATGGTCCCTATTGTGGCAAGTGCTTGCCAAAAAAGAACTAAAAGACAGCCCCCACCCTAAGAAGCTCACAGCCTAAGAATAAAACATGAGGCAACAGGTGAATAGACTGACAAGGAAGCACAAGGAGACAATACCAGTCAACATCATGCACAGTAGTCTCAGCAGATTTACATCTTAACTGTAGTCAAGTTTTCTGTAGGCCTTGTGGCAAAAGGAAGTTTTGAGGAGAGAATAAAGGAGAGTAATGAAGCACTTCTGAGAACTTCTGAGATGCTTAGAGGGAGCTTCTCTGAAGCATGAAGGGTAGCATGGGAGAAGCATGAAAGTGCTTATTTGAAAACCTAACAAGGAGGCTATAGAGGCAAGTGTCATAGACTGGCATCGGAGGCAGGAGTCAACCTCTGGAAACTGAATGAGAGATGATGAAGAGGCAGGGTGTGTCATAGAAGGCCTTGAAAATTATGAGTAGGTTATGCCTAATGTGATAGAGAAGTATAAGCCAAGGGAAGCTGGTAAAGGAAGAGGTGACATGGTGCAAAGTGGTAGGCTAGGAAAACTATTTTTGCAGCAACAAAATGGATGGATATGGGAAAGTTTGCATTGTCAAAGCCAGAAAATGGGATGTTGCAGTCCATTGAAATGATTGGTGAGACAAAGAGAGCTTGGACATGAGTTTTAATTGTGTGGATGAATAATGAAAGATTAGAGCTTAGCTGTAGCCTGTGTGTGAGGACCCAGAGTGAAATCTGAGTTGGAAATGATGCCCTGATTAAAAAGCCTGAGTGACAGGCAAGATAGCGATATTGCCCACACTGATCAAGTAAGGAGGTTGTGGGCACCTATCCTTCTGGGGGGGGTGTGAAGAGTAAGAGTCATGTTTCAGCCGTGTTCAACTTGAACGAAAGGTTAGGCATCTACAAGGATGGATGGCCTGTCTACATTGTCATTGTGATACTTTTCAGACTGCTTCCAAAAAGAAGGTGGCCTGTCTACCTATTCTCATTCTGCATGCTGCAAACTTGGCCCTGAGGCAGTGAGGACTCTTTATCTCTCACTGCCATTCTCCATGTCTCTCTGGCTCAAGAGCCATGGTGGGTGGTCCCCCAGAGCACCCTGACAGCCTGTGTTCTGGTGCTACCAAGTGGAACCACATAGGAGGAACTTTTATTTCAGCAGAAGCAGCCTGGAGAAGAGAGAGAGGCAGTGTAGACATACTCTGACATTTTACTTTGAGCAGAGGCATCAGAACGTTCATGAAACGGAAGGTCTACAAAGCCATCATTCCCCCGAACCTCCTTTATGCCTGCAAAACCTGGACCATCTACCAGTCACGTCAAGAAACTAAACCACTTCCACTTCTGCTGCCTGTGAAAGATACTAAAGATCAAGTGGAAGGACAAGATTCTGGACACTGAGGTGCTCAGAAGATCAGCTCTCCCCAGTATCCACACGCTACTGAAACTGGCACAGCTAAGATGGGCCGGCCACCCTTCAAGAATGACCGACACTCGCCTGCTGAAGAAAATCTTCTATGGTGAACTGTCAAATGGAGTACACTTTTGCGGTGCACCAAAGAAGAGGTACAAGGAAGAGTTTCAGCATCGACCTGGAGTTGTGGGTTCAAATCACTTGCGACTGTCTATCCTGGAGGTCATTGGTCCAGAGTGGCGCATGGCGGAGGCAGTGAGGAAACGTGTGGCCAGGAAATCGAGGACTTCTTGTGTCCAGTCCTCGTTGCTGTCCTGCCCCTGCTGCAGCAGATCATTCAGGGCAACGATTGGGCTTATATGTCACCTGCATACTCACGCAACCTATCCTCCACTCCCTCCTCTCTCTTCTTTCTCCTTTTTCCTCATCTTCGCTTGCGAAGGATGAACAACAGAAGACAGGTCTAGAATAGAGGGTGAGATCTGTGAGTTGCCTGCAAAGCTATGGGAGTCGAATTTGTGTTTATGGTTGAAGTCACCCCAAGATAAGATGAAGAGAGAAAGAGAAAGGGACCAAAGGCAGTGCCCTTTAAAACTGCCACATAAGGTTGGAGGGGGAGATGTGGGGATCCTCCAAAGGGCATGATGGAGAGAGGGAGGAAAAGAAGCAGTAGATGAGTCATGCAAACTAAGGGGGGACAAGATGTCAACAGGAAAAAGCTCAGTTGATGGTATGGAAGGAGGACAAGACTGGAGTGTTGTTCTGAGATGTGGCCAGGAAGAGCTCATTCCAAACTGGCAAAACCCGTTTCATCTGAGTGTACAGGTTGAAACTAGGATGGAGTGGGTCTAGGATGGAGCTGGAGGAGAAACTAGGGACAAGGTGTGAAAACAGCACGTACAAAGAGCCGAGAGATGAATAACATGAAGGAGATGGAACTGTAGTGGCGGGGACTGACTGGAGTCAAGGGCGACAGGTGAAAGCTGCTTTGTTGTGGCAGGGAGAGGAAAATAAAGAGGTTAAGGAGAAGAGTGAGGGAGAGGGTATAATAAGATTTGGGGGGATGGGATAGGGTTACTAGGTCTCATGGAAAAGAGGCAGAGGAGGAAAGTGTCTCTTTGACAGGGGGTAGAGGAGGATAGAGAAGGAGGAAAGGCTGCATTGCATGTGAGTTGTCTCTTGAAAGGCCCCTGGGCAGGCAGACAGACAAGTGGAGATGGGAGGAGATGGTTAGAGAAATTAGTCAAAAAGGCAGCCAGGATTGAAGTGTGGAGTCTGGAGGCGCATTTAGCTAGGAAGACGGCACAACTCACGAGTCACAAGCCACTCAGAGCAGCAGGAGAGCAGGGCCGAAGGGAGAGGAGGGGCAGGCAGGGGGGGTCTCGCTAGAGGTTGGTTACATGGGCAAAGCGGCCCGAGTGGAGCAGAGGCGCCGCAGCAGGGGTCATGAGCGGCACTAGGGGAGTGGGGTGTCACAGAAAGGCTGGTGGGGGGAGCTGGTGTGAGGAGCGCAGGGGTCATGAGCGGCACTAGGGGAGTGGGGTGTCACAGAAAGGCTGGTGGGGGGAGCTGGTGTGAGACGCCGGGCCCAGGCTCTGCCAGGGCCATGCCAGTGCACCTGCGCCCGAGCCGAGCCGCCTCCCGGGCGCCGGCTAGAGGCCGCGCGGGGG
>NW_005841998.1:1955568-1983203 GCF_000455745.1 Alligator sinensis | reverse complement strand
GGGGGGGTGTCTGTGCCTGTCTGAGGTGTGGGGTTTATTGAAGTGTGTGTGCGTGTCCCCTGGCGGAGCCGGGGTGCTCCTGTGCGACATGCCGCTCCTTCCATGATGTCTGGGCGAAGCGATGCAGCACAATGCAGTGCTCTGACCCCCTTCATGCTGTGCTCTCCGGCTACATCTCGCAGGAATCCTGATCTCCCTTGTGCACTAAGCAAAAAACCCCACTCCACCGGCTGGGTTGCCTGGGGTTTGGGTTTTTAATGCCCTCTTCCCATAATTTTTTTTCCCTGTCATCATTGTCAGCTTTTAGGGGGCATCTTTTTTCTTTGGAGGTTGTTCCCGGGGGGGGCTGTGTGTGAGGAAGAGGCAGATGGCAATTTTGCATCGAGATGTTGGGTGGGTTTGCTGGCTTTCTGTTTTCTGTTTTTTTTTAATTTGCTTGCTGCCTGTCTGTAATGGGGGGTGGGGGGGTGGGGAGCTGTATGATTGCAGTTCTGCAGCTCTAATGCAGTCAGATGGAGTCCAGCCTGCGGCTGTGGAGCATTAATCTGATACTACAAAAGTAGCAGCATTAGGGAGGGGTTGCAGGAAGAGTGTTATTGTAAAGGAGAGGAAGGAGTGCACCTTTAGACTGACTGGGGCAAATGTGTGCAGATGCTGCATGCACCACTGAAACCCAGACTTATGCATCAGCTGGGTGCGTTCAGGCTGGCGGGTGTTACGTGCCCTTTCGCATTGTGAAGGCGAAGGTATTGGTTTTTTCCTCCTGCCTTTAAGGTACAGTAAACCTCAGCAGTCTTTATACCCATTTTCCAATAACAGTAACTGATTTGGGAGTGGAGATTTTCTGCTTTTTTGCTTTCAGAAGCACTTTATTAAGTCTACTGTTATTGGGTTCCCCCCAGTTAAATGTGTCATTGTCTTTCAGATGTATTACCGAATGCAGTTTTCTATATTTAGATGTGAAACATTGGTTGTTTGAAGAATTACATCCCTGCCTTTTATTTTTTAAATGAATACCATGTTAAATTCCAAAATAATAATCATTGGAGGAGTTGGTTGATTTTTTTTTTTTTAATTTTTTGTTTAATGGATGGAAAGTGTTTATGGCTGTGAAATGATGATATTGAATATTCAATTGAACGGACATCATAAATGGACTTGGCTTCATTATCTTTTCCACAGAGATGTTGTAGTTAGATGTGGGTAGGCCTGCTTTAATACCAAAAAAAATGGCAGACTTATGCCCAATATTGCAAGACTGCAGTATCGCTGAAAAATCCATCTTCCATAGCACTGAAGCCTGACTTCTTTAGTTAAGACGACCTGCTGTTTGTCAGAAATCTTTGATTTTTTTTTTTTGAAATGCATAAAATATTAATCTGTTGGATGCCTGCCATGCATGCGAAAGCAGAATCAGCAATTGAATATAGTGTGAATACCATTTCAGTCTGCTAGTTGTGAGGAAATTTGCACATGTACAGTGAAGAGGGAGGGAAGAGGTCTTTCTTTATAGATAATGTCTAGACATAATCAAAACTATTGTCCATAGAAATATGTTTTTAATTATCAGTACTGAAAGAATATCCTTTAATTTAAAATAACCCTAAATAGTCTAGGTTTATAAAATTGTTTGAAGCATTAAATGCAACATTTATGATCTGTTAGGACTGGGGATGTTGAAAAGTCTTTTTACATAGCTAGGTGATTATTTTTCAAAATTATTTTTGACCTTTAGATGTATTCATTCATAAAGGCATCTTGGGGGATAGTATTTCCATAGCTTTAAAGATTAAGGCAGTTTGCATTCATTACCTTATTTAAAGAAAGATCAATGTAGAAGTGTTGCAAGGAATTGTGACTCATCAGGCAGGTGCGAAAACCTGATTGGCAGAAGATTTTGCATGTATCACGAAGGTTCAGATACAAGCTTACGATGGTATTGTTGATCAGGAGAAATAGGTGATGAAGGAGTTAGTTACTGTTACTAAACTCTATTCTGCTGTTTAACAACCTCATCAGCCAGCTTTTCTGGATAAAATATGTAAAAAATGGTTATCGAGATGCTGACATAACATGGCAACAACAGTTGATGGTACTTAGCTGGCTGGTAACGTGTCACAACCAGTATTGGGAAGACGCTAAATAAAATTGATAGAACCAAGTATTTTTGTAATAGTAAGTGGCATGGTTTATTCCTTTGATAATATGAACTTGGTACTGGAAATAGAATTGGGTCAAGCACTAGCATTTATGTGCTTTTAATACATCATCGGTGAAGTAATTTGTCTATGGTAAAGAAAGATGCAACAATTCTGGACACAAGAAGAACATGCAGTATTCATCTAACAACAAGCATCATAGATGCTGTTTCATCTGTAATGGGGGATGAATCCTGCAACCCTTGGGATTACTGTAATGGGGGATTACTGAAGACTACCTGCTTGCAAGAATGGCACACAGAGGCGGTGAGACATTCATACCACACCTGTAGGCAGCCCAGAGCATTGCTGCATGAGCAGATTTCAGGCACATGTCCCTTTGTGTTGGACATATAGCTTCAAAAGAAATGGGATGAAAGATTTTTTTCCTTCTGCACCTGAGTTTGGAACTCTTAAAACCATTTTTTTATCGGAGTGCCTCATGATATATGAGTTGCATTGCATAGGGGACATATTTGTTATCACGTATGTGATATTTGTGATATATTTACAATAAAATTTGTAATTCGCTTGTGAGGAAACGCCCACTATAACCACCTGTATGAAAGGGAATGTAGACAAGACTTTATATTTATTGCTACACTTCAGGGTCTCACTTTTAGCAGTTTTTAGTTGCCTAACTGCCCAATGCCTCTTTAAATACTTTTTAAAGATTTAGCCGTAAGTGTTTGCCTGGAGCCCTAGGTATTAGGCATGACCTTAAATTCTGTTCAGAAGTTGGTATATGTCTCAGTGGTCATGCATCATCTCTTAAATCTAAATCCCAGAGAATCTCTGACCAACCATCAGTTCTCTACTCTGAATTTATGAAGGCCTTTACAAATAGATGTAGTTTTAGGCTAAGAGATCTGGCCACTCTTGGACCAGTGTGAGGAGCTACTGACAAGGTCTTACACCTCAGCTACTCTTAGACTGTAGAAATGTTGAGTAATACACATCATCACAATGGCTGCAGTATTTCCTGGCAACCTTTTAGGGTTTGATATACAGCATTCAGTGAGAATTTTCAATGACAGCTGAACTGTGCTCTGTTAGTACTTGTAATTTAAAAAATGCACAGGGTTTTCTAAAGCTGAAACCTACCCCAGTGACCTGCTCTTATTTCTGGACTTGTATGCTAGACCTGTGCCCAGTCTGTCTAGAACTGACTTCCACAGTCAAACCAGGAACCAGGGTGGCTCAGTGATGATAAAGATCACAACAGACTCATTCCTTTCTCCTGTTTGTATTGTGGGTTTACATCTTCACCTCAAAAATCTCATTGTGGTTAACTGTAATCCCTGCCAATACTCAGTGCTTGCGTGGTAACAAGAGTGCTAGTGGGGCCAGTGTATAATATATACAGGTATAATGAACTTTCTGCAGATGTGTTGTATGCTTTATTTTGTGTCTTTTCTTTCACATATGGTTTTCATTTTTCAGATTGTATTATTACTCTTAAAATGATCTGTTTGAATTTTGTTTTTCTAATGAGCATGAGTATTGTGTAGCAACAGTTGCAGCTAGACATATCAAAGATTTACTTTTTCTTTAATAACAGGTGGTTATTGCACATGAGAAACTTTTAGCGCTGGCTAGTTTTATCCCATCTCATATATGTAATTACCATTACTCTTAAACCAGTTCTGCCTATTTAAGCATGCAGCTGTTTAAAAACATTTTTAGCTTCTTCATTTTTCAGTTTATTGTTTAATTAAAACATCAGTTTTTACTTTCCTTTCCCTTTATAAAAAGCCTGGTTTGTCTGTAGGAAATCCTACAGTTGAGTTCATAGGGAACTTTTCAAGTTTCTTTATGGCTTGCTAGAGAAAGATGGATTTTCTAATTTGTTTTTTATTGTGCGAAAGAGCATGGTTTCTGTGTAGTTTTTAATATAAGTTCCAGTAAAAAGATTTCATTCTTCTGTAATCTTGCTTTCAGGGCTGGTGTATGCTTTTTCTGTGCCCAAGGACAGATTAAGGTTGACGAGCAACTTCAACTGAGTTTTTAGCACCATTAACATTTCTTTTTTTTTTTTTTTTTTTAACTCCCTTGTTAGTAGTTTTTGTTGGCCTGAAACTACATCATAAGTTTAGATGCTTTTGGTTGGATAGATCTTTTGCTTTTCTTTTATGATTTTCTTATATTCTCCACCATTTTAGGTTTTCATCAAACTGCATCATTTTCTGTTGCACAGAGGAATTCCTTTGAATTGTCACAACTACTGCAAGAGAAATTAATTATGTTGCCATTCCATGATCTCTTTAAATATGCAAACAATAGGACTTCAGTTAAAAAAAATAAAAGCTACATTAGTTTAACTTGTTCATCAGCCTTATTTCACCAGGAAAGTGGCATAAACTGAACAAAAGGGCCACTCAGTTTGAAAACCAAATGTCAACAAATGTTAATTCACACCTGTCAGCTACTAGCAATAGACTAGAAGATCATTCCAGTCATGTAATTGAAACAGAAGAGGTGTGCCATTTAATCCACTGTTTAGAGACATAAAAATGCATTGCAGTGAACCTGTTGAGAGGTAAATATTTCAAATTAAGTGGAATTTCTGTTTGTTAGGGCCCTGATAGATTTTTACTCTGGACAATTCTTTCTCTGATGAAAGAGGCTGGATGTGTAAGGTTCATTGTGCAAGATCTTGGAGTTGTACTAGTTTACATGTGCTGAGCAACTGGACTTATGCAGCCAGTAAAATCGATATTTAATTTGATGGAGATCTCAAGACTGATATTGTGGAATTTGATCTCCTGTTCTGCAACACACAGCACAGAGGACTGGGGAAGAAATATCTCTTCTCTTAAGATTGATGTGATGATAAAAGAATGAAGTCTGAAAGAGAAGATGCTATCCTGTGTCAATGAAAGGAGCTGATGCTTCACTTCTAGTAGGGGAGAAGACTAATAAAGAAATATTATTAAAGTAAAAATGACTATGACTTGATTCCATTGTCATACATATCTGTGTTATCACGTTTACTCTAATATAAGATGACCCCCCCGTCCCAATAATTAGTTTCTGTATATGGAAAATTATAAATTTGATATAATTTTCCAGGTATAGAATCTAATTATTGGAGGTTTGCCTTGAATTTTCCCCCTCCCACTGCTACAGCAGGAAAAATTAAATCTGGGGGCCAGGTCGCCCCTTTGCACTCTGCCCCACACAACTTCTTCCCACTGTAGCTTCTTCATCGCCTTTCCCCCCTCTTACTGTCAGACTCTGCTCTCGCTAAGCACATGGAAGTAAGGAGCACATCTGAAAAAAACGCATGTTGAAATGAACATAACTGTAGTAATTTGCATTTCGTACGTATAGATTTAGTTCACCCAGAATTAATGCCTGTCACCTTTTTTGAAACTGTTACAAGTTATAGCACAGATATTCCATAAATAGACTTTTAACTGGCCCTTTGGCACCTACTTATACATAGCAAAACATTTCTTAAAAAAAAAAAATGTGTGTTCCAAGCCAAGTCAAGTCCAAATCCATGAGTCAGTCCAGAACCATAAGTGGCCCTACAACTTCTACCCCCGCCAGGAGGGTACTACTGATATTTTCAGTGTCTTTTGGCAGGTATCCTATACACAGGCCTAAGCCTGGAAGCTGGGGGTTCAGATGCCCCCAGATTTCACCTGCCCTCAGCCATATAGCTGTAGGAAGAAGCCCCAACACCTCAGTGGGTACTAAACCACACCAGAAGAACAGTTATCCCCAGGGGGGTTTAAGTAAAACTACCTTTTTGGACCTAGATTCATGGTGTTTTGAAACATGACAATAGTCTAAAGCCAGAAAAGCTCACAATTTACCATAGAGTTCATTGGGCTGGGCCCCACGAGAGTCAACAGCATTTCAAGATACCGTGACCCCATGGCTCAGCACTGCTCAGGATATGCGTGTAATCCAGATACCCCCCACAAAGGATCCATAGGCTAATTAGTCCCTCAGTCATGACTGGAACTGGGTGTCCTTGACACAAGTCCTAAGATGCTCCAAAAATTGACATGCAGATAAGGGTCAGGGTAGTTTGGTCTGGCTTCACCTCATGGAGGATGGAGGCCGCACTAATTGTATGCGACAAGCTGAGAGGGATTCTGAATAAACTTTGGTGATGTTTGCCAGACACCTAAGGCTGATGAAGAAGCAGGACTCATTGGAAATGGGGAAGAAAGACATATCTCAGCTGAGGGAGTGTAAGGGAAGTCTAATATTATGCAGTATAGTGGCTCACCATGACTTGAAAAAGAGTAGATGCTGAGAGGTATGAGAGGTACTGTGCTCAATGGGCACAACCGTATCTCAGGGGTAGGCAAAATGGAGCCCAGCTGCTGGCTGGATCTGCCATTTCCCAGCAGTCCCTGCCGTCGTGGCTTGTGCGAGTCTCCATGGAGACCTTAGCTGTGCCTGTTTGGGAAAGCTCAGGTTGGGGTGTCATGGAGACCAGCCTCAGTGCAGCAGAGCAGTGCAGGGGGCTACTTTGGAGTGGCTGGGAACTTAGGTTGGGGGCGGCTTGATCTGGAGCCAGGGCAGAGCTGTGATCTGTAGCCTGTATGCTCTGGGCAGGGGTGCACAAGCAGGGCATCGTGGCTCTGCTCTGGCTCCAGACCAGGCTGTCGCTGTTGCAAGGAGCCGGGGCAGAGCTGTAATCCCCTGCTTGCGCACCCTTGCCTGGAGCATGCAGGCTACAGATCGTGGCTCTGCCCTAGTTCTGGAGCAAGCTGCCCCTGTCCCAAGTTCCCTGTGCTGCTCTGCCATGTGCGCTGTCCACGCAGCTGAGGCTGATCTCCATGGCAACCCCAGCCTGAGCTTCCCCGTGCAGGTGTGGCTGGCGTCTCCATGGAAACCGGCGCAAGTTAATGATGATTTATGCCAAAGAAAGAGATGGAGTAGTATGAGGCTTTAAAAGATACTTTACTTTTGCCGATCCAGAATTGTCGATCAGAAAGCTCATGGGTAGTTATACAGATTTGTGTGCAGATGTGCAGTCATAAATGGGCAAGTGTTAGTCTTGATGAATTAGCAAGAGGGATGATCAAAAGCGAAGATGTAGAACTGGTAAAAAAACAAACCAGCAAACAGTCTTCATCTGACTCTTTGTGGTCCAGATGAACTAAACAGCCTGCAGGTTAATGTATTGATATAGAAATAACAGGTCAATTCAGTCTGATATATGCCACTATAAAGCGCATATGCACCATGCATTAAGTAAACTTGTAGAAAATGGTTGGTTGGCTGTGGTGGTCCTGTCTGGCCTCGCGGTCTGCAAATGTGAGTCATCCCTTTCCATTTCGGGCCCTGAGCATGTTCATAATACTTGCAGCTTCCCCACTAAGATAACAATTATAATACAATTCTGTGATTCAAGGCTTCAGTGAATGGCTGTTTTGGTCAGGAAGCATGCTTTTTTTTAATCCTCTTTGATGCATAATTTGGATACTGTGTTAGTTTTGTTTCATGATGTGTTTTATTTTGTAGACCTTCTTCTGAAGGGCTGGAGATTGCCAGTGGCTGCAAAGGGGATACTGAACTGGTGGGCCAGGGCTCTGAAATGGTACAAAAAAATCCATCCAGTTTGTAGTATTTTCACTGGGAACTGAGGGTTCTCAAAACTGGTGAGATTGTTTCCCCTGAGCAGTATCTAACGTCCCCTGTCAATGCTAAAGTGATATACTGTTAAAATGCATTGTGAAATACATTTCAGGCTCTCCAGTAGAAAATACACCAGTGTTGTTGTATTTCCTATTGCAGCAGGGATACTGAGTTAATGTTATTATTACATTAACAAATTTATATTCCTTTGACTATCTGATCATCAGGAGAGGAGCTTAATTGGCAGACTAGTTTCCACTGGAGCGAGTCAATTTAATGGATTATGTGGTAGTGTGCGATTAAACCACCTGCCTTGATACTTACTGCTGTGTTGGTAAGGTGCAATTTTGTTGTATGTAACATCATGGTAGACCTAAATATGCCATGCTTCATTCATCACTGATTGCAAAATATTAGTTGACTGTAAGTCCAAGATCTTAGCTAGAATGGGCCTGTTTCCTAGGTATTATGCCCAAAAAGAATAGACAATATACTTTTTGTGAAACTTGATTGAATTTTCCAGCTATGCAGTGCCATTTTGTTAATGCACAGCCACACGTGGCAAGTGTCCGTAGTTATGGCCTGTGGTTCCTTTAGTTTTAATTTCAAAGTCAAAGGGACCTGCAGATGCTTGGTGGTTCTAAAAATGGTGGCTATTTATTCAGGAGCTTTCATCTAGATTTAGTTGCCTGTCTGAGGGCATCCACATTTGAAAATGTTGGCCTTTGTATGTATTAAGTAATTATGAAGGCCTTCCTTGACACTTCTGTAGATGAAAAATTGCTAATTAAGGTATTGAAAATGTTCTGTAGCTGGTATCTGCAGATGGAATGCTTTGCAGCCTCGTGGAGCTTGTAGCGGGTAGCTCAGGCATGCTAATTAAGTATACATTTATAGCATTGGTGGAATGCAATATGAAGCTAATCATTCTAGTTTGTTCTTGAAGAAAGCAGTTTTTGCTATATACCCGTAAGTCATTGATTGCAGTGGTTTTTGAAGGGTACATTGGGCCTGAAGGAAACGAGTGGGTGTTTTGACACTGAACAAAGTGGAAACATCAGCCAATATGCTGCCTTTATTAAAGGCCATTACAGTCCAGTAAACAGGGCATAGAAATGGAAATTCCATCTGTGATGCTTAACTTTGCACAGGTCACCAAGGCTAGGGTTTCCACCCTTATAAAAGGCTTGATTTTTCTGAAAATACCTGCCCTCTGAAAATCAGAAATCAAGCCAGGTAATCAGAGTCACTCGATAACCCCCCCTTCTCCCCTCCACTTTTCTTGAATGTACCTGAGTTTAAAGTTCACTACAGAATGACAATGCTTTTTGTTTGTAAATTGGTTAGAGACTCATGCATGGTAAGTGTAATGGTGGTGATAAAGATATTTATTACCATTTTATATTTTTCTTTTTTCTGTCCTGAATTAATTAAACTAACATTCAACATATTGTAGACATTAAAAACAATGTGGTTTTCTAGGCACAGCACAACAAACAGTTTGTAACTAGTCCCTGGTAGCCAGTTCCTTTATTATGTTGTAATCTGATTTCCGAATCTCTTCTGAATTCTTTTAACCTTCTTTTGGAGTTACATGTTCTCCATGTTGTTTTAAGTACAAGTAGCAGCCAGCTTCTAAGTCTACAATCATTTGTAGGCTTCAGTGAGGTTACTCTTGATTTACACCTTCTGAAGGTCTGCCCTACAGCCTTTAACTTTGTTAAAACATTTGCTGGCACCTATTGTAATTGCTCTCCTTTGTACTTTTGGACTCTCAGGGAAGTTTATTCCAAATGTTTTTCACATTTACCAGCTACTCTTGTGCAAAGGGACCTCATATGAGTGAAGGGTGGGTCGGTTTATAATGTGGGAAAATCTTAGTCAGTGTGTCTTAGCGATAAGCAGGACTGAATCCCAACTAGAACTGTGCATTAAATGCTGGAATTTGCTGGAGACTTGCCAGCAGATTGGAAGCAGGACTATGTGACAGGCACTAATGCAGTCACACTATACCTAAAATAGTACACTGGATAACAGAAAACCTGGAAGGTTCTCACTTACCTCATGTTAGCACAAGTTTCTGCCTTTAAGAATTGGGCATGAGTCCTGCAGCCCATCTTGGGCAAGAGAGTCCACTGCTTTCACCAATCTGAAAATGGAGTGACAGTGTGCTTATGCCTCAGGAACTTGCATGATGTCCTTCAATTTGGCTTCATTTGTATGCAGGTATAAAGGCAGAGACAAGTCAGTCAGATGGACGCCGAAGTTACTTGGACTAGGTGTTAGGGGCAGCATTCAGGTTTAAGATCGTGGACTTGAGCAATCAATATTTGGATGTTAAAGATGAACGCTGGTTTACCACCAGATATTGTAGATGTTTTTATTCAAGGGTAAAAATAAGTTTATACAGTTTTCCATTCCATATCAAATTTGTCAGCAGAACAGTTTGATCCTGCAGCTTATTATTTGGCATGAACAATTTAAACTTAAAACCTGTGATGCTTAAATTAGTTTCTTATGGAAAGAGGATGAGTTAGCTTCTAAATGGGTACCCTGGATAAAACAAAGAGGTGGGGCTGATCCTTTGGATCAACAACCTTGTAATAAGGAGCCAGCATGTGATTCTGGTCAGCACTAGTGAACTGTAGGAAAGCATGGAATAAAACACCCATTCTCCTCACACATATTTGTGTTGCTGTGGGGACCAGAACAAGAAATGCCATAAAAGGAAGAGTCAAGTGGAAATAAAATGGAATAATGAGGATACAGAATTAAATGTCCATATGTAAATCATGACCTTTGGATTTGTGTAGATTTCAGGCCTAAAAATTGGGACTGCTTTTTAAAAAACAAAGTCATTAGCTTTATTTGGCAGAAATAACTTTGTTTTGAGCTTCAGTTAACCAGGCTAGTTTCAAACCTGGAGTTAGGGTTGCGGCAGTACTTTTGTTCTTGGTGAACAGGAGTGGCCTGTCCCCAGTTTTTTGTATCACAGTCAGTGGTGTCAGGAATAGGGCCTCTTTGGGCTGTGCTTGAGGCAGGGTAAGAGGCAAAATGTGGCTTCACTCCACCTTTGTACCCCAGAAGTCATGGAGATTTTTTCAAAGTGAGCGGTTGATATAGCTCCCAGCATAATCCCCAGAAGACTTGACGCTGCTTTAAGTAATGCTAGCTGGTAACATCCTCAAGGGGCCCTGGCCAAAGTGAAGGCTGGAGCACACTGGTGTTTTGCCCGTGCCTTCTCACCTCCTGTGCTGCCAGGATTCCCCAACTGTTGCTGACTGGTAATGCCAGCTTTGTGGGTTTGGTTCCTTTGAGTATTGCAAAGCAGGATCTGGATCAGTAGAGTTGCACCCATATGAAGCTGTGGTAGCAAATGGAGAATAAAGGTGAAAAAATCAACTTGTGTTTCAGTAAACTCTCTATTTCCATTATTGTGCACTTTCATATTTATTAGAAATGTTTTATTTAAATAAGCTATGTAAGTCACGGCTAATAAAACGTTAGGCTAGCCTGAATTAAAGGAGTCGAGAAATAATGGTAGCGAATTATTTTTAGAGATCTGTTCCAACTGTATGCTAGACAAACAAGGGTAAGATGACTTCCAGGTAAAGGAAAAATATAACAAAGAGGATTAAACATATTTGACCCAGACAAGTATTTAAATAACACTAATGCAATAATGAATATTTGATAGATTAATAAGTAAACTCTCACCCAGACTTTGCTTTACATGTCTCCTAGCCTAGCTGCAATACTCTTGTTCTCTTTCCTGCTTAAAAATGAATGGGATGGTTCTTCAGCTGGTTTGCTGCTACATAACTCCATAGAAATCTGTTAAGATTTGTAAATTTTCACCATTTAAGGGTCTGGCCTGGATTTTAAAGTTCTCTCAGTATAAAAAAAAGCGGGTGGATGTGTTTTGGGATATATAGTGATCAGCTAAATTTCAGGTCAGTGTGAGTAGTCCAAAAGTAAAGATTTGTTAATACCTGAAACTGAAAAGAATTCTTGAGGATGAAGTTTCCTTTCTTATGGACAGGTTTGATTGATATAGAATACAAAGCTCTCATCTTATCTGTGTTTTGAGTCTAAAAGTAATTGTAATCGTGTAGTAAATCCTGTTTTGGATTATGCCATTGAAGTGTGTATAACAAAGATCAACATCTTGATATATCTTAGGTGAAGAAACAGGTTTTCAAGACTCTTGTCTGGATGATACTTGATAGTGATGGCTTTCATGTAAAACCAACGGTTGAAATTGCTTTGACCACCATTTTTTCTAAACAAACTGATGGCATTTCAGAAACAGACATCTGCTCACTGATATGCAGTTGGACAGGTGAGGACCACATGGACATACCAATAATAGGTGGAGCTGTGTTGTGTGTTGGTGTGTGATATGCCAGTCATTTTAGAGATGTTTCTACAGCTGTCATCAACTAGCTGACAATAATGTGAATCACTTGGGATTGCAATAGTTTGGCTTGCTGAGAGAGTTCAAAGAATCAAAAAGTTCCTTAGATTCCTGGCATGGCATGATGAACCTACATGTCCTCTTGAGGGCTATTTGCAAAGTAATATTTTCAGGTTTTTTAAGAGAGTCTTCAATTGTAGTGGAGACAGTACAGCTGTTTTCATTTTTAACTTATGGTTGTCATAAGCAGTGGCATGAGGCCAAGGAGCCATTGAAGGGATTTGGGCCTGAAATTAGTTTTCGCCCAACCTGATTACAGTGGCGCCTGCTAGCACTCTTATAGCTAAAAGGTTTATGCATTTTTTAAGGAAAAATACCAGTCTTGTTTGTAGGCTAGTAACATGGCTGTAAAATATCTCAATGCCGTAATTTGAAATGGAAGGTAATACACATTTATAGAAGAATTGATTGTTTACAAGGAGTGTGAAAAAATATATCTTGGAGGCGTTTAAAAATGTTACTCCAGAAGTTTGGGGTTTAAAAATTAACACTTTAGTCAGTTTATAAAAGACTGAAGTGATAAATGACCGTCTAAGACCTGAGATGTTGAAGACCAGTTGCTATGCGCACGACATGATTTTGTTAAAGAGGGCTTACAGATTATATTACCAATGTATTATTTTAGCATTAAAAGGGTTGGGGCTCTTCACCCCTGGCCTTACTCTACTGAAGTGTTGTTTTATGTCCTATTGTTACAGCTTATCAGTTGCATACATGGACAGAAATACTTTTTCTTTTCTTCTAATGACAAATCAAAGTTACAGTTTTGAGTAGGAGGCAAAATGGGGGTGGAGCTGAGGTGGGAGAGGAGTCAACTAAAGAAAAAGAGATAGATTAAGGCTCAGAACCTGCAATGTACTCTACACTGTCAGAATGCAGGGTTAGGCCCTTACAGCTGAAGTTACTCCACTTCTTTGTGCCTCAGGACAGAAGTGTCTATATAACCGTGCAGTGCCAGACACGGGTCAGAAGCATTTGCAACATTGGATGAATAGATTTCAAGGGTCGATTTATGTTTATACTAAATGTCTGTGACCTTTGGGTTTGTTCACATGTAAATCTTATGTCCAAGGACCTGATTTTTTTTCTTTTAGGGTAATAAACACCTCCTGTGAGAGGAGATGGGAGCACCCAGCAATATTCAGGAGTACTCCTTGTGTGAACAGGGTCGAGGGCCCCAAGCTTTCAGCCATTTCAAAACGCATATGGGTCCAGCAAGCGCCATGTCCCAAGCAATCCTGGTTTGAACAGTCTGTCATGCTGTTGTAAGAAGCGGGCGAGTCTCCACTCTTGGAATTCGAGAATCTTTCACGTCTTCAGAACTTTCTTCCCCGTTTCTCCTTGTCCTGTAACAGGAGTGTAGGGAGGATGGCATTTCCTTATTTCTCTGGCCGTTATCGACATACGTGCTTTTTTATTTCTTGAACAAGAAAGCCCAATTTACAAACTGTTATGTGTCTGAGCAGTCTTAGTGACTTTGGTTGGATTTGCTATGTAAGTAAGGACAGTTAGCTTCCACCTGGCATTACAGTTTACAGTATTGCTTACTGAGTAAAAAAAACAAACAAACCAAAAAAAAAAAAACCAACCCCAAAAAACCCCTGTGACTTCACCACAGAATGAAGCTTTGTTTTCATAGCTTTGTAGATTCAAGTGAACCCTTGTAGGAGGCACAGGCCCTAATTCTGAGCAAGAATGTATTATGTTACTACTACTCTGCCATTCCAAACTGGGGAAGTGAGGTTCCTGAGTTAAATTGCAGAGCTATGTAATTAATGATTTTAATCTTGACCATTCAGTGCCCTCTGCCTGCTAATCTGTCTCCCTCAGGATTTTTACTCTAACATTCCTCCCCCTGAATAGCTTCATAAAGCTGCCATTAACATAAGAATCAACATGCTACAGGATGTTCCTTTCTTCTTCCAAATAGAGAATAGGTTCCAAAAATAAGCCCTGCTTGAGGCTCAAGATGGGCTAGATATACTTCTGGGCTGCTAACAACTTCTCTGTACACAAAAACAGAGTTAATTTTATCTCATGAACCTCTGGGGCTAGAAATAGGGCTTTAATCCTATTACGGGTCCCTTACTGCAGCCCTGGAAAGAGCTGAAATATTGCATTTTGAAGTTATGACACTTTTATGTATAGGAAACCTGTAGTGGGTCATTTTTATGCTCCCTCTGAGCTCTATATACTTGGACTTTTAGGGTCTGAACCTGCAACACTGAAGTCAGAGAGACTTCAGCTCTAGCAAAAGTAGGCTTTAAAGGCAGTGGAAGAATGATAGGAATCTCAGGAAAAAAAATTAAAGCTTTGTTAAATAGCCCTGGAATATTTTTTCAAAACATATGTGACACATACAGATGTATTGATATTTTATTGGACTGTATTTAGGATGGCAGTTTGGGTTTACCTTTAACTAACATCACATGATCTTGTATCATATATAAATATATATAAATATAAAGAGAGAAATAGGAGAGAATTGCATTTCTTTCTTGCATTCACCCTATGGGAGATTCTCAAATGTTTGTTTAGCTTAATTTTTCACAACTTAAATCTTATTTCTTCTATTTGAAGTAGAAGCAGATAGAGAAAACGTTACATTAGCCTGAGCAGAGAAGTTAAATATTTAACTTATTTTTGTGTATTTTAATATTTCCTCCCCCATTCAGTTTTCCATGAAAGAAAAATTCTTCTGTTGTATGGTAATGCCAATCGGCAGTGAAACTGAAGTGTTATTTGACTAACAGCAGACAATGGAACTGAGTTATTAAAAAAAACCTCTCCACAAAGTATTTCATTTAAATACAGGATCAGCTCAGCAGGGGTTTTTTATGGTTGATGGTTTCTAAAATATTCAGTAAATCTAATTGTGGAAGCTTTCACTTGATGCCTATGCTGCTTGTGCCCATGAGAGTTTGCGATAGTCTCCTCCTACTTTTAATAGTTTAATGAGATGTAAGTTTCATTGGCAGGAGAACATGAGATGCAGTCAGAAGAAGCATTTTTGGGTAGATTTAAATAACAAATAAAACCAATTCTTTACTTGACTGATTTTACAAAGGAATAGTCATATTTTTGACTTCTAAACTGTTGTTTGTAATTTTTTCCCCTCCATATTGACCTTAATGCATAGTGAGATACCAGAATACTTAATATATTTTTCCCCCTGAGTGTGCTATTAAAATTGCAAGTAGCTTCCCATTTTTAAGGTCATTGGGGAGTGATGCATTCTTGTTCCTTTTTGCAAAGCTGCCCTTCCTGTTTCTGACTGTCATTATCTGCTGTCTGGAAAATGCTGGTATTTCTTTTCACTGGAGCTGGAACTCTTTCAACATTCAACCTGAAGGGCACAGTATATCTTTGGGAAATGCTGATTGGAAGATTACAGCATGCTGAAATTGGAACATCCACAGTTTTAACGTTGTTCAAAACTGATGTCTCCCAAAAAGAAGTGCCAGGAAAAAAAATTGCATCATCCTTTTGTACTCTGGATTAAATTTAAAAAAAAATCAAGTAAAGTTTTGCATATTTGTATAAAATATGCACAGCTAGAACAAATATCAGTTTCTTTTTCTAAACCCTATCCTTTTTCTTGGTGATCCTGATATGGTGTAACACCACATAGCTAATGTTCTCAAAACACTTAGGAAACTTTTTATCACTCCTCGAGTAGGTAAGTTAGAAGCATTATCCCCATTTTACAAATGAGGAAATGGTATTGCAGAGAGGTGAAACAGTTTGCCAAAGATAGTACAATATCTATCTGTAGCAGAGCTAAGTATAAAACCCCAGAGTCCTGTGCTCTACTCTCTTGATAGTACCCTTTGTTAAGGATAATAATATTGTATGTATATGTACACATGCACATGTGTGCACACACTTTTAGTATTGAACTTCTTTTTTTAGTAATGTTTTACAAAAACACCCCAACAAGATTGGGCATGGTTTCAAATCTAGCAGTCCTTTAAAATAGTAATAGATGCTGACACTGTTGTATTAGCAGACTAACAAAGAAACCAAGTATGGCAGTTCCTTTTAAGATAGACATTTTCTTGACCTGCATACAGCATGCAAGTGTATGTGGCAACTCCAGAAAAATGGTATTTGTGGAGATGTTACAGTGTTTTTATCTTGGATATTAGCAGTGAGCTGCTTTGAGTTTTGATGGTTGAAAGGGGTCCTAGGCCCCTTTGATAACTAATCATTATCTTCTGCCCTTAGAAAGCAGGAGTTACCACTTCACAATCCCAGTAAGCATTTTTGGTCATGGTAGTCTCGGACACATGCAGTACAGCCCTGAGAGAGGCTATAGGAGAAGTAATAGGATTGATTTGCATGGTCAGTGATGTAATTGGCTTAATTAGTATTAGCACTGTACTTGACAGTGTATTGTTTAAAGTTGTAGTTTCCTATTAGGAAAAAAAAGTAAACTTTCCTGGCTCATTCCTGAGTTTCTGGTTTCTGTAGAGTGAAGCTACAGGCCATCTGTAAAATGTCAACAAAAAGGGGGAGGAGGCCCAATAACTTGAGAACCCTGACGAAAAAAAGGGCTGGAGAAAAGCAGCTGAGTGAAATTTTTTTGCCTACTGATTGTTGAAGATAGCCAGTTTATTTTCTTTCACCTTTTTTTTTCAATTGGTGAATGTATGTTGAGATACATAAGAAAGGAACCAATAGCCTGGCTAGTCTAGCATCCTGCAAATTTTTACTTTCCCCATCTGCTGTGACTTCTTAATCTTGACTGGGCAGCTGTGGCTCTGGGATGGCTGGACCAGACTGCTAGGAGTGACTCCTTTGTAGTTTTACTGTATGGTGCCTTTTTATGATAACTAGAGTAAGTCCCACAAGCTCCATCTCCACGTTCAATCCAAAGTAAGATGTGAAGTGCGGTCGATAATGCTGGATGTCTGGCACTTAACTTGCTGTGCCAGGTGCCTTCCATTGTATTAAAGTGCTGTGATTGTCAGCCACCCATAGATTTGTTTGCCTGGAATAGTGCTTTTCAACCTGTGGTCTGCAGACCCCTGGGGGTCTGTGGACTGTGTCTAAGGGGCCTGCAAAAAATGACTGTGATCAATCAAAATTATGTGAATACCCACACTTACAATTCAGAGGGGTCTGCACCTCTATTTGAAATGTCCAAAGGGGTCCACACCTCTAATCAAAAAAATTTAGGTGTCTGCAGATGAAAAAAAAAGTTGAAAACCATTGACCTTCAGTCCAGAGTACTGGTTTGCCAGATAGCAAGCCAAGTAAAACTTGAAAGTTACCAGTAATCTTTTCCCTGCCACATGGGTGATCGGTGCCACCTGAGTCAGATGGGGCACATGCCCCTCCGCCGCCCCCACACTCCCCGTGACCAGTCAGCAACCGGGTGGGGTACCCCTGTGGCCAATCTCGCTGATGGCAGGGGCGTTTCCCTGCGGTCAGTTTCACCGACGGAGGGGGCGGGGAGTGTCCCCTGTGGCCGATCAATCACTGCGGCTGCTTCCGGAAGCGCTGCTCCCTGCCTGGCACTTGCAGGGGGCACCGGCGCTCTGCCTGCCCCCCTGCCATCGCCTAAGTGGTGAATGTGGCTGGTCAGGGGGTGCATGTGCACCCTCTGTGCATCGCCATTGCTCTGCCACCAACTGCATGTGGAGTGGATGTGGAGAGTGTTTTATTAATCTGATCAGGGAAATTAACAGTACAGCACTTCTGTGTCTTTGCAGGTCAGTGGTGAAGGTAGGAGTTGAACCTAGGTTTCCTGACTTGTCTCATTAGACAGCATTGCCAGCAGCTGATATGGTGAGTGGGGAGGATGGGGAAGTGGATCCTAGAGGAGATTAAGAGTAGAGTGAGGAAAACAGTGAAATCTGGAGAGCCACAGGAAAAGAAGCAAGAAATAAAATGAGAAAATTAATTCTTCTCAGAATAGGGTTGAATAGAATAGGGGGTGGGTTCAGGTCTTGGCCTTTGCAGATGGGTCCAGGCAGAGCAGTGACTCAGAGTAGCAGGCAGTGTAAAATACCACTAAGTTGGCTTAGTGGCAGAGGGGTTACAGCAGGTGTGGGCAGATCCAGCCCACCAGGGGATTTTATTCGGTTTGTTGCAGTTCCTCAACCTGGCCCAGCTCTGGTGCTAGGGGCAGTGTGGGCTGCGGTGCGTGTGGTGGCAGGACTCTCCTTCCCAGCACCCCTGGCAGTGGTGGCTTCTTCTGGCTGCTGCTGCTAGTGTTGCAGCTGCCACCAGATCTGGCCCTGCTGCCTGGGCACCCTGGCCCATCCACCCCACACCTGCCACTGGGGCACTGGATGGAGTGGGTGGGCAGGTCTCCATGGAGACTGCCCAGGACCCCCACAGGCAGGGCTGGGCAGATGGGATGAGGCCACGAGCAGGCAGGGAGCAATGTCCAGGAGTGGGATAGGTGGGCACTCTCCTACCCATCCCGTTCCTGGACACTGTTCTCTGTTTGCCTGTGGCCCCACCCATCTGCCCAGCCCAGTATTCCCTGCCTGCAGGGGGTGTGCTTGGTCTCCATAGAGGCCCTTCCTGTCTGCTCTGTCCAGTGCCCCCCAATTGTGGGTGCAGGGCAGATGTGCCCAGGCCAGATAAAACTAACTGCTACACCATCCCTGCCTCCACGCATTGCACTGGGCCAGGTCAGCACCCTCTTCTTCCCCTGACCCTCCACTCTCCCTGGCCCACAACAGCTTACCCAGATTCCTCCATCCAAAATAATTGTCCACCCCTGAGTTAGGGCTTGCCATCCTGTGCTGGGGGTTGTGGGCTCAACTTTCTATGCGACTGTGATAGGTGGAGTGAAAATTGTAGCACGCTACTAATTGCTTTTGGGAAGCCATCTGCTGGGCTGTGCCTGAGCTGCCCAGGTTGAAGACTTATAAATTGTGAATGCACATGGTGAGTGATAACATCCTTACCCTGCGTGCTCTGAGAATGAATAAATTCAATTTGCTTTTTTTTTCAAATGTTCTTGTGCATTAACTAAATGTAAAGTCACTAGGGAAAAATATGCCTGAAAGAAGAATTTCCTCTGAGATTATATAAAGAAAAGGGCAAATAAACAAAAATGACAAATGGTGATTTAATGAATGAAAGAAATGTGTTTTTCTTATGGCTTGAAGGAGTCAAGTACATCTTAACGACATTAGTAGGACAAGGGAGGAAGCAAACAATGCACATCTTTTATCATTGAAAGAGAGTCCAGAAAGCTTTTAGCAAATACTGTGCAGCAAAATGAGTGACTGAAGCGCCCTGATTTGTCATCTGCTGCTCAAGGAAATTTCATTTGTCCCTGTGCTTCTGCTGAGCCAGGTGAGTGTAGGAATGCTCCTGTGCTTTAATTGCCATTGAGTTTTAAAGGGAAAATGGGTCCTTTTCTGTCCTGTTTTCTAGCTCCTATTTTGTGGGCAAGGATGAGACCAACAGTAGCAGTTCATTTACTGATTTAATCTTTAAAAACAAAGTGGTAACGTTCCATTTGAAATGGATTCAGATTAGTTTACCTACACTATAATCTGCCGCCCACATCAAAAGTAAAAAAGAAAGGGGAGAATTTCTTAGCATTTTTTTCAGGTTGCGTGGTGACTGCCAAGGGTATTTACCTAGTACTTTTCAGCTTTGTCTCCCGAAACATTTTACTAAGGTTGGTTAGCATTCCTGTCCTCACAGTGAACGCAGTGAACCCGAGGCAGGAGAGGCCAAATGACTTCCCAAGGCCACATGCCAAGCTAGTTGCAGAGCTGGAAATAGAGCCCAGGCCCCAGGACCTCAGTCCTGGTGCCCTGTCCACTAGGCATGCTGCCTGTCCCTACTGTTGACACTATGCCTGGTACTCTTCACATAGAGGTGAGCGCTCTTTGGTTATTGGCTGCTGGTTGTGAGCCAGATGACATTCGAAAGAACAAAAGCCAGTATTAGTATTATTAGTAGTAGTATTATTTAAGTAAGAGTGAATTCCGTTACTTGTTGCACTAGTATAATTCAGAGATTTATCAGGTGACTGTCTGTAATCACCCCAGTTGAAAAAGCAGCTACACTGCCAGATGGGATTGTGATCTCCTTTGTTCTGTCTATCAGAGGGGCTTGATAGCAGTCTAGAGCTAAATCTGCAGCCTGCCCAGTCATATGTCATTGGGAAACTGAGCATCTGTGGTCCTGCTAGGATATGGACATGCATTTACTATGGAACATATTGACTTTCCTCTGTTCACTTCAGCAGAAGAACCAGCGAAATTAATTCTATGTAACTCCCTTGGCTTCCATGAAATGGCACCAGGTATGAATTTGAGCCAGTCACCATCCTGCCTTCTATGTTACCAGTGAACAATATGTAATTTAGCAGCTGGATTTTGGAAGGTAACTTGAAAAACAAAAGTTGGTTGTTGTAAAGATGGTTGTGCAAATGGAACCAAAAACAGTATTTCCAATTCATAGATTTCATAGACATTAGGGCTAGAAGGGACCTTGCAAGATCATTGAGTCCAGCTATTCAGTATATCCTTCAAAACAGTGGCTGCACCATTCATATTTTAAATCTCTCCCACACTTACCTCTGTTGACTACTTGGTTAATAAGTGGTTGCACAGTCAAGCACTGAATTAGAACCTTTCTGAACAGTTCTTTTTATTGCACTTAATGAAACACTTCACTGAAATTCAGTAATATCTTGAAAACATTAATGTTAAAGTTGTTGACACTGCATTCTTTACCAAAGCAAAATTCATGTCAGGTTATGAGTGCTGGATTGGCTCTCAAATAGATTTTTTTCAATGTTTTTATTTTCTTTTATGTTTGATCTTTTACTTACCAGGTAAAAGAAAGATGGCTGAAGGGCTGGGCTTTGGATAGTACAGACTGTGGCCTGTGCGTTTTCATGAATATTTGATGAAACTGTACAGTTTGATTAGTGATACATCTTCAGATATGCATCCCATGTGTATTACAGCTATAGCCCTATCTCCATTTGACATCTACAGCATTTTCTTTTGCCTAATTTTGTCTTCATGTAAATTGATTTTGGAATATTGGGAGGTTTTTTTAATGGAGGGATTGAGTGGGTCTGTGAAGGCGGCAGAGAGGAAAATATCAGTGGGAAGGCTTTAGAAGACATTAGTAGTTTTAGCCAGTTAACTTCCACATCTAATTTCTGCTTGGAAATCTCTGGTTGCACTGATCCCTGGTAAATATACAGTGGCGAGCCATCTTTAAAATGTCAGCTTTTGTTGACGTTACCACATCTAGAGTACTGCAGGTTTTTAAGTTTTAAGTATAAGAAAAACTGCAGATATCCTAGGGAGGCACCTGATCTTCAAGACTCAGTTTTCACTGGGCACCTCTGTAAGCCTTTAGAAAATAAATAAAGTCTTTTTCCCCCAGAATCAGTCTACATTTCTCTTCAACAATAACCTGATAAGTTTAAGAAAATGATTCTAAATAAAGAACGAGTAATAAATAACTAAACATATTTTCTATGTTACTTATAACACTAGTTGCATTCTCACCATGTATACACATCCTGTCTTGTAAGGAGTTATGCACATGCTTAAAGTTAAGCATTTGAGTAGTTCCACTGATCTCATGACTGCTCCAGTGTTCAAAGTAAAGCATCTGCATAAGTCTTTGTAGGACTGAGGCTTTAGTTTGATTGACTGAATCTTGGCTTCTGAGTTACGTTTCCTGCCTTACTTCAAAAAACACCTCATTTTTCTTTACTGCAATCTGCATGATTACCTTGAAACCTGCCTGTGAAGGGCATGTCACAAACGGATTCAGTACTTTAAAATAGCTTTATTTGTTGTCTAAAAGTACAAGCTGCTGGTGAAATATCAGCTTACCTAAGTGTAGCCTAAACACAGAGATGGATTGATATTTGACAGAGAAACTCAAAGAGGTATTTTGAGGGGTGAAAATGTCTCCTTTTCATCAAGTTGCTTGGTTTTCAAAAGCGCATACCTCACATTTTCAAAGAGCTTAAAACCAAAACCAGCTTTGTGAAAGTGAATGAAGGATAGGGAATGTGATAGAAGAGAGCAGATATTATTTTGAGGGAAAACAGTAAGGGACTTTGGACTCCAGATTTGACATTCCCCTTAGGTCTGCTCAAGTGTCACTTATTCAGGGACACCGCTGCAATCAGTGGTAGCTTTGCTTCAGGAAGGAGAGAGATCCTTGTTCCTTATGTGGGGAAACCTGCCTAAGGGCCAGGAAACCCTGAGTTCTCAGCTTCTAAGCTTACTGGCCCATAACTGAGCCTCACTGCTTCTGGTGGTGGCATTGATATTTGGCAGTAGAAGGGGGGTGTCAGCCTTTTTTAATGCATTGCACACATAATATAAGGTGGGGGAATGGGGCAGGAAAAGCCTTGAGCCCTTTTGGAGACATTCAGGTAAAGGCACCATGGCATCTGATGCATGATCCCATCAGTCATGCTTCCTGCCACGCTACGTGTGCATGGTAGGAGGCACAATTGTGGGATTGGGGATCAGATTCCCATTACGTCATACTGTTGGTGCAAGAGAAGCCTGGGATAATGATCCTGGTCTCCTCCTACACTGGCAAGTAAGAAGCCAGTCAGATGATTCCTGTTTTCAGTCTCAGGAGCATATTGGAATCCAGGGCTCTGCTGTGCTTCAGGGGTTGGAAGCGGCTGCTCCCAGTTGTGGGCGGTCATAGGAGACCTTGACTCTCGTGTGCATCCGAGGCTGGGAGCCACAATCAACCTGGCCATATGTGCAGTTTATGGCTGGTTCCCATCACACCTTAGAGTCACTATGCATATTATTTATAATAACTTTGTGGCTTATTCCTTGTTTTTATCATGCTGTTAATTGCATTAACATGTGGCTGGGTTACTACTTAAGAGGTGATTAACTGGTTAATCACCTCTTAAGTGTAAGGTTTGCTAGGGGCCTTCGTGTTCAGGGAGTAAAGAGACTTTCTCCTGCTCCTACCCTGGGTGAGGGATATGTATAGAGAGGGCCATGACCAAAACTGCCGTCTTCTTCCCCAACTGGTAGAGCTGGCTTGGTGTCAGGAAAAGTAGGACACATCACCTTAAGATCCTACCTTTTGCACTATGGAGCTTAGTCAAAACCTGTCCTTGGGCTCTTTTTGTGGCAGTACAGCTCTGGCTAAAGGCCATAGTCTGGTGGAGGCATGATTAATTGTACTCCTGGATCCTCTGGGAAAATTCTGGAGGATCCAGGCTTTGTGCCATTCCTGGAGGCTGGCTGTTTGCTGGTTGACTTAGTACTTATCGTTCTCCTTGGACCCCTCTCCCCAGTGAGCTGTTGTCTCATGCCCTTCCTGTTAGCAGCTGTTCAAGGCCTTTTCCCTCTGGTGGTAATAGGGAGTAGTTTGCAGAGGTTTATAATGAGGATTAGATTTTTGTAAGGTCTAGCAGTATATTCAGTGAAAAATCTCTGGGTGTAGAGTGGCTCCTCCGTGTTTCTCTACAGGGAGACTTTAGAATGGATTTGGAGCAAAATCATCTGCAGAGATTATTCTTCCCTTTTTCCTGCCAAGAGAGGTTGACCCATGCAGGTTGGGGACAAAGATATACACAGGGTGTACATTTTGCTTCTCAGTCCTGATTTTTAGTGGTGCCAGTTCTCCACAAATCTAGTTCAAATTGTTTTTAGATGTAAGTATCTCTTATCTCTGTCTACAGTATAAAGGGAGCCTGGCATCTGGCAGCTGTTTTTTGAAGCTCCTCAGTATTCAAATGCTAGATACTTCAAGTCTATTTACAATTTTTTTTAGTTCTCTATTTGTCCCAAATTATGGCATGCTTAAACCTGTTTAGTTTTTTAAAAAAAGAGATTGTTCTGGACGTTTTAGCCTGCTCTCTGTTACCAAAGAGATGATAATCCTCTTCATTTTTAACCAGGCAACTGAGGTAGTTACTGATTTGGTTGCTGCTTCTGTTCCTGTGCAGTTAACACAAACGATTCCCAGACACCATTCCACAAACTCCTGCTGACTTTGATTGTGCATGCATGGAGAAGGGGAGCCAAATAACATCAGGCAGTGCTGGCTGTTGTTAATGGAGAAGATCAGACTTTTTTTTTTTCAACAACAAATAGAACAAACATGAGCAGGGAAAATTGTTTTATTAAAGTTTGGATTAACAAGAGAGGAGAAATACACATGAAAACATCACTTTATAAAAATCTGTCAAGAAATGATGGAAAGTGATTGTAAAGTTTTGCATCTATTGGTGACAGGGTGAAGGTAAAAACATGTAATTTGTACTACATATTTCACTATTGCTCTTGAATTATTGTATTCACACAAAATGCATAGTCAACAAAAAATATATTGATCTCTGAATTTCTGTAGATTATTCTCTCCAGCTAATTTGAGATTTATCTTGATCAAATTCATTCTGGGTTTTGAGTTACACTAAGTCTGCCATAGAGTTATTCTTGATTGCCACCCATGTAAATGAGATCAGACCCTCTGCTTAAAGTTATTTTATATAGGGAGTAATGTCATCATGCACTTTCTGAAATATGGATGCATCTGTTAATAAAACTTGATTTTGTCTGATAAAATGTCAAACCCTGCTATCTGGCTCGATAAGTTTAGGAGGGAAGGCTGTAGTTGGCAACTGTTTGCCTATAAAGAATTTTTGTGAATGTCTGAGCCTCTCTGTAATTTCCTTCTGTTCCTGGATTCCCTTCCCTTTCTGTAACCCCACACCCTTACACTTATTTGTTCTGGTTTCAGCCAGTTCAGGGTAATGCCTTGCTGTGCTTCATTTAGTGCTGTGCTCTGAAAGCTTTGCTGAGCAGCACAAATTCATCTCCAATGTAACTTGGTTGAAGGTAGTAGGGTTACACCAGGATTGAATTTGGCCCACGATGATGATAGTAATACTATGCATCTCTGGAACTGTGGTATAATATGCTTTGGGGACATATGCCTTGTTTAAATCAAAGACCATGTTCAGTGCTTGTTATGTACATGTGAATGGATTCTCACCCGGCATTAAGTCAGGATTGGATACTCACCAAAAATATGATAGTGATGTCTATTTTTACCCCTCCCATATTCACTGTGCTACCTTCTTTTAATCTCATGCTTCACTAGGGTTGGGTATTTGACTGGTCAAATAAAGTTCAGTCAATCGATCGGTTAAATAACAGTAAAAAATTGTAAACAAATTGCCAACAGGTCAAAATAATGCACAGAAAAAGCACGTTTTTCCATTAAGAAATATGTCAAAAAGAATTTAAAAAATCATGTTTATGCTATACATTTTTGTAGTATTACTGACAATCTTGCAAAAAAAATCTTTGATCAGTTAAAAAATATGCAGTCAATTGACCAGCTTGCCAACCTTATGCTTCACAGGGTTATGAAAGAATTTGATAGTTGCTACTGGTGAAATGAGCAAGAAAAATACAAAGAACTTTTGTGTTAAATGTCTTGTGTCATGGGTTTTGAGGCATTCAGCAGCTTTTAATAATGCAGTTTTCATTATAAATCATGATTTGTATTCACCTTTCAATGAGCTTACTCTGCCCTTCGTGCATGAATGCAGGGAGTAGCTGCAAATTGACAGTGAAAGAATCTAGCACCAGAATTCATTCACCTTCTTCACCTCCTTTGCTTATAATGGAATATAGAATAAACTATAAACTGAAATATATAATACAACCATGAGTTGGATCGTGGTTGGTTTGGTTCCGATTTTTTAAGTCTGGGAAGATTCAATTAGAACTTTGGATAACTCATAACTTTTACTTTGATGTTTATAACTTGCATAAGAAGTGTGCCTTGACTGTTACGTGTGGCTCTAGACATGAATATATTAGTCAGCACAGTATATTTTATCCAGGTTAACCACACTATTTTCACCGTGTTTTCACTCTTTAACAGATAGTTGAGCTTCATACTATGTGAAACATCTCAGTGAAGGGACTATATTGCAGGCAGTTGAGGAGTAACAAGTGTTAAAGTTGAGTAGTTCCTTGAGCTGGTTTTCAGTTCATCTGCATTAATAGGCAGAGATTTGATTTTGTCTGCCTGACTCTTGCTCCAGTTCTATGGAACCATAAAAAATATTTGTTTAAAATTACTGTTGATTGCTATGTTCTCTTCATCAGTTTGTGTAAATTGCAAATGTTTCCTTTTAAATGCTGGAGGAATGGAAGTAATAAAAAAGAAAAATAAGCTATTTATTAATATTGCAGGTAACCTTTTCTTTTGTGGCATCTTTCCAGATCTAAAATGATGCAGTGAAATACATGTCTGCAGTTACAAAGGAAGCAAAAATATGACTGTAGCCCTACTTTGCAGCTCCTGTCTGAATGGAAGAAGCCCCAAATCATATAATAGCTCTCTGTATTGGCAGCATCACTTCTAGCTTGTGTACTTGTCTCTCCATTTTATGTAATAGGTATGGATATCCCCATTAGGCAGTTCCCCAGTGAGGGGTATAGGCTCCAAATATCCTCCTCCCTGCTAAGATCCCCATGGCCACCGGTTGCTCAAAAGCGGGTGGGATGAGACCAGGGACTAGGACCCTTCCCTGTACCACAGAGGACAGCATACCATGTGAAGGGAATCTCTTGGGCCCAGTTTGCTGGCCTGTGTGCACTGTATAATAGCCTTCAGGAGGAATTGTGGGGTGTGAGTCAACCTGAAATCCTTCCAGAGGCTTCGTTGTAAGTAACAGCTCCTTCTACAGTCTGTGAGCAAATTGTGACCCCAGAGAGATCTGTCTGAAAACAGAAGTCTCTTGTGAGGAAGTCTTCTCCCCTTTCTTCCCCTACCCTCTACCCCCCAGCCTGGTGTTTTTTTCTGAAGTGGCAAGGGACCTAACGGTGGGAGTTTACTATAGACCACCCAAACAAGGAGAGGAGCTTGACCAGGAATTCTTGGGTCAGCTCACCGAGGTAGCGAAGGCTAAGGATGTGGTAGTCATGGGGGACCTGAATTTCCAAGACATCTGCTGGGAGAAGCAGTCAGCCAGGTCTGAGTGCTCCCGTAGGTTCTTAGACAGAGTCCAGGACCTTCATCTAACCCAGGAGGTGCACAGCCCCACCAGGGGGGATGCCTTGTTGGACTTGGTGTTGGCCACGGGCGGCGACCTGGTGAGGGGGCTGCGGGTGCTTGACCCCCTGGGCGACAGTGACCACTGCCTGCTGGAATTCACCATTCAGCGCAAGGTGGCAAAGGCAAGCAGTCAGGCTGTGGCCCTAGATTTTAGGAGAGCGAACTTCAACGAGCTAAGGAGGATAGTTGGAGAAGCGCTGAAGTCTCAGAGGGGAGGAGAACCGGGTGTTCAAGGGGAGTGGTCGCTCCTTAAGGAGACGATCCTCCAAGCCCAAAAGAAGGTA